>NC_092336.1:531312500-531665000 GCF_046630445.1 Rutidosis leptorrhynchoides
TACTTGGTTAATTCATATCACTAATATGCTATGATGTACACCCTTCGTTAATGACTTAGCAATTGTTAATCACTGCTTCAACACAATAAACTCCATTTCATAATAAATCGAGTGTAACGACGAATGTATTGATTCATAAATTCATTAGAGAAATATTCCGCGACGATTATGTAATCTCTAAAGTTTTGGAGATTATTTATTCTCGTTTCAACCGTAAATTAAATGAGTTTATCCTCACTTTTTGGTCGTTAATGTGTTGTTGGGTTGCTATCAATTAGTGTTTTTGAAATTTGTTTTGATTGTCCTGGGTTATTTTATATTAATAGGGTTTCTGATGTTTGTTTTTAATTACTTCCTATATACCAGATTTCGGTCCTCAACTTATAATGGTGAGAGGATTGTTTAAAATGTTCCCATCTAAATCGATCAGCGTTGCAGGAAAGTGAAAGTAGCTGTGTCCCCTTCGTCTCAACATCCATTAATATCAGGTCTTGCTTCATCCATATGTTTTCAATATTATATTATTGTAAATTTCAGTAACACACAATAATTCTTTATAGATAAACAGTAAATTTGATTACTATTATTTTAATCGACTCATTGTGATATAATGAGATTTTCATTTTCATTGTCGTGTTCATTGGCCAAAATAGGGGCTTCATATTGTAATAATCTAGATTAGTTTTAGTTTAATTAAATAATTGGTAATGTAGGAACATACTGTTTATGGAGGTTTACATTCATTACATCTTACTCATTAATTGGTGTTTATTACTACTCGATATTATATTTTAATTACAATCGTGTATATACATCTATTCTTTATTTGCTACCGATGCATGAAGTTATTGATTATATACCTTATACAAAGCTGGTAAGTGTTAACTTAGGGCTTACTAATAATCATGCTAGAATGATGTATATAGTTAGGTTATACTTTAGTAGTAAGTAGTATATTATGGCATGTAAGCATGCCATTTGGGTTTATTTGTTAATATATATTTCGGCCATTTATTGTAAGACACTAAATTCCACTTGTCAATATGATCACATGAAGGTGTTAATGTATAAGTTGTCAACTATGGTTATCCCGGGGCATGCCATTATATTCGCCAATCGAGATTTGTAAGTTTTTTCCACCACAGTTACTCATGTACCTGGGACTGGGGTGAATGGATATATAAAGTAATATGCTGAAATTTCGTTTCTTTTTTACTCTAGCCTGTAAATTGGTCTTTCAACTGCTAAAACTTCTAAAGCATAGTGAGCCGCCCCTAATTTCCCATGATCTTCATTAATATTATGCTCATACTTGCAATCTTAAAGTTGAACAAAAAACAGCTAAAATCAACATATTGATTGGAGTACCCGGCATGCATAAATAATATATTATATTTCTATTTTTTCTTGCGTGTGTAAGATTCTTCCAAACGAAGTTTTTTTGGTTCTTGAAATTGTATAGGTGATTACATATGATACTACCAACAAAATCAAAAGCATTTTGGTTGACCAAAAGTTGATTGATGGTTCAAATGCTAATGGAAGGGGAAAACGTTATCTCTCTGATCTTCAGTAGCGGAGCTAGAGGGGGACTGGGTGGTGCCAAACCACCCCCCAAGGCCCAACCAACCCGATAGGATTTCATATTTGGAGGTTGGGCTAGTAATCTCCAGTTAATGATCAAAATGTTGCATAAAATAGTGGTACGGTCATACATATATATAGTTACTACTTATTCTGTTACTACCAATCTTATACTTAGTCTTTATAGGGTCCTCTGTGCAACGCACGGGCTCTTAAAGGCTAGTTAGATATATACTATTTGTGGTGTAAGATTTGGTCGTTTCTTCAACATGAAGACGACATCCTCCACCAAATTTACAAACCGCACCTTCAACTATCGTTCAAACTACAATTTTTTAGGGGTATAAACCGTCAAATCATTATTCTATTAAATAACCTTAACCAAACTTCACCAAAATTTTTACCGGGCCGTATCTTCCCACTCGCCGGGCGTTAATTTTTTCTGGTACCACCGTTCAACTCGAAATAATTTTACGAACACAACACAACTAACTATACGCGAAACAGGCATCTTTTTAAAAAACGCTAAACACACCGACATCTAAAACATGGCTTAATACATGGGTCGTTATCGCCTCTGTAAATATACAACACTACGTTAACTATGAATATGTAACCCGGAAGGTCCCACCGCAACGCGTGGGCCAATCCGGATCTCGGTTTTCTTAAATGAGTATATTAATACTCCGTATTACTCTATGTATCTAAATCCTCATATCATTTTGTAATTCTTTTGAAAAATACGGAATCATGTACAACATTTTACACGGGTGTGTTGAAGCTAGAAGTGGGTTGTTGTACGTTTAGATTTTAGATGCATATTTATAATTGCGCCAAGTATTCAAAGAAACAAATAATTTAATATTGTCAGATATTACATATACACTATTATTGCAGACTAGTTCAGAACATTAGATCGGAATTGAAGTTACTGTTATATTTTATTTGTAAACAGATATTTTACAATATACTGTACAAGTTTAAAATAACTATGCTTGCTTGTGTCCATGTCAGGCATATAGTAGGCCAATGGCACAGAGATATTAAATTAAATTGGAGTACCTTTGCTGACTAATGTCTACAATTGGTTTATAAATTGGGTGCCTACAAGGCTACAAGTGAAGTACACTATCAAAAGTCTGAAATTAAAAGTCGAAGTTCTAGAAAAAGTCAAACTTTTTCCAAAATTTTCCCTTTTTTTACTGGGCGTCACAACACAATGTTCGGATAGAATGGACTCTTTTTTTTTTTGGGAACGATAACACTAATAACAATAACAGATCCGAAGATCAACTCATACAATCAATACACTAGAGTCCAAACGAGCTCAAACAAATACTACACAGTCCTAATTAAACGACTCATTAAGAAGGTGAGAAAATACGTTTTACAAAGGACAAAAATACAACGCTTTTCAAAAAAAGGACCAAAATACAACTTAAGTTATAACAACAGGACACTTAAATACCGATTATAATACACATAATGAAATAAGTAAACAGAAACAATTCCGACAAAAACAACGACCACCGGTAAGAACGCTGGAGCCCCCATACCTGCCAGAAACAGAAACACAAACCACCGACGACCCGCAAGTCACCTACCGGCCAAGAGCTAGAGAAAAATCCGGCCAACCTCGAAGATTATGTAACATTAGAGTATTAGACCCAAAGGCGGGAGAACGTCGTCGGAGAAGCCAAATATCACAAGAACAAGGAAGCAACCAAAAATTTACCCACAGAAAGTCACCGTCGAAAAATAAAATACTGGCCACCACGCCGTCGTCGGATAGAATGGACTCGGTTACCAAAGTTCATCTGTAACTAAAAATCAACAAAAAAGTATGGCCGATGAGAGCCAACCGGTTAACCGGATTGATGACGAATATGATCGAAAAGAGAGATCCGAGTATTATTTCTCTTATTAATCCTTGCGAGATTCCTAGCACGTCGCTTAAAAATCAAAATCAACTAAAGAAGAAGAAAAAATTAATCCAAGGCGCCGCAATGAAAGAATTCGGCGTTTTCATCAAAGACATTTGAGCTCGTGCTCTCGAGTATCTTTTCCGTTTTTAAGTTTGTGTCACTATTTGGTTGTATGCGTTGTTTCTTATCCGGTTTGTATTTTAACCATTTGTTTTCAGTTTTTGTCTCGGTTTGGTCAAGATGAGGTTCGATATACAGTTTGTAAGTTTGTCATTTTCTAGGTACGACCGTACGAGTCTCATTGGGGTTTCTCTCGTTGTACCCTTTGTTGAAGATCTTTTTTTATTCGGAACGTTTTTCGTATTTTAAAAAGTTTTCGTTACTTTTGCCACAAAAAAAGTTCATCTAACTTATCTTTTAGACTACTCTCAACCATCACTAAACTTTCTCTCAAGACTGACTGTCACATCAACACTACGTAACATGATCTATGGGTCTTATGGAGCTACCCACTTTGATTAATTTGGTAAGATTTTGACCGGATATGAGCTAAAATAGAATGACGGGGATTGAATGGCATGGAAAGCTGGTAGGGTTTGGGGTAAAATACCGTACGTTTGACAACCATATTTTTTATTCAGTGGAAGTTATATTATATAATAATCATAATTACCCATTACACCGCTATATTCAAAACATGTTTAAAATATCCGATATTCATAAAACTAGTGTTACCTAAGTATCACATGACGGCTTGTCACAAAATAGATCAGAGTGTTGGTGTGTCAAATGTAGACAAACCAATTATACATCTCTTTTCCGATCCAGCGGACAAAGAACATGCGAGGGAGATGATGTGGGGAATTAGCATAAAGTTAAGTGAATGAGAATATCAAACAAGTATTACTATCTACAACAAGCCAGAAACAACCATCAGCATACAAAGAACTTGGTGGTGTTATATTATGTGTATGTGTGTGTAACGACATGGGTGGAGTGGTTTAAAATTGGTGTAAAAAATCCTAAGGTGTTTCTTCGTCATCTACCTAAGGCACAACATTAGGATCTTACTTTGATTATCAACTATCTTCCTCGAGCAGTTATATATTTAGAATTCATGGGACACGATTAATAAGGTCAAAAATCAACTAATAATATCATACCTCACCGACCAAGTCTAAAACTCCAAGTTAATTCTTAAACACTAAGGATGCTCTCGTGTGTAAACATCTTAATTATTGCCACAAAAATTATAACAATGACCATCTAGGCGATTAACATTCATTTACTCTAAAAGCTATATCAAGTAATAATAAGAAAACAAAAATTTCAATAAAACAAGCAAAAGTTAAATCAACAAGTTAAGCCAAATGTGTAATTTTCTCCCCCCCCCCCCCCTACACACACACACACACACACACACACACTTAAGCCATGCTATGTCCTCGTACGCATGTTAAATTAGCGAGTCTTTTGTAAGCAAATGATGCACACGTTCCAACTAAAGTTAAACTCATTTTATTACTACTTCTTTACAATTGATTCTTACAAAACGAAAAAAACACGAAAACATAACACCTAACTCACTTTCGTAGGAATCATGATTGCATTTAGCGTATGCAACACGCCTTTAAACTACCCGAGTAAAGTCACGAGAGGGTTTGTAGTAAACACACCCACAAAGTTCGTACAAAATAAATAAATGAAAATAAAATTGTTCAAAAATAAAAATAAAAGAAAAGTGTACATACAGAGCACAAGCCCTAATTACATAGTGAGGCTCAATCAATCCTGTCAGAACCAAACATATTATCGTACAAGCTTCGAGAAAATGGTGCATGTCAAAAACAGATGATGTAACCTCCTGCTGACGCTGAGTCGGAGGATCTGGCTGTTGATGTTGTTGTCGGTAGAAAACCGGCGGTGGAATACTAGGCCAAAGTGGAGACACATACTCTTGATTGTTAAAATTTAGGACCCAAACAAGACAAGTGATTGATCACCATCACTAAACCCACGAACGACAAACGAATTAAAACTAAAGTATAAAGTAAACGACGTAAGGATTTAACGTGGTTATATCCCATCTCGAAAACACTGAGACGGGTTTAGTCCACGGGCGCAAACCAGAGAATTTCTTTGTATTTTTCATGCACAGTATTTACATGTTACATGTGACGACCCGAAAATTTCCGATCAAATTTAAACTTAATCTTTATATGATTCAATGTTTTCGACACGATAAACAAAGTTTGTTAAGTTGAATTTCAAGAATTTTAAACTGTGTTCATACATTCATTTAACCTTAACCAAATTCCGACGATTCACGAATGATGTGCGTAGAGGTGTATACGAAATAGTTATATTTTTACTACGAAATACTATTAAATACGATACAATTTTAAACAAGTTATTTATTTATTTAAAGAGTGGATATACCTAAACCTTGCTACAACACTTATAGGCAGTGTACCTAATCGTACAGTAGTGTAGTTTTTAGTAAGTCCGGTTCGTTCCACAGGGAGCTAGCCAAGTTTAACGCTATATTTTTAAAACTATATTTGTAAATATATAAATATATATAAGTAGTATTATTATTATAAAAGGGGGTTTTTACCGTTTAATGACCGATTTGTCAATTTTAAAACTTTAGTCGCAGTTAAAACCTAATGTAAAATATTAAAAGTAAATATAACTTAATTTAAAGCGTATAGTAAATAACGATAAATTAAAGTGCGATAAATAAAATGACGATAAATAAAATTGCGATAATTAAAAAGTACGATAATTAAAAGTGCAATAAATAAAATGACAGTAAATAAAAGTGCGATAAAATATGAAATAAAGGAATTATGCTTATTTAAACTTCCATAATCATGATGTTTGACGTGTTGATTTTAGTTTATTACCCTGGGTTAATTGTCCTTTCTCCTGGATTATTCGATATGTCCATACGGTTTTGTCCATAATAGTCCATCAGTCGTAAATATAAAGTGCGAGAGTCTTCGTCAAATTATCCTTATACCCGAAGTCAAATATTCCAACTAATTGGGGATTCGAACTGTAACAAGGTCTTAATACTTTGTTTAATGAATACACTAGGTTATCGACTGCGTGTAATCCAAGGTTTTATTACTTTGTTAACAATTATACCAATTACCCTTGTATGTAATTCACCCCTGTTTCAACAAGTCTATTGATTATTAATCCATCCCCGTGTCCGGTCAAATGAATGATAATTCGTATTTATAGATATCCCGCCCACCGTACCCGATTAAGCGTATGTGGTTATAAATAGATACGTCAAATTGTAATCTTTATATTAAATTAACGAGGTATCATTTAGTTAATATAAAGCCCATTAATAGCCCATAGTCTAATTTCCACAAGTGTCGTTCTTTTATCCAAACCCCAATTATGGTCCAAAGCCCAATTACCCCGTCTTTAATATTTAGCCCAACATCACGATTACTTCGATTTAAATAAGCATAAAAATAACTTAGCTACGAGACATTAATTTAAAAAGGTTGAACATAACTTACAATGATTAATAATAGCGTAGCGTTACACGGACAAAATTTCGACTTACACACTTACAACATTCGCTAACATACCCTTATTATTATAAATCTTAAATTAAAATTAAAATTAAAATTAATATATATATATATATATATATATATATATATATATATATATATATATATATATATATATATATATATATATATATATATATATATATATATATATATATATCGTGAGAGAGAGAGAGAGATTGAATTTGGATGTAAAAATTCGGCCAAAACACGCAAAAGTTAATGGACCTCTCGTGCTACAGTGCACCATGCGACCGCATGGTTTTTGCACTTCCAGGCCATGCGGTCGCATTGGCTGCTTTTCCAGCTCACAAAGATTCCAAAACGTGGGCTGCTGGATTTTAATAATATTTATAATATAATATAATTAATTATATATTATATTATATTCTTGTACTCTGTTGACTTGTAATTTTCGATCCGTTGCGTTGCACGTTGAGAGTTGGCTCAGGTCCTGGTTCCGGATTTTCGAACGTCCTTTCGTACTATTTAATATCTTGTACTTTGCGTTTTGCGGCTCGTACTCTTGTAATTTCTAGACGTTTCTCATCAATAATTTGAACCATTTTGATTGTACTTTGTACTTTTTAGCTTTTTTGTCGTTTGCGTCTTCAAATCGTCGAATCTGTCTTTTGTCTTCACCTTTTATTATTTAAACGAATATCACTTGTAAATAGAACAATTGCAACCAAAAAGCTTGTCTTTCTTGAGGGATAATGCTATGAAATATATGTTCATTTTTAGCATTATCAAATATTTCCACACTTGAGCGTTGCTTGTCCTCAAGCAATATAGTCTTGAAATAAAAATACAAGAATCACTTCTTTATTCTTCACACTTTGTACATCAGTGATTTTAATACGGCGGTATGAACAATGATAGTAACGTTGTGGTTTACAGTCCCACATGACTATGAAAATTTAGATGCTTAAGGAAATTGGATCTTTATGAAAACATTTGATCTTTTGAAAATTAAATCTAGCTTTTACCCTAGATAAGTTTTCCGGAATAACCCTTCACCGGTGTTTGCAAAATGTTTTTGTGGATTTTGTGGGTTTCAGATTTGAAAATTTTAGCTCAAAACTTGCGGTTTTGTGTCACCCACTTACTAACCTTGTATTGGGAAAGCAACACGTCCAGTATACTTGCTCCATATATTATCTTTCGGTAAACTACCGTCCGGTTGTAAAGGAAAGCGTTGAACAAGCAACTGTTGAGGCAATGTCCCGTGACATGCTTTTGATTATGGTCTATATCGTGTCGAATGTAATTACTATCCTTTGTAGGAGCAATAGTAAAGATCAACCTATAGTTTCTCGGTCTGGCACAAGGTCCTGTCTTCGACCATGCTATGCAACCACCGTTCTTACGGTTGACACCCGATTTGGTTCAGGTGACCTAATGAATTCCAGGTGAATTCCTAGAATTTTACGTTCAATGGTAATGAACGCATTTAAAATGGGTTTTCAGAAAACAAATCGGTTTGTAATTTGATCAAAATATTTTCACGTTCAAGCTCGAGTTTAGATATCATTGAATTTCATGAGTTTGAATTCTCAATCTTTAAGGTCAATCTCAAGGATTGAGTAATATCAGTCTTAAAAGCTGATTTTTAATCTTTAAGGAGATTATCCTTTCTGGGGGTCTGATTCATTAGTCTTATCAAGCTAATTTGCACGGCACCCTCCCCATTTTACGAGACAGATCCTCTCATGGTTATGATAAGTCTTACCACTTGGCGACCCTGTTTGATGCTGAGGTCCGTGGATTTCCTGCTGATTTTAGAGATGACTTTTCTAGATTTTTCGTCAACCTACAGCTGGTCTGGACGACAACTTCCTGACCTAAATCAAGAAGCGCATTTCTTTTTCGGAAGACTTTACTTCCTTTTAATGATGGAATTGATTCATCGTGTAGATCCATCTTTCTTTCAAATATATTACAGTAAATCGGGTAAAACTGATTAATATCGTTCAAAACAAAAGTATTTTCAATTATTTGTACAAAAATATGTGATATATGTTCTAAATAACTTGGTAAATTTTTCCCACACTTGGCTTTTATTTTCATTTCTTTGTCTTTTTATTTTCCTCTATTCCATTTTAAATGAATTCTAACATTTTAGGTTGTTTCTCAATTTATGTCCTTTCAGAGGTAACAATAATTTTGGTGCTAACACCTAGTTTTATCGTTCATAAATTTTTATAAACATGATTTTGAGTTCATTTAATTGAAAATTTTGAAAAAATTTACTAGAATTTGGTAGTCAGTATATAAGACTAGGGATGTTCTTTATTATCAGAGAGCACTAGATTCTAATACAACTACTGCGTTAATAGTATTTTTAATGGTAACCAAGTGTTTAAATTTAAAATTTTAAAAATCTGAAAGAATTTATCCCCTTCCCACACTTAAGATCTTGCAATGCCCTCATTTGCAAGAAATCAGTAATAATTTAAATTATTGAGGGTGATTAGCGTAGAAAAATGATTAAATTTTACCAAAGTTTCCAAACATATTGGCGTTTGTTTGTTGAATGATAAATGGTGCACATCATTTGTTCATTCCGTCTTGTTGTTACATCAGATTTGTTTTTCATTTTGTCGTCAAAATTAGTAGCTTTTGCTGAACTTAATGCCAGTCTTTGAAAATTCGCTGTTTTACCCTGTTGTATACAATTGACAATATACATACATACAAATAATAACATGCATGGTAATTTGAAATGGGACTCAACATTCCACTTTCAAATCAGATATGAAATATTAGTACAACATAATAAAAATGTTAAAACTTACATAAAAGTATCACAATATTATATGTTTTAAACATAAGTAAATAAATAATAAAAGATAAAAATCACCAACGGAAACTATATCAATCTGGATAGGGGTTCCAGTTCATGTCGTCGGGCGGGTTCCACGGTTGGTTATAGGTGTACTGATAGGCCTGGTTAGGGTCGTAGAGAGTAAATGGTGGTCGCATATCAGGCTGGTGTGGTGGATAGTAAGCAGGTCGGGTCGGTACGTAGTTATTTGGTACCTGAGGTGATAGCTGGCTCATGATCTGATGCTGATGATAGTGTCATCTATCATGCTGTCGTTGCCTAGAATGCTCGTACATATTCTCGGCGTGCCACTGCTCGAACTGACTATGTCTAACCTCGTTTGTCATTTCTACCTCATCTATACGCTGGTAAACGTCAGTCATTGCCTCCCTAATGACATCCCTAATGTCATCCGGTTCCTCCATTTCCTTATCTGAACTTCTCTCTACCTGTGGATGACGACCATCATATGGTACTGCCTGATCGCGTTTGCTCTTTAATACCTTTGCACCATGATAGACCTTCAATCCTAAAGTATCAACCTGTTCCCTACACACCATCAGTGGACCCCCTTGATCCCTATCTACACCCAAATACTCTCCAATGAGAGTAAAAAAAATACCTCCTCCCCCCGTCCTGTATTCCTGCCACCATTTTGGACAGATAAAAACCAATACAGTAGGGGATATTAACAAAGCTTCTAGGGTTTCGAATACACTTAAGGTATAATAAATCGTGTAAGGTCATCTTCTCTTTGTTTTTACCTCTTTATGTAATCAAATTAGCTAAAAATCTATGTATAATACGTAGCTCTGCTTTGTTAATATCTAAATAGGAGTGTCTTCCTCCCAGCGTAAAAATATTATAATTTGACATACGCCTCCAGACGGCGTCCGCGTCAAAATTCCTATCTACCCTTTCACCATGATAAATCAAATTTGTACAATCAGGTAGTAGTAATTCACCAGGAGTGTAAATCGGTAAAGCCCTGGCCGTGTCCAGCATGGACATCCTATACATCCTACGACCAAGTAAAAATCTAAGAAAACTTCTATCATCTAACCTAACTACATCAGCATTAAGTGATATAGTACTCATAAGCTCAACACACCATTCTTTATATACAGGCCTACGAATGGTGAATAAACGTTCTCAATCGGGAAAAGAAGAGCTGACATACCTTTGGATCAGATGCTGCCTAACTGAGTTAACTAGTTGGACCCTTTCCAAAGGCTCCCAATCGATTACCCTTGGTACTTCTACATTTTTCTGTACCAGTTTAAATTTGTTACGTTGATACATCGGGTAATCTCTCCAACTTCGATCAAATCTCAAATTGGGATGCAACTGTTCTTCATGAATCGTTGGGTGTTCTATTATTGGATTAATCGGAAATTGTACGTAGGCATTAACATATTCTTGTTGCGGATCATAGTATGGTACGTGTTGATCAGGTTGTTGTTCCTGTTGTTGCTCCTGTTCAGGATCTGGTTCATATTGTGGCTCATATTCCATTTCTGGCTGTGGTTCCGGAGCAGGTTGCCTAGATGATGATGATGCACCATCAGTATTGGTATATCTCTGCAAAACACATTAAACGCAAAATTTATGCATCCAAATATGCATTAGTGTTAGCAAAATAACAAATTAAAACAATTATAATAACATGTTTAATCCATATTAAACTTATACTCATTTTTATATTTTTATCAATTCTACACTTTTTCAAATAAGCATATATGAAAATGTTTACAAAGTTCATAAGCACTCTACTCAAATAACATGTCAAAATAACCATTACTAGCAATTAAACAAGTTTCAAATGGCATTTACATCAATTTAATCAAGTTCATGAATTTTAGACTTAAAAAGTTCACTTTAATTCTCAAAAATCATGTTTAGGATCAAAGTTTGGATCATTTAGCTACCTAAACATGTTACACTACTTAATTTAGCAATAATTCATGATAAAAATCGGTCATAACCTGTTTATATCAAAAAGCCCCAAATTGTTCAAGAACACAAACCCTAGATTTCTAAATTTTTTGAAGTTTTTGGCTTCAAATCATGTTAAATAGCATCAATCTAGGTTATATATGCATAATATATTAACAATTTAACTCTAGTTACACTAAAAATCAACAAAATTAAATTAGGTATAAATTAGCTCAAGAACACTAAAACTGAAAATTTAAAGAGTTTAGGGGTGAAATCTTTACCTTTCTTGAAAAACTTCTTAACAAATTCATGATTAAAGCAATAAATTTGATGAATTATGGTGAAAAATGGCGAATTTTTGAGAGTGTTTGGGAGTATTTTCGGGTATGTGTGTGTGTTTTGTGTTGAGACATAACAGCGAGCTGCTCTTTTGTTCCTAACCAAATTTTGGCCTCCATGCGACCGCATGGATTTGAAGAGGAAACTCCATGCGATCGCATGGTGTCTGATATTTTTTTTTTATAAAAACCTTTAACTAATAAAAACATAAATTAATAAATTTTAAAAAATTTGTTTCTTTTTAGGATGAGGGCGTTTCGGATCGTTGTTCTAGTCCGTCTCTCGACAAAATTTTAAAATTTGTCACTTTTTAAGCGTTGTTTTAAAAGTAAAGATTTTTGGGTTTTTTTTTAATGTTTTTGGCATACTTTAATTCAATAAGATTAAAAATAATGATAATAAAATTTCTATTCCCGCCCTCGGGTAAAGCAGTTTCGGTTCAACGACCTAGTTTTCAACTCACGATGAATTTTAAATATCAAATTTTTAACTTAATGAAATAAAGTAAATTTTTGTTTTTAAATTCACACCAAACTTAAATTTAAAATGCATAAAATTTCATATTAATATTATTAATATTTTTGTACATTAATTTTACAAACTTATATTAAAAATATTAATTTTTAAAATATTTAAAAACTTAAATATAATGATTTAAAGAGTTTACATTATTAATTTAATATTTATATATTAATTTTTAAAAGAAACAAGATAAAAATTAAAATTAAAAATCTTTTTTGGTCTTTTATCCCACTTTAATCAATCAAATATTATCAAAAATATACGCCCCTCTTTTCGTTAAAGTAATTTCGGTTCCATAACCTAGTTTTACTCCTGACAAATTTTTGAAATATTTTGGGTTGATTGATTAAAGATATTTATACCTTAAGAATAAACGGTAAATTTCGCAGTGATGTAATAAATTTTTGTATGATATCAATAATTTCGGTTTCGCATACCTAATTTTATTGAATACCAATTTAATACTTTATAGCGAACGATTCAGTGTTTATTATCAAAAGGTTAAAAGCAATAAATAAAAACTGTACATACTTACCTGTGAGATAGAATTCTCAGAGACCTGCTTTAGGCGACTCATAGGAGAGTCGTGTGATTTGGTTCTCCATAGCTACATAAGCGTAACCTCGATTCTTCAATATCTTTTCTTCTAAACATATAAACGGTCATTCTCTGCATAGAGTAACAAATTCGGTATTTGAATATGTTTAATTTTTTGAACATTTACCTTCGTGTGACCATTTTCCGCATTTATGACATCTTTCAAAGTGTCGTGCTCTTCTTTTTGTTGCGGACTTGGATTTACCTTTACCAAAATGTATCTTATGATGATCTTTCCTAAGTTCTTTTCTTACTCCTTCCATTTTGCCTCTTATGAAAGATACCAATTCACTCGGAAGGGTGTCATTATTACGTTTAGTAATCATAGCATGTAGCATTAGACCATGGTTTAGTTCAAAGGAATTCTTCATCTCGTAAAACCTAAAAAAAATAAAAATTCAGAATGGAGGGAGAAGACTAGTTCTTTAGGGTCTGCTAGGGAAAGACCATTCGGATTCCATTCTCGGGAACTACACGAAAACAGAATATCTAACTCTAACAGAAATACATATTACCCTAAAAAGATTTGAATCTTCCCACACTTAGTTAGCTGTGGTGTCGAAATTGTGATTAACTTCGTTGTCAACTTTCATTGGATCATGTATGTAATGTTTAACTCTGTGACCATTAACTTTAAATTCAATCCCATTTGAATTTATTAACTCTATTGTTCCGTATGGGAAAACTCTTTTGACTATGAATGGTCCAGACCATCTTGATTTCAATTTTCCAGAAAATAGCTTGAATCTTGAATTAAAAAAAAGAACTCTGTCTCCTTCTTTAAATTCTTTTGAAATTCTGATTCTTTTATCATGCCATTTCTTCATTCTTTCTTTATAGATTAACGAATTTTCATATGCTTCATGTCTTAATTCTTCTAATTCATTTAGTTGACTTAACCGTAGACGTCCGGCTTCATGCAAATCAAGATTACATGTCTTCAAAGCCCAAAATGCTTTGTGCTCAATTTCTACTGGAAGATGACATGCTTTTCCATAAACGAGTTTAAAATGTGTGGTTCCAATTGGAGTTTTGTAGGCTGTTCTAAAAGTCCAGAGTGCATCCTCCAATTTCATGGACCATTCCTTCGGATTTGATCCTACGGTTTTCTCTAGAATACATTTTAAAGCTCGGTTGGTATTTTCAACTTTTCCACTTGTTTGTGGATGATAAGCAGTTGAGATTTTATGAGTTACTCCATATGTTTTGAGAACTTTCTCAAGTTGATTATTATAAAAATGAGTACCCCGATCACTTATTAAAGCTTTCGGTGTTCCAAACCTTGCAAAAAGACGTTTTAAGAAGTTGACTACAACTCGTGCATCGTTAGTTGGGAGAGCTTGTCCTTCCTCCCATTTAGATACATAATCAATGGCAACGAGAATGTAGAGATTATTATGAGATTTTGGAAATGGACCCATAAAGTCAATACCCCAAATGTCAAATACTTCACATACTTGAATGACATTTTGTGGCATTTCATCACGTTGACTTATTTTTCCGGCCCTTTGACAAGCATCGCAGGATTTACAAAGAATGTGTGCGTCTCTGAAAATTGTAGGCCAATAGAACCCAGCATCGTAAACTTTTCTTGCTGTAAGTTGAGGCCCATAATGTCCTCCTGTTGGTCCTGTGTGACAATGATTTAAGATTTAACTAGCTTCATCCCCGAATACACATCGGCGTATTATTCCATCAGGACAACTTTTAAACAAATGTGGATTTTTCCAAAAATAGTGTTTTATATCACTAAAGAATTTCTTTCGTTTTTAGTACGACAACCTTTTTTCAAGGAATCCACATACTAAGTAGTTTGCATAGTCTGCAAACCATGGAATTTCACTATAATCTATCTTCAATAGATATTCATTAGGAAAGTTATCTTGTATGGCTGATTCATTTAGAACTTCTATTTTGGGATTTTCAAGACGAGAAAGATGATCAGCGGCGAGATTTTTTGCTCCCTTTTTGTCTCGGATTTCAATATCGAACTCTTGTAGGAGTAAACGGATTAATCGTGGTTTGGCATCTTGTTTCAAAAATAGGTATCTAAGAGCAGAATGGTCGGTATAGACCACCGTTTTAGCTAGAACGAGATATGAACGAAATTTGTCAAAAGTAAAGACAATAGCAAGGAGTTCTTTTTCAGTAGTTGTGTAATTCGTTTGTGCTCCTTGTAACATCTTACTAGCGTAATAAATAGGTTGAAATCGTTTTTTAATCCTTTGTCCTAAAATGGCTCCCATTGCAAAATCACTTGCATCGCACATGAGTTCAAATGGTAGATTCCAATTTGGAGTTATCATGATCGGCGCATTAGTGAGTTTTTCTTTAAGAATATTAAAAGATTTGATGCATTCATCTGAAAAGATAAATGGAGCATCCTTTTCTAGGAGTTTATTCATAGGAGTGGCAATTTTAGAAAAATCTTTTTTGAAATGTCGGTAAAAACCTGCATGCACTAGAAAACTCCTAACTCCTCTAACATTGGTGGGATGTGGAAGTTTAGCAATTACATCTACTTTAGCTCTATCCACTTCAATTCCTTCATTTGAAATTTTATGACCAAGAACGATGCCTTCTTTAACCATGAAATGGCATTTCTCCCAATTAAGAACCAGATTTGATTGTTCGCATCTAATAAGCATTCGTTTAAGATTAACTAGACATGTTTCAAAAGTATCACCGAAGACTGAAAAGTCATCCATGAAAACTTCCATGCATTCTTCTATCATGTCGTGAAAAATCGCCAGCATGGACCTTTGAAAGGTTGCAGGGGCGTTGCAAAGTCCAAATGGCATACGTTTGTATACAAAAGTACCATAAGGGCACATGAATGTGGTTTTCTCTTGGTCCTCGGGTGCTATTGGGATTTGAAAATATCCCGAAAAACCGTCAAGAAAACAATAGTAACTATTTCCGGCTAATCTTTCCAACATTTGATCAATGAAAGGTAAGGGAAAGTGATCTTTTCTGGTAGCATCATTTAATTTTCTATAATCAATACAAACACGCCATCCTGTTACAGTCCTAGTAGGAATAAGCTCATTTTTTTCATTTGTGATGACAGTCATGCCACCCTTCTTAGGTACGCATTGAACTGGGCTTACCTATGGACTATCAGAAATTGGATAAATTAAACCTGCATCTAGCAGTTTAATAATTTCTTTCTTAACAACATCTTGCATATTCGGATTTAGTCTTCGTTGGCGTTACACATACGTTTTATGACCTTCTTCCATAAGGATTTTATGTGCGCAATACGAAGGACTTATGCCTTTAATATCATGAATCTTCCACGCAATAGCCGGTTTATGAGCTTTTAGTACAAAAATGAGTTGAGATTTTTCATTTTCAGTAAGAGAAGACGATATTATTACAGGTAATTCAGATTCACCATGTAAATAAGCATGTTCCAAATGGTTTGGAAATGGCTTTAACTCTAATGTCGGTGGTTCTTCTATCGATGATTTATATCGATATTTGTCTTCCTCTTTTAGCATTTGAATTTCTTCTGTTGTTGGTTCATATCCATTAGCCATGAGTGTAGCTAACATTTCAGCTTCATCAATTGGTTCAGTTCCTTCTCTTAAAGAACATTCTCCTGTTCCTTGTAATTCTGGAAATTCTTCTAACAATTCTGCATGTGAATCTATAGTTTGAATATAATAACATGTATCATCTGCAGTTTGCGGTTGTTGCATGGCTCTATCAACAGAAAAGGTAACACTCTCGTCCTCTATACTTAGGGTCAGTTTCTTACCGAACAATTCTATTATTGCTTTAGCCGTGTTTAAGAATGGTCTTCCTAATATGAGAGGAACTCGAGAATCTTCTTCCATGTTCAGAATAATAAAATCTACTGGAAATACTAAAGTACTAACTTTAACTAGCATGTTCTCCATTATTCCTCTAGAATATTTTACTGATCGATTGGCTAGTTGTATGCTTATTCTTGTTGGTTTCAATTCTCCAAGGTCTAGTTTAGCGTATAGTGAATACGGCATTAGATTTATACTAGCACCTAAATCTGCCAATGCTTCTATTAAACTAAGACTTCCCAGAAAACATGGAATTGTGAAACTTCCTGGATCTGATAATTTTTCTGGTATCTTATTCAATAGCACTGCAGAACAATTAGCATTCATTGTAACAGCTGAGAGTTCTTCCATTTTCTTCCTATTTGTGATTAGATCTTTCAAGAATTTGGCATATCTAGGCATTCCTGAAATCACATCAATGAAAGGAAGATTTACATTTATCTGTTTAAACATATCCAAGAATTTGGATTGCTCGGCTTCAATTCTTTCTTTTCTCATTTTACTCGGGTAAGGAAGTGGTGGTTGGTATGGTTTAACATAAGGCTTAGCCTTAACTGTGTTATCTTCATTAACCTTTTCAACTACCGGTTCTGTTTCCTTATCTTGCTCAGGCTGTTGTTCTTGTGGAGTAGGAATAGAGTCATCAGAAATTACAGGTATTTCAGGTGGTTTAAGTGTAATACCACTTCTCGTGGTAATGGCTTTAAGTATTATTAGATACTTGTTGATTGCTAGGACCTTGTTGATTGTTGTATGGAACATTTCGGTTATAATTCTGATTTTAATTGTAGATTGGTCTTGGCGGTTGATAATTATTCTGATAATTATTTCCAGGCATTTGGTTCATGTATGAAACATTCTCTCTTTGTTCCATTATTTGTTCAATACTGTGACAATCTTTTGTCAAATGTGGTCCTCCACACTGCTCACAACTAATTCTTATTGAGTGAATATCTTTAGTCATCTTTTCTATTCGTCTCTCAACATCATCTGTCTTT
Source organism: Rutidosis leptorrhynchoides (assembly GCF_046630445.1). NCBI lineage: Eukaryota > Viridiplantae > Streptophyta > Magnoliopsida > Asterales > Asteraceae > Rutidosis > Rutidosis leptorrhynchoides. The sequence goes on from NC_092336.1 coordinate 531,330,651, forward strand.
GCGGAAATGGAATCAAAGTCATGGCTAGAATCGGCTCTAGCCTCTTTAGATGATCTAATGATATTTTTTTCTTGATGCCACTCATGTGAGTGGAAAGCAGTGTTATCAATAATTTTGTAAGCTTCAGTTGCGGTTTTTTTCATAATGGAACCACCAGCTGCTATATCGATGTCTTTTCTTGTAGTTATGTCGCATCCTTGGTAGAATATTTGTACTATTTGATAAGTGTCTAAACCATGTTGCGGACATCCTCTTAATAACTTTCCAAATCTTGTCCACGCCTCATATAGAGTTTCATTTGGCTTTTGCGTGAACGTAACAATTTCTCCTTGAAGTCTCACGGCTTTAGATGCCGGAAAGAATTGTTTAAGAAATTTTTCAACTAAAACATCCCATGTATCAATCGCCCCTTCAGGTAATGATTCTAACCAATCTTTGGCTTCTCCTTTTAAAGTCCAGGGAAATAACATGAGATATATCTGTTCATCCTCCACTTCTCTAATTTTAAAGAGAGTACAAATCCTATTAAAGGTACGAAGATATTCGTTTGGATCTTCCTTCAGCGCACCACTAAATTGGCATTGATTAGTTACCATATGTAGGATTTGTCCTTTGATTTCATAATCTGGCGCATTAATGTCTGGTTGAGTAATTGCATGACCTTGGCCAATGCGTTTAGCTCTTATTCGGTCTTCCATACTTATAGGTTCCAGATTTTACATGATTGAATTTGTTGAATCTGAATCACTAGAGGATTCTGACTTAATGGTTTCTTCCTCGACAATCTCTGGATGAGTGATTTGTGGTTCAGGAGGAATGATTAGTGGTTCAGGATCTCTGAGTTGTCCCTGAATATCCTCCGGATTCTCAATTGTGAGGTTGGGTTCAAAAAATGGATTATCGGAAATTTGAAATGGAGTACTTGGTAGACTAGATGACAATTCTAGAGAAAAATCAACGGCGACAATATTGGCTAGATGTCTTGATCGAGTTACAGGTGGTGAACGTTTTGCTCGGTGCATTCACTGAATATCCTATTAGTTATAAAAATAAAAATTATATAAGTTATCAAATTAATAGACTTTTCTGATTTTGCCCACATTTCGAATAGCCAATAGATGCAGCAGGTAGCCAGGACCCTTTAAATCGGAAGCCCACAACTCGCCACTAACAAATCCAACTATTACTACGAACCAGAAAATTTTGGATGTCTATCAATTTAACCGCTTAAAATAATTTTTCGTTTTGTAATTTTAGAGAAGAAATAGAAAATTCTATGTCCTAAAAACTAGAGTGTCGAGAAATAAGAAAGAAAAAGAGTGTGTCGAAAAACGTCAAAAAATAAAAGGTCGAAAAATAAGCGTCGAAAAATAAACAGTCGAAAAATAAAAATAAGAAAATAAAGCGTCGAAACTTAGAATTCTAAAAATTTAAACTTACGTCTAAAGATATTAAAGCTTAAAAGGAATTCTATATCCAAAACGGCAATAACTTAAAAAGTACTAAAATCTTAAAACGGCGTCGCAAAATTTTAAAGCATCTAAATCTTAGTCTAAAGAAAAAGCACTTAAGGGATTTTACGGCAACGTCTAAAAATCTAGAAATATAAAATAACTACGGCAAAATACTAAGTTACGAACTAATTAGGAACGAAAAATTATAAAATTACGCTTTAACGATTAAAAATATACAAAATATAAAAATAGGCTTAAAGTTATAAAAATACAATTTTTATAAAAACATTATTTTTATATTATTTATTTTATAAAAGTATTAATTTTATAATTAATAAAACTAATTTAAAACTTAAAAATACAAAAATAAATAAACTAAAACTAATTAATATAAAATATAAACCCTAATCTTAATTAATTAATATTAATTATATATTAATTAAAACCCTAATCGATCAGACTGATGTACCAGGCCTGTCAAATCACTCCATGCGATCGCATGGAGTGCTAGTTAAACATTCATGCGGTCGCATGAATTAGGAAACCAGGCCAGAATTTGTGGGCTGCTACAGTATCGGGCCGATTTCTTTTTTACATTTTTTTATATTTATATAAAATATTTATATAAATTAAATAAAACTTATATTTAAAAACTAAAATAGAAATAAAAATACTTTATAATTTTATATATATTTTGAACAACTCTTAAAAATATATATATATTTTTTTTATATTTTTGTATTTTTAATATTTAAAACGTATTTTTACAAAAAGAAATTAAAACTTAATAAAAATCTTTTTTTTATATATATAGCGTTTCGCTTTCGGCGTTGTTTTTCCCCGACAGCGGTGCCAAAAATACTTGATGTGCGTAGAGGTGTATACGAAATAGTTATATTTTACTACGAAATACTATTAAATACGATACAATTTTACACAAGTTATTTATTTATTTAAAGAGTGGATATACCTAAACCTTGCTACAACACTTATAAGCAGTGTACCTAATCGTACAGTAGTGTAGTTTTTAGTAAGTCCGATTCGTTCCACAGGGAGCTAGCCAAGTTTAACGCTATATTTTTAAAACTATATTTGTAAATATATAAATATATATATAAGTAGTATTATTATTATAAAATGGGGTTTTTACCGTTTAATGACCGGTTTGTCGATTTTAAAACTTTAGTCGCAGTTAAAACCTAATGTAAAATATTAAAAGTAAATATAACTTAATTTAAAGCGTAAAGTAAATAACGATAAATTAAAGTGCGATAAATAAAATGACGATAAATAAAATTGCGATAATTAAAAAGTACGATAATTAAAAGTGCAATAAATAAAATGACAGTAAATAAAAGTGCGATAAAATATGAAATAAAGGAATTATGCTTATTTAAACTTCCATAATCATGATGTTTGACGTGCTGATTTTAGTTTATTACCATGGGTTAATTGTCCTTTGTCCTGGATTATTCGATATGTCCATACGGTTTTGTCCATAATAGTCCATCAGTCATAAATATAAAGTGCGAGAGTCTTCGTTAAATTATCCTTATACCCGAAGTCAAATATTCCAACTAATGGGGAATTCGAACTGTAACAAGGTCTTAATACTTTGTTTAATGAATACACCAGGTTATCGACTGTGTGTAATCCAAGGTTTTATTACTTTGTTAACAATTACACCAATTACCCTTGTATGTAATTCACCCCTGTTTCAACAAGTCTATTGATTATTAATCCATCCCCGTGTTCGGTCAAATGAACGATAATTTGTATTTATAGATATCCCGCCCACCGTACCCGATTAAGCGTATGTGGTTATAAATAGATACGTCAAATTGTAATCTTTATATTAAATTAACGAGGTATCATTTAGTTAATATAAAGCCCATTAATAGCCCATAGTCTAATTTCCACAAGTGTCGTTCTTTTATCCAAGCCCCAATTATGGTCCAAAGCCCAATTACCCCGTCTTTAATATTTAGCTCAACTTCACGATTACTTCGATTTAAATAAGCATAATAATAACTTAGCTACGAGACGTTAATTTAAAAAGCTTGAACATAACTTACAATGATTAATAATAGCGTAGCATTACACGGACAGAATTTCGACTTACACACTTACAACATTCGCTAACATACCCTTATTATTATTAATCTTAAATTAAAATTAAAATTAAAATTAAAATTATAATATATATATATATATATATATATATATATATATATATATATATATATATATATATATATATATATATATATATATATATATATATATATATATATATATATATATATATATATATATCGTGAGAGAGAGAGATTGAATTTGGATGTAAAAATTCAGCCAAAACACGCAAAATTTATAGGACCTCTCGTGCTACAGTGCACCATGCGATCGCATGGTTTTTGCACGCATGGCCTGCTTTTTCAGCTCACAAAGATTCCAAAACGTGGGCTGCTGGATTTTTATAATATTTATAATATAATATAATTAATTATATATAATTAATTATATATTATATTATATTCTTGTACTCCGTTGACTTGTAATTTTCGGTCCGTTGCGTCGCGCATTGAGAGTTGGCTCAGGTCCTGGTTCTGGATTTTAAAACGTCCTTTCGTACTATTTAATATCTTGTACTTTGCGTTTTGCGACTCGTACTCTTGTAATTTCTAGACGTTTCTCATCAATAATTTGAACCATTTTGATTGTACTTTGTACTTTTTAGCTTTTTGGTCGTTTGTGAAATGTCCCGTTCTTATTGATTAAAAACGTTCCATATTAATTGATTTCGTTGCGAGGTTTTGACCTCTATATGAGACGTTTTTTTCAAAGACTGCATTCATTTTAAAATAAACCATAACCTTTATTTCATCAATAAAGGTTTAAAAAAACTTTACGTAGATTATCAAATAATGATAATCTAAAATATCCTGTTTACACACGACCATTATATAATGGTTTACAATACAAATATGTTACAACAAAATAAGTTTCTTGAATGCAGTTTTTACACAATATCATACAAGCATGGACTCCAAATCTCGTCCTTATTTAAGTATGCGACAGCGGAAGCTCTTAATAATCACCTGAGAATAAACATGCTTAAAACGTCAACAAAAATGTTGGTGAGTTATAGGTTTAACCTATATATATCAAATCATAATAATAGACCACAAGATTTCATATTTCAATACACATCCCATACATAGAGATAAAAATCATTCATATGGTGAACACCTGGTAACCGACATTAACAAGATGCATATATAAGAATATCCCCATCATTCCGGGACACCCTTCGGATATGATATAAATTTCGAAGTACTAAAGCATCTGGTACTTTGGATGGGGTTTGTTAGGCCCAATAGATCTATCTTTAGGATTCGCGTCAATTAGGGTGTCTGTTCCCTAATTCTTAGATTACCAGACTTAATAAAAAGGGGCATATTCAATTTCAATAATTCAACCATAGAATGTAGTTTCACGTACTTGTGTCTATTTTGTAAATCATTTATAAAACCTGCATGTATTCTCATCCCAAAAATATTAGATTTTAAAAGTGGGACTATAACTCACTTTCACAGATTTTTACTTCGTCGGGAAGTAAGACTTGGCCACTGGTTGATTCACGAACCTATAACAATATATACATATATATCAAAGTATGTTCAAAATATATTTACAACACTTTTAATATATTTTGATGTTTTAAGTTTATTAAGTCAGCTGTCCTCGTTAGTAACCTACAACTAGTTGTCCACAGTTAGATGTACAGAAATAAATCGATAAATATTATCTTGAATCAATCCACGACCCAGTGTATACGTATCTCAGTATTGATCACAACTCAAACTATATATATTTTGGAATCAACCTCAACCCTGTATAGCTAACTCCAACATTCACATATAGAGTGTCTATGGTTGTTCCGAAATATATATAGATGTGTCGACATGATAGGTCAAAACATTGTATACGTGTCTATGGTATCTCAAGATTACATAATATACAATACAAGTTGATTAAGTTATGGTTGGAATAGATTTGTTACCAATTTTCACGTAGCTAAAATGAGAAAAATTATCCAATCTTGTTTTACCCATAACTTCTTCATTTTAAATCCATTTTGAGTGAATCAAATTGCTATGGTTTCATATTGAACTCTATTTTATGAATCTAAACAGAAAAAGTATAGATTTATAGTCGGAAAAATAAGTTACAAGTCATTTTTGTAAAGGTAGTCATTTCAGTCGAAAGAACGACGTCTAGATGACCATTTTAGAAAACATAGTTCCACTTTGAGTTTAACCATAATTTTTGGATATAGTTTCATGTTCATAATAAAAATCATTTTCTCAGAATAACAAATTTTAAATCAAAGTTTATCATAGTTTTTAATTAACTAACCCAAAACAGCCCGCGGTGTTACTATGACGGCGTAAATCCGGTTTTACGGTGTTTTTTCGTGTTTCCAGGTTTTAAATCATTAAGTTAGAATATCATATAGATATATAACATGTGTTTAGTTGATTTTAAAAGTCAAGTTAGAAGGATTAACTTTTGTTTGCGAACAAGTTTAGAATTAACTAAACTATGTTCTAGTGATTACAAGTTTAAACCTTCGAATAAGATAGCTTTATATGTATGAATCGAATGATGTTATGAACATCATTACTACCTTAAGTTCCTTGGATAAACCTACTGGAAAAGATAAAAATGGATCTAGCTTCAACGGATCCTTGGATGGCTCGAAGTTCTTGAAGCAGAATCATGACACGAAAACAAGTTCAAGTAAGATCATCACTTGAAATAAGATTGTTATAGTTATAGAAATTGAACCAAAGTTTGAATATGATTATTACCTTGTATTAGAATGATAACCTACTGTAAGAAACAAAGATTTCTTGAGGTTGGATGATCACCTTACAAGATTGGAAGTGAGCTAGCAAACTTGAAAGTATTCTTGATTTTATGTAACTAGAACTTGTAGAATATATGAAGAACACTTAGAACTTGAAGATAGAACTTGAGAGAGATCAATTAGATGAAGAAAATTGAAGAATGAAAGTGTTTGTAGGTGTTTTTGGTCGTTGGTGTATGGATTAGATATAAAGGATATGTAATTTTGTTTTCATGTAAATAAGTCATGAATGATTACTCATATTTTTGTAATTTTATGAGATATTTCATGCTAGTTGCCAAATGATGGTTCCCACATGTGTTAGGTGACTCACATGGGCTGCTAAGAGCTGATCATTGGAGTGTATATACCAATAGTACATACATCTAAAAGCTGTGTATTGTACGAGTACGAATACGGGTGCATACGAGTAGAATTGTTGATGAAACTGAACGAGGATGTAATTGTAAGCATTTTTGTTAAGTAGAAGTATTTTGATAAGTGTATTGAAGTCTTTCAAAAGTGTATAAATACATATTAAAACACTACATGTATATACATTTTAACTGAGTCGTTAAGTCATCGTTAGTCGTTACATGTAAGTGTTGTTTTGAAACCTTTAGGTTAACGATCTTGTTAAATGTTGTTAACCCAATGTTTATAATATCAAATGAGATTTTAAATTATTATATTATTATGATATTATCATGTATGAATATCTCTTAATATGATATATATACATTAAATGTCTTTACAACGATAATCGTTACATATATGTCCCGTTTAAAAATCATTAAGTTAGTAGTCTTGTTTTTACATATGTAGTTCATTGTTAATATACTTAAAGATATGTTTACTTATCATAGTATCATGTTAACTATATATATATATATATATATATATATATATATATATATATATCCATATATATGTCATCATATAGTTTTTACAAGTTTTAACGTTCGTGAATCACCGGTCAACTTGGGTGGTCAATTGTCTATATGAAACATATTTCAATTAATCAAGTCTTAACAAGTTTGATTGCTTAACATGTTGGAAACATTTAATCATGTAAATATCAATCTCAATTAATATATATAAACATGGAAAAGTTCGGGTCACTACAGTACCTACCCGTTAAATAAATTTCGTCCCGAAATTTTAAGCTGTTGAAGGTGTTGACGAATCTTCTGGAAATAGATGCGGGTATTTCTTCTTCATCTGATCTTCACGCTCCCAGGTGAACTCAGGTCCTCTGCGAGCATTCCATCGAACCTTAACAATTGGTATCTTGTTTTGCTTAAGTCTTTTAACCTCACGATCCATTATTTTGACGGGTTCTTCGATGAATTGGAGTTTTTCGTTGATTTGGATTTCATCTAACGGAATAGTGAGATCTTCTTTAGCAAAACATTTCTTCAAATTCGAGACGTTGAAAGTGTTATGTACAGCCGCGAGTTGTTGAGGTAACTCAAGTCGGTAAGCTACTGGTCCGACACGATCAATAATCTTGAATGGTCCAATATACCTTGGATTTAATTTCCCTCGTTTACCAAATCGAACAACGCCTTTCCAAGGTGCAACTTTAAGCATGACCATCTCTCCAATTTCAAATTCTATATCTTTTTTTTAATGTCAGCGTAGCTCTTTTGTCGACTTTGGGCGGTTTTCAACCGTTGTTGAATTTGGATGATCTTCTCGGTAGTTTCTTGTATAATCTCCGGACCCGTAATCTGTCTATCCCCCACTTCACTCCAACAAATTGGAGACCTGCACTTTCTACCATAAAGTGCTTCAAACGGCGCCATCTCAATGCTTGAATGGTAGCTGTTGTTGTAGGAAAATTCTGCTAACGGTAGATGTCGATCCCAACTGTTTCCGAAATCAATAACACATGCTCGTAGCATGTCTTCAAGCGTTTGTATCGTCCTTTCGCTCTGCCCATCAGTTTGTGGATGATAGGCAGTACTCATGTCTAGACGAGTTCCTAATGCTTGCTGTAATGTCTGCCAGAATCTTGAAATAAATCTGCCATCCCTATCAGAGATAATAGAGATTGGTATTCCATGTCTGGAGACGACTTCCTTCAAATACAGTCGTGCTAACTTCTCCATCTTGTCATCTTCTCTTATTGGCAGGAAGTGTGCTGATTTGGTGAGACGATCAACTGTTACCCAAATAGTATCAAAACCACTTGCAGTCCTTGGCAATTTAGTGACGAAATCCATGGTAATGTTTTCCCATTTCCATTTCGGGATTTCGGGTTGTTGAAGTAGACCTGATGGTTTCTGATGCTCAGCTTTGACCTTAGAACACATCAAACATTCTCCTACATATTTAGCAACATCGGCTTTCATACCCGGCCACCAAAAATGTTTCTTGAGATCCTTGTACATCTTCCCCGTTCCAGGATGTATTGAGTATCTGGTTTTATGAGCTTCTCTAAGTACCATTTCTCTCATATCTCCAAATTTTGGTACCCAAATCCTTTCAGCCCTATACCGGGTTCCGTCTTCCCGAATATTAAGATGCTTCTCCGATCCTTTGGGTATTTCATCCTTTAAATTTCCCTCTTTTAAAACTCCTTGTTGCGCCTCCTTTATTTGAGTAGTAAGGTTATTATGAATCATTATATTCATAGATTTTACTCGAATGGGTTCTCTGTCCATCCTGCTCAAGGCATCGGCTACCACATTTGCCTTCCCCGGGTGGTAACGAATCTCAAAGTCGTAATCATTCAATAATTCAATCCACCTACGCTGCCTCATATTCAGTTGTTTCTGATTAAATATGTGTTGAAGACTTTTGTGATCGGTATATATAATACTTTTGACCCCATATAAGTAGTGCCTCCAAGTCTTTAATGCAAAAACAACCGCGCCTAATTCCAAATCATGCGTCGTATAATTTTGTTCGTGAATCTTCAATTGTCTAGACGCATAAGCAATCACCTTCGTTCGTTGCATTAATACACAACCGAGACCTTGCTTTGATGCGTCACAATAAATCACAAAATCATCATTCCCTTCAGGCAATGACAATATAGGTGCCGTAGTTAGCTTTTTCTTCAATAACTGAAACGCTTTCTCTTGTTCATCATTCCATTCAAATTTATTCCCTTTATGCGTTAATGCAGTCAAGGGTTTTGCTATTCTGGAAAAGTCTTGGATGAACCTTCTGTAGTAACCAGCTAGTCCTAAAAACTGGCGTATGTGTTTCAGAGTTTTTGGGGTTTCCCACTTTTCAACAGTTTCTATCTTTGCCGGATCCACCTTAATACCTTCTTTGTTCACTATGTGACCGAGGAATTGAACTTCTTCCAACCAAAATGCACACTTTGAAAACTTAGCGTACAATTCTTCCTTCCTCAATACTTCTAACACCTTTCTCCAATGTTCACCGTGTTCTTGGTCATTCTTTGAGTAAATAAGTATGTCATCAATGAAAACAATGACAAACTTGTCAAGGTATGGTCCACACACTCGGTTCATAAGGTCCATGAACACAGCTGGTGCATTAGTTAAACCAAACGGCATGACCATAAACTCGTAATGACCGTAACGTGTTCTGAAAGCAGTCTTTGGAATATCATCTTCTTTCACCCGCATTTGATGATACCCGGAACGTAAGTCAATCTTTGAATAAACAGACGAGCCTTGTAGTTGATCAAATAAGTCGTCGATTCTCGGTAGTGGGTAGCGGTTCTTGATGGTAAGTTTGTTCAACTCTCGGTAGTCGATACACAACCTGAATGTACCACATTTCTTCTTGACAAACAAAACAGGAGCTCCCCACGGTAATGTGCTTGGTCGAATGAAACCACGCTCTAAAAGTTCTTGTAATTGGCTTTGCAGTTCTTTCATCTCGCTGGGTGCGAGTCTGTAAGGAGCACGAGCTATTGGTGCAGCTCCTGGTACAAGATCTATTTGAAATTCAACGGATCGATGTGGGGGTAATCCCGGTAATTCTTTCGGAAATACATCGGGAAATTCTTTTGCAATGGGAACATCATTGATGCTCTTTTCTTCAATTTGTACTTTCTCGACGTGTGCTAGAACAGCATAGCAACCTTTTCTTATTAGTTTTTGTGCCTTCAAATTACTAATAAGATGTAGCTTGGTGTTGCCCTTTTCTCCGAACACCATTAAGGGTTTTCCTTTTTCTCGTATAATGCGAATTGCATTTTTGTAACAAACGATCTCTGCTTTCACTTCTTTCAACCAGTCCATACCGATTATCACATCAAAACTCCCTAACTCTACTGGTATCAAATCAATCTTAAATGTTTCGCTAACCAGTTTAATTTCTCGATTCCGACATATATTATCTGCTGAAATTAATTTACCATTTGCTAATTCGAGTAAAAATTTACTATCCAAAGGCGTCAATGGGCAACTTAATTTAGCACAAAAATCTCTACTCATATAGCTTCTATCCGCACCCGAATCAAATAAAACGTAAGCAGATTTATTGTCAATAAGAAACGTACCCGTAACAAGCTCCGGGTCTTCCTGTGCCTCTGCCGCATTAATATTGAAAACTCTTCCGCGGCCTTGTCCATTCGTGTTCTCCTGGTTTGGGCAATTTCTAATAATGTGGCCCGGTTTTCCACATTTATAACAAACTACATTGGCATAGCTTGCTCCGACACTACTTGCTCAGCCATTTCTCGTTCCGACACCATTTGTTCCTTTCGTTCTATTAACCCCTGGTCCGTAGACCTCACACTTCGCCGCGCTATGACCATTTCTTTTACACTTGTTGCAAAATTTGGTGCAGAACCCCGAGTGATACTTTTCACACCTTTGGCATAGCTGCTTCTGATTGTTGTTGTTGTTGCGGTTATTATTGTTGTTGGGATGATTTTTGTAGTTGCTGTTGTTGTTGTTGTTGTTGTTGTTGTTGGACCGTTTGTTGTAGTTGCGATTGATGTTGCGATTGTTGGGATAATTGTTGCGATTATTGTTGTAATTGCTGTTGTTGTTGTTTTGGTGATTCTTATCACCATTTTCCTCCCACTTTCTTTTGACTTGCTTCACATTGGCCTCTTCAGCAGTCTATTCTTTAATTCTTTCTTCAATCTGGTTCACTAGTTTGTAAGCCATTCTACATGCATGTTGTATGGAGGCGGGCTCGTGTGAACTTATATCTTCTTGGATTCTTTCCGGTAATCCTTTCACAAACGCGTCGATCTTCTCTTCCTCATCTTCGAATGCTCCCGGACACAATAGGCACAATTCTGTGAATCGTCTTTCGTACGTGGTAATATCAAATCCTTGGGTTCGTAACCCTCTAAGTTCTGTCTTGAGCTTATTGACCTCGGTTCTGGGACGGTACTTCTCATTCATCAAGTGCTTGAATGCTGACCACGGTAGTGCGTATGCATCGTCTTGTCCCACTTGCTCTAGATAGGTATTCCACCATGTTAACGCAGAACCCGTGAAGGTATGCGTAGCGTACTTCACTTTGTCCTCTTCAGTACACTTACTTATGGCAAACACCGATTCGACCTTCTCGGTCCACCGTTTCAATCCGATCGGTCCTTCGGTTCCATCATATTCCAAAGGTTTGCAGGCAGTGAATTCTTTGTAGGTGCATCCTACACGATTTCCTGTACTGCTAGATCCAAGGTTATTGTTGGTATGTAGCGCAGCCTGTACTGCGGCTATGTTTGAAGCTAGAAAAGTACTGAATTCCTCTTCATTCATATTCACGGTGTGTCGAGTAGTCGGTGCCATTTCCTTCAAAATAGTCAAATGGAACAAGTTAATCATACAGAATATTAAGAGTAGTTAATAGTATTTCGTAGCATAATATGAACTCATTTATAAAAGCTTTTTCTTCATATTAGAGTTTTATAAGTTTAAATTCGGGTAATACCTACCCGTTAAGTTCATACTTAGTAGCTAATATACAATTCAACTACTACAATTCTATATGAAAAACTTATTATAATAATATTTCGCATTCAAACTTTTACACAACATTTTACAAACTTACAATACCGCTTATTTTACATATAGCATGAAATATAGCACACAATAAATTTGATACAAGATGGTTGTGAAGATAATTCTAGCTAGTACACAAGTCGTTCAGCAAAGGCAATAAAGACACGTAATTCATACGTCCAGAAACAAGTCATGCATTCTGGTTTTACTAGGATTACTTCCCATCCTTGGTCTCGTGGAACATAACCGTTATGGCCGTTGATAAGACAGCGTTTTGTAACGTCGTCAAAGGGACGAGGGTTACGTAATGTCCAACAGTCCCGTAACAATCTAAAAACCTCATTTCTTACCCCAATTACCGACTCCGTCACTTGTGGGAACGTTTTGTTTAATAGTTGTAGCCCGATGTTCTTGTTCTCACTTTGGTGAGAAGCGAACATTACTAATCCGTAAGCATAACATGCTTCTTTATGTTGCATGTTAGCCGCTTTTTCTAAATCACGAAGTCCAATATTCGGATATATTGAGTCAAAATAATTTCTTAACCCATTGCATAAAATAGCATTTGGGTTCCCCGCAATATATGCGTCAAAGTAAACACATCGTAACTTATGGATTTCCCAATGTGATATCCCCCATCTTTCGAACGAAAGCCTTTTAAAAACCAAGGCATTCTTGGAACGTTCTTCGAATGTCTTACAAACTGATCTCGCCTTAAATAGTTGTACCGAAGAATTCTGACCGACTCTAGACAAGATTTCATCAATCATGTCTCCGGGTAGGTCTCTTAAAATATTGGGTTGTCTATCCATTTTGTGTTTTTATACTGTAAAATAGACAAGAGTTAGATTCATAAAAAAAAAATACTTATTAATACAAGCAATTTTTACATATATCATAAAGCATAAGCACACTATATTACAAATATTACACCACACGAATACAACTATCTTATTCCGACTCGCTTGTTTCTTCTTCTTCGGTTTTGGTTCGTTTTGCCAAGTTTCTAGGGATATATGATGTTCCCCTAATACGAGCCGTTGTTTTCCACATTGGTTTAGAAAAACCTGGTGGTTTAGAGGTTCCCGGGTCATTGTTACAACTTAAGGACTTCGGGGGTTGACGATACATATAAAGTTCATCGGGGTTGGAATTAGATTTCTCTATTTTTATGCCCTTTCCCTTATTATTTTCTTTTGCCTTTTTAAATTCAGTTGGGGTAATTTCTATAACATCATTGGAATTCTCGTCAGAATCCGATTCATCGGAGAATTGGTAATCCTCCCAATATTTTGCTTCCTTAGCGGAAACACCATTGACCATAATTAACCTTGGTCGGTTGGTTGAGGATTTTCTTTTACTCAACCGTTTTATTATTTCACCCACCGATTCCGATTCTTCTTCCGGTTCCGATTCTTCTTCCGGTTCCGATTCTTCTTCTGGTTCCGACTCTTCTTTCGGTTCCTCTTCGGGAACTTGTGAATCAGTCCACGAATCATTCCAATTTACATTTGACTCTTCATTATTATTAGGTGAGTCAATGGGACTTGTTCTAGAGGTAGACATCTATCACATAATATCAAACGCGTTAAGAGATTAATATATCACATAATATTCACATGTTAAAAATATATAGTTTCCAACAAAATTTGTTAAGCAATCATTTTTCAAGTAAACACGGTCGAAGTACAGACTCACTAATGCATCCTAACAAACTCGATAAGACACACTAATGCAAAATTCTGGTTCTCTAAGACCAACGCTCGGATACCAACTGAAATGTCCCGTTCTTATTGATTAAAAACGTTCCATATTAATTGATTTCGTTGCGAGGTTTTGACCTCTATATGAGACGTTTTTTTCAAAGACTGCATTCATTTTAAAATAAACCATAACCTTTATTTCATCAATAAAGGTTTAAAAAAACTTTACGTAGATTATCAAATAAGGATAATCTAAAATATCCTGTTTACACACGACCATTACATAATGGTTTACAATACAAATATGTTACAACAAAATAAGTTTCTTGAATGCAGTTTTTACACAATATCATACAAGCATGGACTCCAAATCTCGTCCTTATTTAAGTATGCGACAGCGAAAGCTCTTAATAATCACCTGAGAATAAACATGCTTAAAACGTCAACAAAAATGTTGGTGAGTTATAGGTTTAACCTATATATATCAAATCATAATAATAGACCACAAGATTTCATATTTCAATACACATCCCATACATAGAGATAAAAATCATTCATATGGTGAACACCTGGTAACCGACATTAACAAGATGCATATATAAGAATATCCCCATCATTCCAGGACACCCTTCGGATATGATATAAATTTCGAAGTACTAAAGCATCCGGTACTTTGGATGGGGTTTGTTAGGCCCAATAGATCTATCTTTAGGATTCACGTCAATTAGGGTGTCTGTTCCCTAATTCTTAGATTACCAGACTTAATAAAAAGGGGCATATTCGATTTCGATAATTCAACCATAGAATGTAGTTTCACGTACTTGTGTCTATTTTGTAAATCATTTATAAAACCTGCATGTATTCTCATCCCAAAAATATTAGATTTTAAAAGTGGGACTATAACTCACTTTCACAGATTTTTACTTCGTCGGGAAGTAAGACTTGGCCACTGGTTGATTCACGAACCTATAACAATATATACATATATATCAAAGTATGTTCAAAATATATTTACAACACTTTTAATATATTTTGATGTTTTAAGTTTATTAAGTCAGCTGTCCTCGTTAGTAACCTACAACTAGTTGTCCACAGTTAGATGTACAGAAATAAATCGATAAATATTATCTTGAATCAATCCACGACCCAGTGTATACGTATCTCAGTATTGATCACAACTCAAACTATATATATTTTGGAATCAACCTCAACCCTGTATAGCTAACTCCAACATTCACATATAGAGTGTCTATGGTTGTTCCGAAATATATATAGATGTGTCGACATGATAGGTGAAACATTGTATACGTGTCTATGGTATCTCAAGATTACATAATATACAATACAAGTTGATTAAGTTATGGTTGGAATAGATTTGTTACCAATTTTCACGTAGCTAAAATGAGAAAAATTATCTAATCTTGTTTTACCCATAACTTCTTCATTTTAAATCCGTTTTGAGTGAATCAAATTGCTATGGTTTCATATTGAACTCTATTTTATGAATCTAAACAGAAAAAGTATAGGTTTATAGTCGGAAAAATAAGTTACAAGTCGTTTTTGTAAAGGTAGTCATTTCAGTCGAAAGAACGACGTCTAGATGACCATTTTAGAAAACATACTTCCACTTTGAGTTTAACCATAATTTTTGGATATAGTTTCATGTTCATAATAAAAATCATTTTCTCAGAATAACAACTTTTAAATCAAAGTTTATCATAGTTTTTAATTAACTAACCCAAAACAGCCCGCGGTGTTACTATGACGGCGTAAATCCGGTTTTACGGTGTTTTTTCGTGTTTCTAGGTTTTAAATCATTAAGTTAGCATATCATATAGATATATAACATGTGTTTAGTTGATTTTAAAAGTCAAGTTAGAAGGATTAACTTTTGTTTGCGAACAAGTTTAGAATTAACTAAACTATGTTCTAGTGATTACAAGTTTAAACCTTCGAATAAGATAGCTTTATATGTATGAATCGAATGATGTTATGAACATCATTACTACCTTAAGTTCCTTGGATAAACCTACTGGAAAAGAGAAAAATGGATCTAGCTTCAACGGATCCTTGGATGGCTCGAAGTTCTTGAAGCAGAATCATGACACGGAAACAAGTTCAAGTAAGATCATCACTTGAAATAAGATTGTTATAGTTATAGAAATTGAACCAAAGTTTGAATATGATTATTACCTTGTATTAGAATGATAACCTACTGTAAGAAACAAAGATTTCTTGAGGTTGGATGATCACCTTACAAGATTGGAAGTGAGCTAGCAAACTTGAAAGTATTCTTGATTTTATGTAACTAGAACTTGTAGAATATATGAAGAACACTTAGAACTTGAAGATAGAACTTGAGAGAGATCAATTAGATGAAGAAAATTGAAGAATGAAAGTATTTGTAGGTGTTTTTGGTCGTTGGTGTATGGATTAGATATAAAGGATATGTAAATTTGTTTTCATGTAAATAAGTCATGAATGATTACTCATATTTTTGTAATTTTATGAGATATTTCATGCTAGTTGCCAAATGATGGTTCCCATATTTTTGAATCTCAATATTGATAGGTGAGCACTCATATCCTATCTTTTATATAATAATAGTGTATCCCTGACTAATGCTCGAGTATATATGATTATGCATGCTTATATATTAAATTTCGGCGTTAAATATTGTATGATGAATCACGAATTTGTTACATATGTGATTGAGATAGGTTATATGTTATGCATGTCGTTGGAAAGCTGGCGAAAAATAAATAACTTTTCATTTAGAAAGCGTATGATTTTGATGAACGGATTAAAAGTTATAGTCAACTGAATTATCATTAATTTTAGTATTATTATTATTAAAATGATTATTATTATTACTATCGTAGTTAATATAGTCGTTATTATTATTATCTAATAATTATTATTATTATTATTATCATTATCGTTATTAATATAAGTATTATTAAAAATTGTTATTGTTATTATTATTACTATCGTTATTATCAATAAGGTTATTATTAATATCATTATTATTATTATTAAAAGTATCATTAATAATAAAACTATCATTTTATTAAAATTATCATTATCATTTTTGATAGAAATATCATCGTTATTATAAAATATCATTATTACTATCATTTTAGTATTATTATTATTAAAAATTATCATTTTGAATAGAATTATTATTTTATATTATTATCATTACAGTTAATATTAAAAGTATCGTTATTATTAAAAATTATCATGTTTGTTAGAAAGTATCATTATAAATCTTAAAACTTATATTTTCATTTAAATTATTATTTTTATTATTATTAGTATTATTAATAACAACAATATTATTATCATTGTTATTATCATTAACATGATTATAATATTTTATCATTATTAGTAATATTATTATTATGACATTGGTATTATTACAAAAGATTATTATTAATTATCAAAATTATTATTATCATTAATAAATGTAAATAGTATTATTATTATTATTATTATTATTATTATTATTATTATTATTATTATTATTATTATTATAATTAATATTATTATTATTACAAAATAATACAACTTTTACTCATTATTATTATCAATATGATTTTATCAAATAAATATGTGATGCAAATATATTTTTACCACACGTAATATAATTACACATACCATTATATTTTTATGATGTTAAGTGAACTTTATAAATGTTATTACATGAGATATATAAAAGTATATTTTTATATATAAATTTTAATATAAGTTTTTACCTACAAATAAATAACTTGTATTATTTACTCTAATAAAATTTGATAAATATATTTATACACATAACGAATATATTTAAGTTATATAATAAACATGTATAGATTTTGGAAGTCATTATTGGGTCAAATTGACTTTTGTTGACTTTTGCATATCAGTCTCGAGCATTAGGATTGTGATACACTACGACTTGACCTTAATTGTTAGGCAGACATTGACCATTATATAAATATATATAATTAATATAGGTTCATGAATCCGAGGCCAATCTTGCACTTGTTCATTGCCGCCATATCCAAAATTACTACGAAATACAGTATTGTGAGTTTCATTACTCCCTTTTTATATATATTTTTGGGACTGAGAATACATGCGCTGCTTTTATAAATACTTTACGAAATAGACACAAGTAATCGAAACTACATTCTATGGTTGGATTATCGAAATTGAATATGCCCCCTTTTATCTTGGTAGCCTAAGAATTAGGGAAATGGCCCCTAATTGACGCGAATCCTAAAGATAGATCTATGGACCTTGACACGTCCCATTCGGGTTACGAATGCTTTAGTACTTCAATTATCATATCCGATGGGAGTCCCGGAATGATGGAGATATTCTATATGCATCATGTTAGTTCGGTTATCAAGCGTTCACCATATGAAAGATTTTTAATTCGCGGGTTATGCGTATTATTTTGTACTCGGGTTACGTGTACAATTAAATATCCAAAATCTTGTGGTCTATTAAAATGATGAAAATGAATGTTTATGATAATCTAATGAACTCACCAACCTTTTGGTTGACACTTGAAAGCATGTTTATTCTCAGGTATTAAAGAAATCTTTCGTTGTGCATTCGCTCATTTTAAAGATATTATTTGGAGTCATTCATGGCATACTTCAAAAGACGTTGCATTCAAGTCGTTGAGTTCAATAAAGATTATTATTAAGTAAATGACAGATTAGGTCATTTATAGTTTGGATATTATGAAATGGTATGCATGCCTGTCAACCTTCATTGTAATGAAAGGTTGTCTTTTGAAAACGAATGCAATATTTGTAAAATGTATCATATAGAGGTCAAAAACCTCGCAATGTAACCATATGTTATTGTATTCGTCCTTATGGATTAGGACGTGTCGCTTCATTACAATGAGGGTATTTATAGTGTAAATAACAAAACATGGAAAGATCTAGATCGACTTGCTGGCCAACGAAACCATCGCGACACCATGTCACTTTTCATGACAAACAATGCTCCAACGCGACACCAAGACGTGACAACATCCAACTTGATCCCTGCCACACATGTCGCGTTCCAGTCGACTTCATCACGTTCCAACACGTCGCATTTGACGACAAACTCTACTCAAACACGATACTTACAGTTTCTCGATCTTCTTGTTTAACTCGCTTCGCACTCAACAATCTCCCACTCGAAGAGACGTTAAACAACCTCAACCATACCAGATTACCTATCTCGACTTCATTGAACCTACCCATCTATACCGCCAAGAAAACTTCTTGGGACACGCACATTCTAACCAACAAGTTAGCAGCTTTCGATAAAGAGTACTTCAACTACACTTGCCAAAACGTAATCTTCACCTTTTACTTGTGTTAAACACCCACAAAAACTCTAGATCACCCGATTATGGAACTCCATTTGAACACCGCCGAATAAATACCCGGGACACGGCGCACTTCCACGCCATGGGAAGGAAGACTTTCGACACTCAAATACCTGAGTAACCAAGATGCGACAGCATCCAACTCGATCCCTGCCACACCTGTCGCGTTCCAGTCAACTTAATCACGTTCCAACACGTCGCGTTTGGCGACAAACTCTACTCGAACGCGATACTTGCAGTTTCTCGATCTTCTTGTTTAACTCGCTTCGTACTCAACATTGATCTCTCGGTCAATCCTCCAAACGAGGATAAGTCGCATAATAAACCGGCTCATAAACTGGTTTCGGTGCTCACCCATGGAAATAACCCTACTATTGCCTCATCTGCTCATCACGCTCTTAGTCCTCTCGAGGGTAGTAATCCTGCATATATACCTGAGCTCTTTACACATCTTCCCTTCTCGCCACCTAATGATACCGCAACCCGCATGCACACCCCATATGTATACGGGCAACCGCTAGGGTGCGTATGCGTGTGATCATGTGCGTTATGCGGTATGCGGATTCGTATCTAATGCCTTTGTTTCCGGTACAACAATTACTTGGCTATCAAGTAAATATCTTTTCCATAATTACATCCATGATTCGGGGGAGTTTGTTATGGAAATGATTGCCTTTATCTCGGATGGTTCTAGAATTAGGGTTTGCCTATATATACAAACCCTAACTATCATTCTAGACATCATCACCTTACATAACAGCATCATCTAGCATCTTCTCAAGGTTAACATGTTAGTTTCTTGATTAACTAGCACCTACGACCTTATTTGGGGCCTTCTAATCGACGATCGTCATTAAAAGGTGGACTTAATCACTTGGCCACCCCGCCGACATCATCATGTCGGCCGGGGTTATTCACGGTAGCCGGACCGGAGTGCCTCGTTCTAAGATCCTTAAACCCCACTAACGTATTGAGCAGGCATGTTAAACCCTATGGTAAAAATATGCATGATCAAGTGGTGCTTTCATTGAGAGCCGAATTAGTTCAAGACTGTTTAATTGCTTTCTCTTTTAAAAGGTTTTGAATTATAAGGCTTATTGTTCATGAAATTTTTTGAATTTTTTCTTTTAACAGTATCATGACTTCCGGGGACTCGTCGGAATGTACTCAAACGGATAATCAAAACACACCATCTGGCAGTCAGCATACGCAGGCTATGACTACGGGGGCGGGATACGCACCATATCTTCCACCTGTATCTGGTGAGCCTTTTCAGAGGTATAAGCCGATATATCCAGATGGGATTACACCGCCAAGGGCAAACTCACCAGTTACCACCACGCGGTTGGATTTTTCCGCAGTGGATCCAAGGGTCATCTTGGTAGGCACTAGTGGTGAAATAGTAGGCCCGCACGTAGTATGCTACGGCCAGGTACCTATTTATAGTACCACGATTTCAATCCCTCTGTAGAAGCAGAGTGTTTTAGCAGAATTCATCGTTTACACCGTTGCAACCTTGGCAACCACCGCGTCTAATTTCGCAGTTTTTGACTCCTACGGATGCGCAGGCATTACTTAATAGTTGGGGGTTCGGTGTCATTCCGAATGCCAATTCTCATTGGACGCCGATAACCGTAGAACAGCAAAGCACTGCGCATACGGTTGGGCTTATAGCGGCATATCCTCAGGTCTCGCAGGCATCTGCGCCACAAGTTTCGGCACCTTTTTAGATACCCGTATACTCTGCGTAGGCAAGCCTGCCTTCTTTTCCAAATCAGCCTTGGTTGTATCCGCAGACGCCAGGGTAGCCCTGGCAAAATATTCAGGGGCAGGAGAATCTCGCAAGCCAATTTATGCAGGCGGCACCTCCTGACATGGTCCACCTATTTTCAAAACCTGATTTTGTTCAGGATATGATGAGACGTTTCTTCGCAGGGCTCAAAGGTGACCCTGTTAAACCACCTTTTAAGCTACCAACTACTTTTGACAAGTTTCCTCCGCATATAACTGCATATCCGTTTCCATCTGCACCAAAGATACCTCATACGTTGGGTACTTACAATGGCTTAACTGATCCAGATGACTTCTTACAGCATTTTGAAGGTGCAATGCGCACTCAAGGTTGGGTGGATCCGGTTGCGTGTCAGATATTTCCAATGACACTGCAGGGTATTGCTCGTGAATGGTTTAATAAACTGCCGGCGGGTAGTATATGTAGTGACCCGAACTTTTCCATGTTTATATATATTAATTGAGATTGATATTTACATGATTAAATGTTTCCAACATGTTAAGCAATCAAACTTGTTAAGACTTGATTAATTAAAATATGTTTCATATAGACAATTGACCACCCAAGTTGACCGGTGATTCACGAACGTTAAAACTTGTAAAAACTATATGATGACATATATATGGATATATATATAGTTAACATGATACTATGATAAGTAAACATATCCTTAAGTATATTAACAATGAACTACATATGTAAAAACAAGACTACTAACTTAATGACTTTTAAACGAGACATATATGTAACGATTATCGTTGTAAAGACATTTAATGTATATATATCATATTAAGAGATAATCATACATGATAATATCATGATAATATAATAATTTAAAATCTCATTTGATATTATAAACATTGGGTTAACAACATTTAACAAGATCGTTAACCTAAAGGTTTCAAAACAACACTTACATGTAACCACTAACGATGACTTAACGACTCAGTTAAAATGTATATACATGTAGTGTTTTAATATGTATTCATACACTTTTGAAAGACTTCAAGACACTTATCAAAATACTTCTACTTAACAAAAATGCTTACAATTACATCCTCGTTCAGTTTCATCAACAATTCTACTCGTATGCACCCGTATTCGTACTCGTACAATACACAGCTTTTAGATGTATGTACTATTGGTATATACACTCCAATGATCAGCTCTTAGCAGCCCATTTGAGTCACCTAACACATGTGGGAACCATCATTTGGCAACTAGCATGAAATATCTCATAAAATTACAAAAATATGAGTAATCATTCATGACTTATTTACATGAAAAACAAAATTACATATCCTTTATATCTAATCCATACACCAACGACCAAAAACACCTACAAACACTTTCATTCTTCAATTTTATTCATCTAATTGATCTCTCTCAAGTTCTATCTTCAAGTTCTAAGTGTTCTTCATATATTTTACAAGTTCTAGTTACATAAAATCAAGAATACTTTCAAGTTTGCTAGCTCACTTCCAATCTTGTAAGGTGATCATCCAAATTCAAGAAATCTTTGTTTCTTACAGTAGGTTATCATTCTAATACAAGGTAATAATCATATTCAAACTTTGGTTCAATTTCTATAACTATAACAATCTTATTTCAAGTGATGATCTTACTTGAACTTGTTTTCGTGTCATGATTCTGCTTCAAGAACTTCGAGCCATCCAAGGATCCGTTGAAGCTAGATCCATTTTTCTCTTTTCCAGTAGGTTTATCCAAGGAACTTAAGGTAGTAATGATGTTCATAACATCATTCGATTCATACATATAAAGCTATCTTATTCGAAGTTTTAAACTCGTAATCACTGGAACATAGTTTAGTTAATTCTAAACTTGTTCGCAAACAAAAGTTAATCCTTCTAACTTGACTTTTAAAATTAACTACATACATGTTCTATATCTATATGATATGCTAACTTAATGATTTAAAACCTGGAAACACGAAAAACACCGTAAAACCGGATTTACGCCGTCGTAGTAACACCGCGGGCTGTTTTGGGTTAGTTAATTAAAAACTATGATAATCTTTGATTTAAAAGTTATTATTCTGAGAAAATGATTTTTATTATGAACATGAAACTATATCTAAAAATTATGGTTAAACTCAGTGGAAGTATGTTTTCTAAAATGGTCATCTAGACGTCGTTCTTTCGACTAAAATGACTACCTTTACAAAAACGACTTGTAACTTATTTTTCTGACTATAAACCTATACTTTTTCTGTTTAGATTCATAAAATAGAGCTCAATATGAAACCATAGCAATTTGATTCACTCAAAACGGATTTAAAATGAAGAAGTTATGGGTAAAACAAGATTGGATAATTTTTCTCATTTTAGCTACGTGAAAATTGGTAACAAATCTATTCCAACCATAACTTAATCAACTTGTATTGTATATTATGTAATCTTAAGATACCATAGACACGTATACAATATTTTGACCTATCATGTCGACACATCTATATATATTTCGGAACAACCATAGACACTCTATATGTGAATGTTGGAGTTAGCTATACAGGGTTGAAGTTGATTCCAAAATATATATAGTTTGAGTTGTGATCAATACTGAGATACGTATACACTGGGTCGTGGATTGATTCAAGATAATATTTATCGATTTATTTCTGTACATCTAACTGTGGACAACTAGTTGTAGGTTATTAACGAGGACTGCTGACTTAATAAACTTAAAACATCAAAATATATTAAAAGTGTTGTAAATATATTTTGAACATACTTTGATATATATGTATATATTGTTATAGGTTCGTGAATCAACCAGTGGCCAAGTCTTACTTCCCGACGAAGTAAAAATCTGTGAAAGTGAGTTATAGTCCCACTTTTAAAATCTAATATTTTTGGGATGAGAATACATGCAGGTTTTATAAATGATTTACAAAATAGACACAAGTACGTGAAACTACATTCTATGGTTGAATTATCGAAATCGAATATGCCCCTTTTTATTAAGTCTGGTAATCTAAGAATTAGGGAACAGACACCCTAATTGACGCGAATCCTAAAGATAGATCTATTGGGCCTAACAAACCCCATCCAAAGTACCGGATGCTTTAGTACTTCGAAATTTATATCATATCCGAAGGGTGTCCCGGAATGATGGGGATATTCTTATATATGCATCTTGTTAATGTCGGTTACCAAGTGTTCACCATATGAATGATTTTTATCTCTATGTATGGGATGTGTATTGAAATATGAAATCTTGTGGTCTATTGTTACGATTTGATATATATAGGTTAAACCTATAACTCACCAACATTTTTGTTGACGTTTAAAGCATGTTTATTCTCAGGTGAATATTAAGAGCTTCCGCTGTTGCATACTAAAATAAGGACAAGATTTGGAGTCCATGTTTGTATGATATTGTGTAAAAACTGCATTCAAGAAACTGATTTCGATGTAACATATTTGTATTGTAAACCATTATGTAATGGTCATGTGTAAACAGGATATTTTAGATTATCATTATTTGATAATCTACGTAAAGCTTTTTAAACCTTTATTTATGAAATAAAGGTTATGGTTTGTTTTAAAAATGAATGCAGTCTTTGAAAAACGTCTCATATAGAGGTCAAAACCTCGCAACGAAATCAATTAATATGGAACGTTTTTAATCAATAAGAACGGGGCATTTCAGTTGGTATCCGAGCGTTGGTCTTAGAGAACCAGAATTTTGCATTAGTGTGTCTTATCAAGTTTGTTAGGATGCATTAGTGAGTCTGGACTTCGACCGTGTTTACTTGAAAAATGATTGCTTAACAAATTTTGTTGGAAACTATATATTTTTAACATGTGAATATTATGTGATATATTAATCTCTTAACGCGTTTGATATTATGTGATAGATGTCTACCTCTAGAACAAGTCCCATTGACTCACCTAATAATAATGAAGAGTCAAATGTAAATTGGAATGATTCGTGGACTGATTCACAAGTTCCCGAAGAGGAACCGAAAGAAGAGTCGGAACCGAAAGAAGAATCAGAACCGGAAGAAGAATCGGAACCGGATGAAGAAATAGAACCGGTGGGGGAAATAATAAAACGGTTAAGTAAAAGAAAATCCTCAACCAACCGACCAAGGTTAATTATGGTCAATGGTGTTTTCGCCAAGGAAGCAAAATATTGGGAGGATTACCAATTCTCCGATGAATCGGATTCCGACGAGAATTCCGATGATGTTATAGAAATTACCCCAACTGAATTTAAAAAGGCAAAAGAAAATAATAAGGGAAAGGGCATAAAAATAGAGAAATCTAATTCCAACCCCGATGAACTTTATATGTATCGTCAACCCCCGAAGTCCTTAAGTTGTAACAATGACCCGGGAACCTCTAAACCACCAGGTTTTTCTAAACCAATGTGGACAACGACGGCTCGTATTAGGGGAACATCATATATCCCTAGAAACTTGGCAAAACGAACCAAAACCGAAGAAGAAGAAACGAGCGAGTCGGAATAAGATAGTTGTATTCGTGTGGTGTAATATATGTAATATAGTGTTCTTATGCTTTATGATATATGTAAAAATTGCTTGTATTAATAAGTATTTTTTTATGAATCTAACTCTTGTCTATTTTACAGTTTAAAAACACAAAATGGATAGACAACCCAATATTTTAAGAGACCTACCCGGAGACATGATTGATGAAATCTTGTCTAGAGTCGGCCAGAATTCCTCGGCACAACTATTTAAGGCGAGATCAGTTTGTAAGACATTCGAAGAACGTTCCAAGAATGTCTTGGTTTATAAGAGACTTTCGTTTGAAAGATGGGGGATATCACATTGGGAAACCCATAAGTTATGATGTGTTTACTTTGACGCATATATTGCGGGGAACCCAAATGCTATTTTACGCAACGGGTTAAGAAATTATTTTGACTCAATATATCCGAATATTGGACTTCGTGATTTAGAAAAAGCGGCTAACATGCAACATAAAGAAGCATGTTATGCTTACGGATTAGTAATGTTCACTTCTCACCAAAGTGAGAACAAGAACATCGGGCTACAACTATTAAACAAAACGTTTCCACAAGTGACGGAGTCGGTAATTGGGGTAAGAAATGAGGTTTTTAGATTATTACGGGACTGTTGGACATTACGTAACCCTCGTCCCTTTGACGACGTTACAACACGCTGTCTTATCAACGGCCATAACGGTTATGTTCCACAAGACCAAGGATGGGAAGTAGTCCTAGTAAAACCAGAATGCATGACTTGTTTCTGGACGTATGAATTACGTGTCTTTATTGCCTTTGCTGAACGACTTGTGTACTAGCTAGAATTATCTTCACAACTATCTTGTATCAAAGTTATTGTGTGCTATATTTCATGCTTTATGTAAAATAAGCGGTATTGTAAGTTTGTAAAATATTGTATAAAAGTTTGAACGCGAAATATTATTATAATCAGTTTTTCATATAGAATTGTAGTAGTTGAATTGTATATTAGCTACTAAGTATGAACTTAACGGGTAGGTACTACCCGAATTTAAACTTATAAAACGCTAATATGAAGAAAAAGCTTTTATAAATGAGTTCATATTATGCTACGAAATACTATTAACTACTCTTAATATTCTGTATGATTAACTTGTTCCATTTGACTATTTTGAAGGAAATGACACCGACTACTCGACACACCGTGAATATGAATGAAGAGGAATTCCGTACTTTTCTAGCTTCAAACATAGCCGCAGTACAGGCTGCGCTACATACCAACAATAACCTTGGATCTAGCAGTACAGGAAATCGTGTAGGATGCACCTACAAAGAATTCACTGCCTGCAAACCTTTGGAATTTGATGGAACCGAAGGACCGATCGGATTGAAACGGTGGACCGAGAAGGTCGAATCGGTGTTTGCCATAAGTAAGTGTACTGAAGAGGATAAAGTAAAGTACGCTACGCATACCTTCACAGGTTCTGCGTTAACATGGTGGAATACCTATCTAGAGCAAGTGGGACAAGACGATGCGTACGCACTACCGTGGTCAGCATTCAAGCACTTGATGAACGAGAAGTACCGTCCCAGAACCGAGGTCAATAAGCTCAAGACAGAACTTAGAGGGTTACGAACCCAAGGATTTGATATCCTTTATATCTAATCCATACACCAATGACCAAAAACACCTACAAACACTTTCATTCTTCAATTTTCTTCATCTAATTGATCTCTCTCAAGTTCTATCTTCAAGTTCTAAGTGTTCTTCATATATTTTACAAGTTCTAGTTACATAAAATCAAGAATACTTTCAAGTTTGCTAGCTCACTTCCAATCTTGTAAGGTGATCATCCAAATTCAAGAAATCTTTGTTTCTTACAGTAGGTTATCATTCTAATACAAGGTAATAATCATATTCAAACTTTGGTTCAATTTCTATAACTATAACAATCTTATTTCAAGTGATGATCTTACTTGAACTTGTTTTCGTGTCATGATTCTGCTTCAAGAACTTCGAGCCATCCAAGGATCCGTTGAAGCTAGATCCATTTTTCTATTTTCCAGTAGGTTTATCCAAGGAACTTAAGGTAGTAATGATGTTCATAACATCATTCGATTCATACATATAAAGCTATCTTATTCGAAGTTTTAAACTCGTAATCACTGGAACATAGTTTAGTTAATTCTAAACTTGTTCGCAAACAAAAGTTAATCCTTCTAACTTGACTTTTAAAATTAACTACATACATGTTCTATATCTATATGATATGATAACTTAATGATTTAAAACCTGGAAACACGAAAAACACCGTAAAACCGGATTTACGCCGTCGTAGTAACACCGCGGGCTGTTTTGGGTTAGTTAATTAAAAACTATGATAATCTTTGATTTAAAAGTTATTATTCTGAGAAAATGATTTTTATTATGAACATGAAACTATATCTAAAAATTATGGTTAAACTCAAAGTGGAAGTATGTTTTCTAAAATGGTCATCTAGACGTCGTTCTTTCGACTGAAATGACTACCTTTACAAAAACGACTTGTAACTTATTTTTCTGACTATAAACCTATACTTTTTCTGTTTAGATTCATAAAATAGAGTTCAATATGAAACCATAGCAATTTGATTCACTCAAAACGGATTTAAAATGAAGAAGTTATGGGTAAAACAAGATTGGATAATTTTTCTCATTTTAGCTACGTGAAAATTGGTAACAAATCTATTCCAACCATAACTTAATCAACTTGTATTGTATATTATGTAATCTTAAGATACCATAGACACGTATACAATATTTTGACCTATCATGTCGACACATCTATATATATTTCGGAACAACCATAGACACTCTATATGTGAATGTTGGAGTTAGCTATACAGGGTTGAGGTTGATTCCAAAATATATATAGTTTGAGTTGTGATCAATACTGAGATACGTATACACTGGGTCGTGGATTGATTCAAGATAATATTTATCGATTTATTTCTGTACATCTAACTGTGGACAACTAGTTGTAGGTTATTAACGAGGACTGCTGACTTAATAAACTTAAAACATCAAAATATATTAAAAGTGTTGTAAATATATTTTGAACATACTTTGATATATATGTATATATTGTTATAGGTTCGTGAATCAACCAGTGGCCAAGTCTTACTTCCCGACGAAGTAAAAATCTGTGAAAGTGAGTTATAGTCCCACTTTTAAAATCTAATATTTTTGGGATGAGAATACATGCAGGTTTTATAAATGATTTACAAAATAGACACAAGTACGTGAAACTACATTCTATGGTTGAATTATCGAAATCGAATATGCCCCTTTTTATTAAGTCTGGTAATCTAAGAATTAGGGAACAGACACCCTAATTGACGCGAATCCTAAAGATAGATCTATTGGGCCTAACAAACCCCATCCAAAGTACCGGATGCTTTAGTACTTCGAAATTTATATCATATCCGAAGGGTGTCCCGGAATGATGGGGATATTCTTATATATGCATCTTGTTAATGTCGGTTACCAAGTGTTCACCATATGAATGATTTTTATCTCTATGTATGGGATGTGTATTGAAATATGAAATCTTGTGGTCTATTGTTACGATTTGATATATATAGGTTAAACCTATAACTCACCAACATTTTTGTTGACGTTTAAAGCATGTTTATTCTCAGGTGAATATTAAGAGCTTCCGCTGTTGCATACTAAAATAAGGACAAGATTTGGAGTCCATGTTTGTATGATATTGTGTAAAAACTGCATTCAAGAAACTGATTTCGATGTAACATATTTGTATTGTAAACCATTATGTAATGGTCATGTGTAAACAGGATATTTTAGATTATCATTATTTGATAATCTACGTAAAGCTTTTTAAACCTTTATTTATGAAATAAAGGTTATGGTTTGTTTTAAAAATGAATGCAGTCTTTGAAAAACGTCTCATATAGAGGTCAAAACCTCGCAACGAAATCAATTAATATGGAACGTTTTTAATCAATAAGAACGGGGCATTTCAGTTGGTATCCGAGCGTTGGTCTTAGAGAACCAGAATTTTGCATTAGTGTGTCTTATCAAGTTTGTTAGGATGCATTAGTGAGTCTGGACTTCGACCGTGTTTACTTGAAAAATGATTGCTTAACAAATTTTGTTGGAAACTATATATTTTTAACATGTGAATATTATGTGATATATTAATCTCTTAACGCGTTTGATATTATGTGATAGATGTCTACCTCTAGAACAAGTCCCATTGACTCACCTAATAATAATGAAGAGTCAAATGTAAATTGGAATGATTCGTGGACTGATTCACAAGTTCCCGAAGAGGAACCGAAAGAAGAGTCGGAACCGAAAGAAGAATCAGAACCGGAAGAAGAATCGGAACCGGATGAAGAAATAGAACCGGTGGGGGAAATAATAAAACGGTTAAGTAAAAGAAAATCCTCAACCAACCGACCAAGGTTAATTATGGTCAATGGTGTTTCCGCCAAGGAAGCAAAATATTGGGAGGATTACCAATTCTCCGATGAATCGGATTCCGACGAGAATTCCGATGATGTTATAGAAATTACCCCAACTGAATTTAAAAAGGCAAAAGAAAATAATAAGGGAAAGGGCATAAAAATAGAGAAATCTAATTCCAACCCCGATGAACTTTATATGTATCGTCAACCCCCGAAGTCCTTAAGTTGTAACAATGACCCGGGAACCTCTAAACCACCAGGTTTTTCTAAACCAATGTGGACAACGACGGCTCGTATTAGGGGAACATCATATATCCCTAGAAACTTGGCAAAACGAACCAAAACCGAAGAAGAAGAAACGAGCGAGTCGGAATAAGATAGTTGTATTCGTGTGGTGTAATATATGTAATATAGTGTTCTTATGCTTTATGATATATGTAAAAATTGCTTGTATTAATAAGTATTTTTTTATGAATCTAACTCTTGTCTATTTTACAGTTTAAAAACACAAAATGGATAGACAACCCAATATATTAAGAGACCTACCCGGAGACATGATTGATGAAATCTTGTCTAGAGTCGGCCAGAATTCCTCGGCACAACTATTTAAGGCGAGATCAGTTTGTAAGACATTCGAAGAACGTTCCAAGAATGTCTTGGTTTATAAGAGACTTTCGTTTGAAAGATGGGGGATATCACATTGGGAAACCCATAAGTTACGATGTGTTTACTTTGACGCATATATTGCGGGGAACCCAAATGCTATTTTACGCAACGGGTTAAGAAATTATTTTGACTCAATATATCCGAATATTGGACTTCGTGATTTAGAAAAAGCGGCTAACATGCAACATAAAGAAGCATGTTATGCTTACGGATTAGTAATGTTCGCTTCTCACCAAAGTGAGAACAAGAACATCGGGCTACAACTATTAAACAAAACGTTTCCACAAGTGACGGAGTCGGTAATTGGGGTAAGAAATGAGGTTTTTAGATTATTACGGGACTGTTGGACATTACGTAACCCTCGTCCCTTTGACGACGTTACAACACGCTGTCTTATCAACGGCCATAACGGTTATGTTCCACAAGACCAAGGATGGGAAGTAGTCCTAGTAAAACCAGAATGCATGACTTGTTTCTGGACGTATGAATTACGTGTCTTTATTGCCTTTGCTGAACGACTTGTGTACTAGCTAGAATTATCTTCACAACTATCTTGTATCAAAGTTATTGTGTGCTATATTTCATGCTTTATGTAAAATAAGCGGTATTGTAAGTTTGTAAAATATTGTATAAAAGTTTGAACGCGAAATATTATTATAATCAGTTTTTCATATAGAATTGTAGTAGTTGAATTGTATATTAGCTACTAAGTATGAACTTAACGGGTAGGTACTACCCGAATTTAAACTTATAAAACGCTAATATGAAGAAAAAGCTTTTATAAATGAGTTCATATTATGCTACGAAATACTATTAACTACTCTTAATATTCTGTATGATTAACTTGTTCCATTTGACTATTTTGAAGGAAATGACACCGACTACTCGACACACCGTGAATATGAATGAAGAGGAATTCCGTACTTTTCTAGCTTCAAACATAGCCGCAGTACAGGCTGCGCTACATACCAACAATAACCTTGGATCTAGCAGTACAGGAAATCGTGTAGGATGCACCTACAAAGAATTCACTGCCTGCAAACCTTTGGAATTTGATGGAACCGAAGGACCGATCGGATTGAAACGGTGGACCGAGAAGGTCGAATCGGTGTTTGCCATAAGTAAGTGTACTGAAGAGGATAAAGTAAAGTATGCTACGCATACCTTCACAGGTTCTGCGTTAACATGGTGGAATACCTATCTAGAGCAAGTGGGACAAGACGATGCGTACGCACTACCGTGGTCAGCATTCAAGCACTTGATGAACGAGAAGTACCGTCCCAGAACCGAGGTCAATAAGCTCAAGACAGAACTTAGAGGGTTACGAACCCAAGGATTTGATATTACCACGTACGAAAGACGATTCACAGAATTGTGCCTATTGTGTCCGGGAGCATTCGAAGATGAGGAAGAGAAGATCGACGCGTTTGTGAAAGGATTACCGGAAAGAATCCAAGAAGATATAAGTTCACACGAGCCCGCCTCCATACAACAGGCATGTAGAATGGCTCACAAACTAGTGAACCAGATTGAAGAAAGAATTAAAGAACAGACTGCTGAAGAGGCCAATGTGAAGCAAGTCAAAAGAAAGTGGGAGGAAAACGGTGATAAGAATCACCAATACAACAACAACAGCAATTACAACAATAATCGCAACAATTATCCCAACAATCGCAACATCAATCGCAACTACAATAAAGGGCCCAACAACAACAACAACAACTACAACAATCATCCCAACAACAATAATAACTGCAACAACAACAACAATCAGAAGCAGCTATGCCAAAGGTGTGAAAAGTATCACTCGGGGTTCTGCACCAAATTTTACAACAAGTGTAAAAGAAATGGTCATAGCGCAGCAAAGAGTGAGGTCTATGGACCAGGGGTTAATAGAACGAAAGGAACAAATGGTGTCGGAACGAGTAATGGCGGAGCAAGTAGTGTCGGAGCAAGTTATGCCAATGTAGTTTGTTATAAATGTGGAAAACCGGGCCACATTATTAGAAATTGCCCAAACCAGGAGAACACGAATGGACAAGGCAGCGGAAGAGTTTTCAATATTAATACGGCAGAGGCACGGGAAGACCCGGAGCTTGTTACGGGTACGTTTCTTATTGACAATAAATCTGCTTACGTTTTATTTGATTCGGGTGCGGATAGAAGCTATATGAGTAGAGATTTTTGTGCTAAATTAAGTTGTCCATTGACGCCTTTGGATAGTAAATTTTTACTCGAATTAGCAAATGGTAAATTAATTTCAGCAGATAATATATGTCGGAATCGAGAAATTAAACTGGTTAGCGAAACATTTAAGATTGATTTGATACCAGTAGAGTTAGGGAGTTTTGATGTGATAATCGGTATGGACTGGTTGAAAGAAGTGAAAGCGGAGATCGTTTGTTACAAAAATGCAATTCGCATTATACGAGAAAAAGGAAAACCCTTAATGGTGTACGGAGAAAAGGGCAACACGAAGCTACATCTTATTAGTAATTTGAAGGCACAAAAACTAATAAGAAAAGGTTGCTATGCTGTTCTAGCACACGTCGAGAAAGTACAAACTGAAGAAAAGAGCATCAATGATGTTCCCATTGCAAAAGAATTTCCCGATGTATTTCCGAAAGAATTACCGGGATTACCCCCACATCGATCGGTTGAATTTCAAATAGATCTTGTACCAGGAGCTGCACCAATAGCTCGTGCTCCTTATAGACTCGCACCCAGTGAGATGAAAGAACTGCAAAGCCAATTACAAGAACTTTTAGAGCGTGGTTTCATTCGACCAAGCACATCACCGTGGAGAGCTCCTGTTTTGTTTGTCAAGAAGAAAGATGGTACATTCAGGTTGTGTATCGACTACCGAGAGTTGAACAAACTTACCATCAAGAACCGCTACCCACTACCGAGAATCGACGACTTATTTGATCAACTACAAGGCTCGTCTGTTTATTCAAAGATTGACTTACGTTCCGGGTATCATCAAATGCGGGTGAAAGAAGATGATATTCCAAAGACTGCTTTCAGAACACGTTACGGTCATTACGAGTTTATGGTCATGCCGTTTGGTTTAACTAATGCACCAGCTGTGTTCATGGACCTTATGAACCGAGTGTGTGGACCATACCTTGACAAGTTTGTCATTGTTTTCATTGATGACATACTTATTTACTCAAAGAATGACCAAGAACACGGTGAACATTTGAGAAAGGTGTTAGAAGTATTGAGGAAGGAAGAATTGTACGCTAATTTTCAAAGTGTGCATTTTGGTTGGAAGAAGTTCAATTCCTCGGTCACATAGTGAACAAAGAAGGTATTAAGGTGGATCCGGCAAAGATAGAAACTGTTGAAAAGTGGGAAACCCCGAAAACTCCGAAACACATACGCCAGTTTTTAGGACTAGCTGGTTACTACAGAAGGTTCATCCAAGACTTTTCCAGAATAGCAAAACCCTTGACTGCATTAACGCATAAAGGGAAGAAATTTGAATGGAATGATGAACAAGAGAAAGTGTTTCAGTTATTGAAGAAAAAGCTAACTACGGCACCTATATTGTCATTGCCTAAAGGGAATGATGATTTTTTGATTTATTGTGACGCATCAAAGCAAGGTCTCGGTTGTGTATTAATGCAACGAATGAAGGTGATTGCTTATGCGTCTAGACAATTGAAGATTCACGAACAAAATTATACGACGCATGATATAGAATTAGGCGCGGTTGTTTTTGCATTAAAGACTTGGAGGCACTACTTATATGGGGTCAAAAGTATTATATATACCGACCACAAAAGTCTTCAACACATATTTAATCAGAAACAACTGAATATGAGGCAACATAGTGTAGTGACCCGAACTTTTCCATGTTTATATATATTAATTGAGATTGATATTTACATGATTAAATGTTTCCAACATGTTAAGCAATCAAACTTGTTAAGACTTGATTAATTGAAATATGTTTCATATAGACAATTGACCACCCAAGTTGATCGGTGATTCACGAACGTTAAAACTTGTAAAAACTATATGATGACATATATATGGATATATATATATAGTTAACATGATACTATGATAAGAAAACATATCATAAAGTATATTAACAATGAACTACATATGTAAAAACAAGACTACTAACTTAATGATTTTTAAACGAGACATATATGTAACGATTATCGTTGTAAAGACATTTAATGTATATATATCATATTAAGAGATATTCATACATGATAATATCATGATAATATAATAATTTAAAATCTCATTTGATATTATAAACATTGGGTTAACAACATTTAACAAGATCGTTAACCTAAAGGTTTCAAAACAACACTTACATGTAACGACTAACGATGACTTAACGACTCAGTTAAAATGTATATACATGTAGTGTTTTAATATGTATTTATACACTTTTGAAAGACTTCAATACACTTATCAAAATACTTCTACTTAACAAAGATGCTTACAATTACATCCTCGTTCAGTTTCATCAACAATTCTACTCGTATGCACCCGTATTCGTACTCGTACAATACACAGCTTTTAGATGTATGTACTATTGGTATATACACTCCAATGATCAGCTCTTAGCAGCCCATGTGAGTCACCTAACACATGTGGGAACCATCATTTGGCAACTAGCATGAAATATCTCATAAAATTACAAAAATATGAGTAATCATTCATGACTTATTTACATGAAAACAAAATTACATATCCTTTATATCTAATCCATACACCAACGACCAAAAACACCTACAAACACTTTCATTCTTCAATTTTCTTCATCTAATTGATCTCTCTCAAGTTCTATCTTCAAGTTCTAAGTGTTCTTCATAAATTCCAAAAGTTCTAGTTTCATAAAATCAAGAATACTTTCAAGTTTGCTAGCTCACTTCCAATCTTGTAAGGTGATCATCCAACCTCAAGAAATCTTTGTTTCTTACAGTAGGTTATCATTCTAATACAAGGTAATAATCATATTCAAACTTTGGTTCAATTTCTATAACTATAACAATCTTATTTCAAGTGATGATCTTACTTGAACTTGTTTTCGTGTCATGATTCTGCTTCAAGAACTTCGAGCCATCCAAGGATCCATTGAAGCTAGATCCATTTTTCTCTTTTCCAGTAGGTTTATCCAAGGAAATTAAGGTAGTAATGATGTTCATAACATCATTCAATTCATACATATAAAGCTATCTTATTCGAAGGTTTAAACTTGTAATCACTAGAACATAGTTTAGTTAATTCTAAACTTGTTCGCAAATAAAAGTTAATCCTTCTAACTTGACTTTTAAAATCAACTAAACACATGTTCTATATCTATATGATATGCTAACTTAATGATTTAAAACCTGGAAACACGAAAAACACCGTAAAACTGGATTTACGCCGTCGTAGTAACACCGCGGGCTGTTTTGGGTTAGTTAATTAAAAACTATAATAAACTTTGATTTAAAAGTTGTTATTCTGAGAAAATGATTTTTATTATGAACATGAAACTATATCCAAAAATTATGGTTAAACTCAAAGTGGAAGTATGTTTTCTAAAATGGTCATCTAGACGTCGTTCTTTCGACTGAAATGACTACCTTTACAAAAACGACTTGTAACTTATTTTTCCGACTATAAACCTATACTTTTTCTGTTTAGATTCATAAAATAGAGTTCAATATGAAACCATAGCAATTTGATTCACTCAAAAAGGATTTAAAATGAAGAAGTTATGGGTAAAACAAGATTGGATAATTTTTCTCATTTTAGCTACGTGAAAATTGGTAACAAATCTATTCCAACCATAACTTAATCAACTTGTATTGTATATTATGTAATCTTGAGATACCATAGACACGTATACAATGTTTCGACCTATCATGTCGACACATCTATATATATTTCGGAACAACCATAGACACTCTATATGTGAATGTTGGAGTTAGCTATACAGGGTTGAGGTTGATTCCAAAATATATATAGTTTGAGTTGTGATCAATACTGAGATACGTATACACTGGGTCGTGGATTGATTCAAGATAATATTTATCGATTTATTTCTGTACATCTAACTGTGGACAACTAGTTGTAGGTTACTAACGAGGACAGCTGACTTAATAAACTTAAAACATCAAAATATATTAAAAGTGTTGTAAATATATTTTGAACATACTTTGATATATATGTATATATTGTTATAGGTTCGTGAATCAACAGTGGCCAAGTCTTACTTCCCGACGAAGTAAAAATCTGTGAAAGTGAGTTATAGTCCCACTTTTAAAATCTAATATTTTTGGGATGAGAATACATGCAGGTTTTATAAATGATTTACAAAATAGACACAAGTACGTGAAACTACATTCTATGGTTGAATTATCGAAATCGAATATGCCCCTTTTTATTAAGTCTGGTAATCTAAGAATTAGGGAACAGACACCCTAATTGACGCGAATCCTAAAGATAGATCTATTGGGCCTAACAAACCCCATCCAAAGTACCGGATGCTTTAGTACTTCGAAATTTATATCATATCCGAAGGGTGTCCCAGAATGATGGGGATATTCTTATATATGCATCTTGTTATTGTCGGTTACCAGGTGTTCACCATATGAATGATTTTTATCTCTATGTATGGGATGTGTATTGAAATATGAAATCTTGTGGTCTATTGTTACGATTTGATATATATAGGTTAAACCTATAACTCACCAACATTTTTGTTGACGTTTAAAGCATGTTTATTCTCAGGTGAATATTAAGAGCTTCCGCTGTTGCATACTAAAATAAGGACAAGATTTGGAGTCCATGTTTGTATGATATTGTGTAAAAACTGCATTCAAGAAACTGATTTCGATGTAACATATTTGTATTGTAAACCATTATGTAATGGTCGTGTGTAAACAGGATATTTTAGATTATCATTATTTGATAATCTACGTAAAGCTTTTTAAACCTTTATTTATGAAATAAAGGTTATGGTTTGTTTTAAAAATGAATGCAGTCTTTGAAAAACGTCTCATATAGAGGTCAAAACCTCGCAACGAAATCAATTAATATGGAACGTTTTTAATCAATAAGAACGGGACATTTCAGTTGGTATCAGAGCGTTGGTCTTAGAGAACCAGAAAATTTGCATTAGTGTGTCTTATCGAGTTTGTTAGGATGCATTAGTGAGTCTGGACTTCGACCGTGTTTTCTTTAAAAATGATTGCTTAACATTTTTGTTGGAAACTATATATTTTTAACATATGAATATTATGTGATATATTAATCTCTTAACGTGTTTGATATTATGTGATAGATGTCTGCCTCTAGAACAAGTCCCATTGACTCACCTAATAATAATGAAGAGTCAAATGTAAATTGGAATGATTTGTGGACTGATTCACAAGTTCCCGAAGAGGAACCGGAAGAAGAGTCGGAACCGGAAGAAGAATCGGAACCGGAAGAAGAATCGGAACCGGATGAAGAAATAGAACCGGTGGGGGAAATAATAAAACGGTTAAGTAAAAGAAAATCCTCAACCAACCGACCAAAGTTAATTATGGTCAATGGTGTTTCCGCCAAGGAAGCAAAATATTGGGAGGATTACCAATTCTCCGATGAATTGGATTCCGACGAGAATTCCGATGATGTTATAGAAATTACCCCAACTGAATTTAAAAAGGCAAAAGAAAATAATAAGGGAAAGGGCATAAAAATAGAGAAATCTAATTCCAACCCCGATGAACTTTATATGTATCGTCAACCCCCGAAGTCCTTAAGTTGTAACAATGACCCGGGAACCTCTAAACCACCAGGTTTTTCTAAACCAATGTGGACAACGACGGCTCGTATTAGGGGAACATCATATATCCCTAGAAACTTGGCAAAACGAACCAAAACCGAAGAAGAAGAAACGAGCGAGTCGGAATAAGATAGTTGTATTCGTGTGGTGTAATATATATAATATAGTGTTCTTATGCTTTATGATATATGTAAAAATTGCTTGTATTAATAAGTATTTTTTTATGAAACTAACTCTTGTCTATTTTACAGTTTAAAAACACAAAATGGATAGACAACCCAATATTTTAAGAGACCTACCCGGAGACATGATTGATGAAATCTTGTCTAGAGTCGGCCAGAATTCTTCGGCACAACTATTTAAGGCGAGATCAGTTTGTAAGACATTCGAAGAACGTTCCAAGAATGTCTTGGTTTATAAGAGACTTTCGTTTGAAAGATGGGGGATATCACATTGGGAAACCCATAAGTTACGATGTGTTTACTTTGACGCATATATTGCGGGGAACCCAAATGCTATTTTACGCAACGGGTTAAGAAATTATTTTGACTCAATATATCCGAATATTGAACTTCGTGATTTAGAAAAAGCGGCTAACATGCAACATAAAGAAGCATGTTATGCTTACGGATTAGTAATGTTCGCTTCTCACCAAAGTGAGAATAAGAACATCGGGCTACAACTATTAAACAAAACGTTTCCACAAGTGACGGAGTCGGTAATTGGGGTAAGAAATGAGGTTTTTAGATTATTACGGGACTGTTGGACATTACGTAACCCTCTTCCCTTTGATGACGTTACAACACGCTGTCTTATCAACGGCCATAACGGTTATGTTGCACAAGACCAAGGATGGGAAGTAGTCCTAGTAAAACCAGAATGCATGACTTGTTTCTGGACGTATGAATTACGTGTCTTTATTGCCTTTGCCGAACGACTTGTGTTCTAGCTAGAATTGTCTTCACAACTATCTTGTATCAAAGTTATTGTGTGCTATATTTCATGCTTTATGTAAAATAAGCGGTATTGTAAGTTTGTAAAATATTGTATAAAAGTTTGAACGCGAAATATTATTACAATCAGTTTTTCATATAGAATTGTAGTAGTTGAATTGTATATTAGCTACTAAGTATGAACTTAACGGGTAGGTACTACCCGAATTTAAACTTATAAAACGCTAATATGAAGAAAAAGCTTTTATAAATGAGTTCATATTATGCTACGAAATACTATTAACTACTCTTAATATTCTGTATGATTAACTTGTTCCATTTAACTATTTTGAAGGAAATGGCACCGACTACTCGACACACCGTGAATATGAATGAAGAGGAATTCCGTACTTTTCTAGCTTCAAACATAGCCGCAGTACAGGCTGCGCTACATACCAACAATAACCTTGGATCTAGCAGTACAGGAAATCGTGTAGGATGCACCTACAAAGAATTCACTGCCTGCAAACCTTTGGAATTTGATGGAACCGAAGGACCGATCGGATTGAAACGGTGGACCGAGAAGGTTGAATCGGTGTTTGCCATAAGTAAGTGTACTGAAGAGGACAAAGTGAAGTACGCTACGCATACCTTCACAGGTTCTGCGTTAACATGGTGGAATACCTATCTAGAGCAAGTGGGACAAGATGATGCGTACGCACTACCGTGGTCAGCATTCAAGCACTTGATGAACGAGAAGTACCGTCCCAGAACCGAGGTCAATAAGCTCAAGACAGAACTTAGAGGGTTACGAACCCAAGGATTTGATATTACCACGTACGAAAGACGATTCACAGAATTGTGCCTATTGTGTCCGGGAGCATTCGAAGATGAGGAAGAGAAGATCGACGCGTTTGTGAAAGGATTACCGGAAAGAATCCAAGAAGATATAAGTTCACACGAGCCCGCCTCCATACAACAGGCATGTAGAATGGCTCACAAACTAGTGAACCAGATTGAAGAAAGAATTAAAGAACAGACTGCTGAAGAGGCCAATGTGAAGCAAGTCAAAAGAAAGTGGGAGGAAAACGGTGATAAGAATCACCAATACAACAACAACAGTAATTACAACAATAATCGCAACAATTATCCCAACAATCGCAACATCAATCGCAACTACAACAAACGGCCCAACAACAACAACAACAACAACAGCAACTACAACAATCATCCCAACAACAATAATAACCGCAACAACAACAACAATCAGAAGCAGCTATGCCAAAGGTGTGAAAAGAATCACTCGGGGTTCTGCACCAAATTTTGCAACAAGTGTAAAAGAAATGGTCATAGCGCGGCGAAGTGTGAGGTCTACGGACCAGGGGCTAATAGAACGAAAGGAACAAATGGTGTCGGAACGAGTAATGGCGGAGCAAGTAGTGTCGGAGCAAGTTATGCCAATGTAGTTTGTTATAAATGTGGAAAACCAGGCCACATTATTAGAAATTGCCCGAACCAGGAGAACACGAATGGACAAGGCCGTGGAAGAGTTTTCAATATTAATGCGGCAGAGGCACAGGAAGACCCGGAGCTTGTTACGGGTACGTTTCTTATTGACAATAAATCTGCTTACGTTTTATTTGATTCGGGTGCGGATAGAAGCTATATGAGTAGAGATTTTTGTGCTAAATTAAGTTGTCCATTGACGCCTTTGGATAGTAAATTTTTACTTGAATTAGCAAATGGTAAATTAATTTCAGCAGATAATATATGTCGGAATCGAGAAATTAAACTGGTTAGCGAAACATTTAAGATTGATTTGATACCAGTAGAGTTAGGGAGTTTTGATGTGATAATCGGTATGGACTGGTTGAAAGAAGTGAAAGCGGAGATCGTTTGTTACAAAAATGCAATTCGCATTATACGAGAAAAAGGAAAACCCTTAATGGTGTACGGAGAAAAGGGCAACACGAAGCTACATCTTATTAGTAATTTGAAGGCACAAAAACTAATAAGAAAAGGTTGCTATGCTGTTTTAGCACACGTCGAGAAAGTACAAACTGAAGAAAAGAGCATCAATGATGTTCCCGTCGCAAAAGAATTTCCTGATGTATTTCCGAAAGAATTACCGGGATTACCCCCACATCGATCCGTTGAATTTCAAATAGATCTTGTACCAGGAGCTGCACCAATAGCTCGTGCTCCTTACAGACTCGCACCCAGCGAGATGAAAGAACTACAAAGCCAATTACAAGAACTTTTAGAGCGTGGTTTCATTCGACCAAGCACATCACCGTGGGGAGCTCCTGTTTTGTTTGTCAAGAAGAAAGATGGTACATTCAGGTTGTGTATCGACTACCGAGAGTTGAACAAACTTACCATCAAGAACCGCTACCCACTACCGAGAATCGATGACTTATTTGATCAACTACAAGGCTCGTCTGTTTATTCAAAGATTGACTTACGTTCCGGGTATCATCAAATGCGGGTGAAAGAAGATGATATTCCAAAGACTGCTTTCAGAACACGTTACGGTCATTACGAGTTTATGGTCATGCCGTTTGGTTTAACTAATGCACCAGCTGTGTTCATGGACCTTATGAACCGAGTGTGTGGACCATACCTTGACAAGTTTGTCATTGTTTTCATTGATGACATACTTATTTACTCAAAGAATGACCAAGAACACGGTGAACATTTGAGAAAGGTGTTAGAAGTATTGAGGAAGGAAGAATTGTACGCTAAGTTTTCAAAGTGTGCATTTTGGTTGGAAGAAGTTCAATTCCTCGGTCACATAGTGAACAAAGAAGGTATTAAGGTGGATCCGGCAAAGATAGAAACTGTTGAAAAGTGGGAAACCCCGAAAACTCCGAAACACATACGCCAGTTTTTAGGACTAGCTGGTTACTACAGAAGGTTCATCCAAGACTTTTCCAGAATAGCAAAACCCTTGACTGCATTAACGCATAAAGGAAAGAAATTTGAATGGAATGATGGGCAAGAGAAAGCGTTTCAGTTATTGAAGAAAAAGCTAACTACGGCACCTATATTGTCATTGCCTGAAGGGAATGATGATTTTGTGATTTATTGTGATGCATCAAAGCAAGGTCTCGGTTGTGTATTAATGCAACGAACGAAGGTGATTGCTTATGCGTCTAGACAATTGAAGATTCACGAACAAAATTATACGACGCATGATTTGGAATTAGGCGCGGTTGTTTTTGCATTAAAGACTTGGAGGCACTACTTATATGGGGTCAAAAGTATTATATATACCGACCACAAAAGTCTTCAACACATATTTAATCAGAAACAACTGAATATGAGGCAGCGTAGGTGGATTGAATTATTGAATGATTACGACTTTGAGATTCGTTACCACCCGGGGAAGGCAAATGTGGTAGCCGATGCCTTGAGCAGGAAGGACAGAGAACCCATTCGAGTAAAATCTATGAATATAATGATTCATAATAACATTACTACTCAAATAAAGGAGGCGCAACAAGGAGTTTTAAAAGAGGGAAATTTAAAGGATGAAATACCCAAAGGATCGGAGAAGCATCTTAATATTCGGGAAGACGGAACCCGGTATAGGGCTGAAAGGATTTGGGTACCAAAATTTGGAGATATGAGAGAAATGGTACTTAGAGAAGCTCATAAAACCAGATACTCAATACATCCTGGAACGGGGAAGATGTACAAGGATCTCAAGAAACATTTTTGGTGGCCGGGTATGAAAGCCGATGTTGCTAAATACGTAGGAGAATGTTTGACGTGTTCTAAGGTCAAAGCTGAGCATCAGAAACCATCAGGTCTACTTCAACAACCCGAAATCCCGGAATGGAAATGGGAAAACATTACCATGGATTTCATCACTAAATTGCCAAGGACTGCAAGTGGTTTTGATACTATTTGGGTAATAGTTGACCGTCTCACCAAATCAGCACACTTCTTACCAATAAGAGAAGATGACAAGATGGAGAAGTTAGCACGACTGTATTTGAAGGAAGTCATCTCCAGACATGGAATACCAATCTCTATTATCTCTGATAGGGATGGCAGATTTATTTCAAGATTCTGGCAGACATTACAGCAAGCATTAGGAACTCGTCTAGACATGAGTACTGCCTATCATCCACAAACTGATGGGCAGAGCGAAAGGACGATACAAACGCTTGAAGACATGCTACGAGCATGTGTTATTGATTTCGGAAACAGTTGGGATCGACATCTACCGTTAGCAGAATTTTCCTACAACAACAGCTACCATTCAAGCATTGAGATGGCGCCGTTTGAAGCACTTTATGGTAGAAAGTGCAGGTCTCCGATTTGTTGGAGTGAAGTGGGGGATAGACAGATTACGGGTCCGGAGATTATACAAGAAACTACCGAGAAGATCATCCAAATTCAACAACGGTTGAAAACCGCCCAAAGTCGACAAAAGAGCTACGCTGACATTAAAAGAAAAGATATAGAATTTGAAATTGGAGAGATGGTCATGCTTAAAGTTGCACCTTGGAAAGGCGTTGTTCGATTTGGTAAACGTGGGAAATTAAATCCAAGGTATATTGGACCATTCAAGATTATTGATCGTGTCGGACCAGTAGCTTACCGACTAGAGTTACCTCAACAACTCGCGGCTGTACATAACACTTTCCACGTCTCGAATTTAAAGAAATGTTTTGCTAAAGAAGATCTCACTATTCCGTTAGATGAAATCCAAATCAACGAAAAACTTCAATTCATCGAAGAACCCGTCGAAATAATGGATCGTGAGGTTAAAAGACTTAAGCAAAACAAGATACCAATTGTTAAGGTTCGATGGAATGCTCGTAGAGGACCCGAGTTCACCTGGGAGCGTGAAGATCAGAT
Organism: Rutidosis leptorrhynchoides; assembly: GCF_046630445.1. Classification (NCBI taxonomy): domain Eukaryota; kingdom Viridiplantae; phylum Streptophyta; class Magnoliopsida; order Asterales; family Asteraceae; genus Rutidosis; species Rutidosis leptorrhynchoides. The sequence continues at coordinate 531,375,054 of NC_092336.1, forward strand.
GAAGAAGAAATACCCGCATCTATTTCCAGAAGATTCGTCAACACCTTCAACAGCTTAAAATTTCGGGACGAAATTTATTTAACGGGTAGGTACTGTAGTGACCCGAACTTTTCCATGTTTATATATATTAATTGAGATTGATATTTACATGATTAAATGTTTCCAACATGTTAAGCAATCAAACTTGTTAAGACTTGATTAATTGAAATATGTTTCATATAGACAATTGACCACCCAAGTTGATCGGTGATTCACGAACGTTAAAACTTGTAAAAACTATATGATGACATATATATGGATATATATATATAGTTAACATGATACTATGATAAGAAAACATATCATAAAGTATATTAACAATGAACTACATATGTAAAAACAAGACTACTAACTTAATGATTTTTAAACGAGACATATATGTAACGATTATCGTTGTAAAGACATTTAATGTATATATATCATATTAAGAGATATTCATACATGATAATATCATGATAATATAATAATTTAAAATCTCATTTGATATTATAAACATTGGGTTAACAACATTTAACAAGATCGTTAACCTAAAGGTTTCAAAACAACACTTACATGTAACGACTAACGATGACTTAACGACTCAGTTAAAATGTATATACATGTAGTGTTTTAATATGTATTTATACACTTTTGAAAGACTTCAATACACTTATCAAAATACTTCTACTTAACAAAGATGCTTACAATTACATCCTCGTTCAGTTTCATCAACAATTCTACTCGTATGCACCCGTATTCGTACTCGTACAATACACAGCTTTTAGATGTATGTACTATTGGTATATACACTCCAATGATCAGCTCTTAGCAGCCCATGTGAGTCACCTAACACATGTGGGAACCATCATTTGGCAACTAGCATGAAATATCTCATAAAATTACAAAAATATGAGTAATCATTCATGACTTATTTACATGAAAACAAAATTACATATCCTTTATATCTAATCCATACACCAACGACCAAAAACACCTACAAACACTTTCATTCTTCAATTTTCTTCATCTAATTGATCTCTCTCAAGTTCTATCTTCAAGTTCTAAGTGTTCTTCATAAATTCCAAAAGTTCTAGTTTCATAAAATCAAGAATACTTTCAAGTTTGCTAGCTCACTTCCAATCTTGTAAGGTGATCATCCAACCTCAAGAAATCTTTGTTTCTTACAGTAGGTTATCATTCTAATACAAGGTAATAATCATATTCAAACTTTGGTTCAATTTCTATAACTATAACAATCTTATTTCAAGTGATGATCTTACTTGAACTTGTTTTCGTGTCATGATTCTGCTTCAAGAACTTCGAGCCATCCAAGGATCCATTGAAGCTAGATCCATTTTTCTCTTTTCCAGTAGGTTTATCCAAGGAAATTAAGGTAGTAATGATGTTCATAACATCATTCGATTCATACATATAAAGCTATCTTATTCGAAGGTTTAAACTTGTAATCACTAGAACATAGTTTAGTTAATTCTAAACTTGTTCGCAAACAAAAGTTAATCCTTCTAACTTGACTTTTAAAATCAACTAAACACATGTTCTATATCTATATGATATGCTAACTTAATGATTTAAAACCTGGAAACACGAAAAACACCGTAAAACTGGATTTACGCCGTCGTAGTAACACCGCGGGCTGTTTTGGGTTAGTTAATTAAAAACTATAATAAACTTTGATTTAAAAGTTGTTATTCTGAGAAAATGATTTTTATTATGAACATGAAACTATATCCAAAAATTATGGTTAAACTCAAAGTGGAAGTATGTTTTCTAAAATGGTCATCTAGACGTCGTTCTTTCGACTGAAATGACTACCTTTACAAAAACGACTTGTAACTTATTTTTCCGACTATAAACCTATACTTTTTCTGTTTAGATTCATAAAATAGAGTTCAATATGAAACCATAGCAATTTGATTCACTCAAAAAGGATTTAAAATGAAGAAGTTATGGGTAAAACAAGATTGGATAATTTTTCTCATTTTAGCTACGTGAAAATTGGTAACAAATCTATTCCAACCATAACTTAATCAACTTGTATTGTATATTATGTAATCTTGAGATACCATAGACACGTATACAATGTTTCGACCTATCATGTCGACACATCTATATATATTTCGGAACAACCATAGACACTCTATATGTGAATGTTGGAGTTAGCTATACAGGGTTGAGGTTGATTCCAAAATATATATAGTTTGAGTTGTGATCAATACTGAGATACGTATACACTGGGTCGTGGATTGATTCAAGATAATATTTATCGATTTATTTCTGTACATCTAACTGTGGACAACTAGTTGTAGGTTACTAACGAGGACAGCTGACTTAATAAACTTAAAACATCAAAATATATTAAAAGTGTTGTAAATATATTTTGAACATACTTTGATATATATGTATATATTGTTATAGGTTCGTGAATCAACAGTGGCCAAGCCTTACTTCCCGACGAAGTAAAAATCTGTGAAAGTGAGTTATAGTCCCACTTTTAAAATCTAATATTTTTGGGATGAGAATACATGCAGGTTTTATAAATGATTTACAAAATAGACACAAGTACGTGAAACTACATTCTATGGTTGAATTATCGAAATCGAATATGCCCCTTTTTATTAAGTCTGGTAATCTAAGAATTAGGGAACAGACACCCTAATTGACGCGAATCCTAAAGATAGATCTATTGGGCCTAACAAACCCCATCCAAAGTACCGGATGCTTTAGTACTTCGAAATTTATATCATATCCGAAGGGTGTCCCGGAATGATGGGGATATTCTTATATATGCATCTTGTTATTGTCGGTTACCAGGTGTTCACCATATGAATGATTTTTATCTCTATGTATGGGATGTGTATTGAAATATGAAATCTTGTGGTCTATTGTTACGATTTGATATATATAGGTTAAACCTATAACTCACCAACATTTTTGTTGACGTTTAAAGCATGTTTATTCTCAGGTGAATATTAAGAGCTTCCGCTGTTGCATACTAAAATAAGGACAAGATTTGGAGTCCATGTTTGTATGATATTGTGTAAAAACTGCATTCAAGAAACTGATTTCGATGTAACATATTTGTATTGTAAACCATTATGTAATGGTCGTGTGTAAACAGGATATTTAAGATTATCATTATTTGATAATCTACGTAAAGCTTTTTAAACCTTTATTTATGAAATAAAGGTTATGGTTTGTTTTAAAAATGAATGCAGTCTTTGAAAAACGTCTCATATAGAGGTCAAAACCTCGCAACGAAATCAATTAATATGGAACGTTTTTAATCAATAAGAACGGGACATTTCACATAGGTGGATTGAATTATTGAATGATTACGACTTTGAGATTCGTTACCACTCGGGGAAGGCAAATGTGGTAGCCAATGCCTTGAGCAGGAAGGACAGAGAACCCATTCGAGTAAAATCTATGAATATAATGATTCATAATAACCTTACTACTCAAATAAAATAGGCGCAACAAGGAGTTTTAAAAGAGGGAAATTTAAAGGATGAAATACCCAAAGGATCGGAGAAGCATCTTAATATTCGGGAAGACGGAACCTGGTATAGGGCTGAAAGGATTTGGGTACCAAAATTTGGAGATATGAGAGAAACGGTACTTAGAGAAGCTCATAAAACCAGATACTCAATACATCCTGGAACGGGGAAGATGTACAAGGATCTCAAGAAACATTTTTGGTGGCCGGGTATGAAAGCCGATGTTGCTAAATACGTATGATAATGTTTGACCTGTTCTAAGGTCAAAGTTGAGCATCAGAAACCATCAGGTCTACTTCAACAACTCGAAATCTCGGAATGGAAATGGGAAAACATTACCATGGATTTCATCACTAAATTGCCAAGGACTGCAAGTGGTTTTGATACTATTTGGGTAATAGTTGATCGTCTCACCAAATCAGCACACTTCCTGCCAATAAGAGAAGATGACAAGATGGAGAAGTTAGCACGACTGTATTTGAAGGAAGTCGTATCCAGACATGGAATACCAATCTCTATTATCTCTGATAGGGATGGCAGATTTATTTCAAGATTCTGGCAGACATTACAGCAAGCATTAGGAACTCGTCTAGACATGAGTACTGCCTATCATCCACAAACTGATGGGCAGAGCGAAAGGACGATACAAACGCTTGAAGACATGCTACGAGCATGTGTTATTGATTTCAGAAACAGTTGGGATCGACATCTACCGTTAGCAGAATTTTCCTACAACAACAGCTACCATTCAAGCATTGAGATGGCGCCTTTTGAAGCACTTTATGGTAGAAAGTGCAGGTCTCCGATTTGTTGGAGTGAAGTGGGGGATAGACAGATTCCGGGTTCGGAGATTATACAAGAAACTACTGAGAAGATCATTCAAATTCAACAACGGTTGAAAACCGCCCAAAGTCGACAAAAGAGCTACACTGACATTAAAAGAAAAGATATAGAATTTGAAATTGAAGAGATGGTCATGCTTAAAATTTCACCTTGGAAAGGCGTTGTTCGATTTGGTAAACGAGGGAAATTAAATCCAAGGTATATTGGACCATTCAAGATTATTGATCGTGTCGGACCAGTAGTTTACCGACTTGAGTTACCTCAACAACTCGCGGCTGTACATAACACTTTCCACGTCTCGAATTTGAAGAAATGTTTTGCTAAAGAAGATCTCACTATTCCATTAGATGAAATCCAAATCAACGAAAAACTCCAATTCATCGAAGAACCCGTCGAAATAATGGATCGTGAGGTTAAAAGACTTAAGCAATACAAGATACCAATTGTTAAGGTTCGATGGAATGCTCGTAGAGGACCCGAGTTCACCTGGGAGCGTGAAGATCAGATGAAGAAGAAATACCCGCATCTATTTCCAGAAGATTCGTCAACACCTTCAACAGCTTAAAATTTCGGGACAAAATTTATTTAACGGGTAGGTACTGTAGTGACCCGAACTTTTCCATGTTTATATATATTAATTGAGATTGATATTTACATGATTAAATGTTTCCAACATGTTAAGCAATCAAACTTGTTAAGACTTGATTAATTAAAATATGTTTCATATAGACAATTGACCACCCAAGTTGACAGGTGATTCACGAACGTTAAAACTTGTAAAAACTATATGATGACATATATATGGATATATATATAGTTAACATGATACTATGATAAGTAAACATATCCTTAAGTATATTAACAATGAACTACATATGTATATACATGTAGTGTTTTAATATGTATTCATACACTTTTGAAAGACTTCAAGACACTTATCAAAATACTTCTACTTAACAAAAATGCTTACAATTAAATCCTCGTTCAGTTTCATCAACAATTCTACTCGTATGCACCCGTATTCGTACTCGTACAATACACAGCTTTTAGATATATGTACTATTGGTATATATACTCCAATGATCAGCTCTTAGCAGCCCATGTGAGTCACCTAATACATGTGGGAACCATCATTTGGCAACTAGCATGAAATATCTCATAAAATTACAAAAATATGAGTAATCATTCATGACTTATTTACATGAAAACAAAATTACATATCCTTTATATCTAATCCATACACCAACGACCAAAAACACCTAAAAACACTTTAATTCTTCAATTTTCTTCATCTAATTGATCTCTCTCAAGTTCTATCTTCAAGTTCTAAGTGTTCTTCATATATTTTACAAGTTCTAGTTACATAAAATCAAGAATACTTTCAAGTTTGCTAGCTCACTTCCAATCTTGTAAGGTGATCATCCAAGCTTAAGAAATCTTTGTTTCTTACAGTAGGTTATCATTCTAATACAAGGTAATAATCATATTCAAACTTTGGTTCAATTTCTATAACTATAACAATCTTATTTCAAGTGATGATCTTACTTGAACTTGTTTTCGTGTCATGATTCTGCTTCAAGAACTTCGAGCCATCCAAGGATCCGTTGAAGCTAGATCCATTTTTTTCTTTTCCAGTAGGTTTATCCAAGGAACTTAAGGTAGTAATGATGTTCATAACATCATTCGATTCATACATATAAAGCTATCTTATTCGAAGTTTTAAACTCGTAATCACTGGAACATAGTTTAGTTAATTCTAAACTTGTTCGCAAACAAAAGTTAATCCTTCTAACTTGACTTTTAAAATTAACTACACACATGTTCTATATCTATATGATATGCTAACTTAATGATTTAAAACCTGGAAACACGAAAAACACCGTAAAACCGGATTTACGCCGTCGTAGTAACACCGCGGGCTGTTTTGGGTTAGTTAATTAAAAACTATGATAATCTTTGATTTAAAAGTTGTTATTCTGAGAAAATGATTTTTATTATGAACATGAAACTATATCCAAAAATTATGGTTAAACTCAAAGTGGAAGTATGTTTTCTAAAATGGTCATCTAGACGTCGTTCTTTCGACTGAAATGACTACATTTACAAAAATGACTTGTAACTTATTTTTCTGACTATAAACCTATACTTTTTCTGTTTAGATTCATAAAATAGAGTTCAATATGAAACCATAGCAATTTGATTCACTCAAAACGGATTTAAAATGAAGAAGTTATGGGTAAAACAAGATTGGATAATTTTTCTCATTTTAGCTACGTGAAAATTGGTACCAAATCTATTCCAACCATAACTTAATCAAATTGTATTGTATATTATGTAATCTTAAGATACCATAGACACGTATACAATGTTTCGACCTATCATGTCGACACATCTATATATATTTCGGAACAACCATAGACACTCTATATGTGAATGTTGGAGTTAGCTATACAGGGTTGAGGTTGATTCCAAAATATATATAGTTTGAGTTGTGATCAATACTGAGATACGTATACACTGGGTCGTGGATTGATTCAAGATAATATTTATCGATTTATTTCTGTACATCTAACTGTGGACAACTAGTTGTAGGTTACTAACGAGGACAGCTGACTTAATAAACTTAAAACATCAAAATATATTAAAAGTGTTGTAAATATATTTTGAACATACTTTGATATATATGTATATATTGTTATAGGTTCGTGAATCAACCAGTGGCCAAGTCTTACTTCCCGACGAAGTAAAAATCTGTGAAAGTGAGTTATAGTCCCACTTTTAAAATCTAATATTTTTGGGATGAGAATACATGCAGGTTTTATAAATGATTTACAAAATAGAAACAAGTACGTGAAACTACATTCTATGGTTGAATTATCGAAATCGAATATGCCCCTTTTTATTAAGTCTGGTAATCTAAGAATTAGGGAACAGACACCCTAATTGACGCGAATCCTAAAGATAGATCTATTGGGCCTAACAAACCCCATCCAAAGTACCGGATGCTTTAGTACTTCGAAATTTATATCATATCCGAAGGGTGTCCCGGAATGATGGGGATATTCTTATATATGCATCTTGTTAATGTCGGTTACCAGGTGTTCACCATATGAATGATTTTTATCTCTATGTATGGGATGTGTATTGAAATATGAAATCTTGTGGTCTATTGTTACGATTTGATATATATAGGTTAAACCTATAACTCACCAACATTTTTGTTGACGTTTAAAGCATGTTTATTCTCAGGTGAATATTAAGAGCTTCCGCTGTTGCATACTAAAATAAGGACAAGATTTGGAGTCCATGTTTGATGATATTGTGTAAAAACTGCATTCAAGAAACTGATTTCGATGTAACATATTTGTATTGTAAACCATTATGTAATGGTCATGTGTAAACAGGATATTTTAGATTATCATTATTTGATAATCTACGTAAAGCTTTTTAAACCTTTATTTATGATATAAAGGTTATGGTTTGTTTTAAAAATGAATGCAGTCTTTGAAAAACGTCTCATATAGAGGTCAAAACCTCCCAACGAAATCAATTAATATGGAACGTTTTTAATCAATAAGAACGGGACATTTCAGTATAGCAGGGTTTATGGATCTGCGGATGAAATTCTTGCTGCAATATTAGAATCAGAGGCCACGCAAACGCACTCATATCGAATGTCATGATATTGTGCAGAAATCCAAGGAATCTTTGGGTGAATTTCTCACAAGATATACTAATGAGTGTCTGCGCATACCAGATCTCAAGCCAGAGCAACATATTTCCGGACTCATACATGGTATAAACTCAGAACGTCATCCAACACTGGTAAGGCGTCTGCACCATACGGTCCCAACAACTTATGCGGAAGCGCTTAATGAATGCCATGACTATATGCAGAGTGGCGAAGATAATGATATTCCAACAACTAGTTCACGCAACGAGAGGAAATATGATGATGATCGTTCGCTTGATCAAAATCGTGGCAACAACTCTCGCGGAAGGTATCCTAGCGGTGGTCCTATCAGGAATGATAAAGGGAAATCAAGTGGCAATTATCGAAACAATAATTAGCGCGACATCAATAATCATAACTATGCGCTGCTTAAAAGTTTGTCTAAAATTCCAAAAGAAATTTTGGCAACCGAACCAGTGTGCGCAACCTTTGCGGTTCCAACTCCGCTTACAGAATTCGGTAAGCGGGATAAAACAATGTATTGCGAATTCCATGACGATTACGGGCATGACACTAATCGATGCAAAAACTTGATGGAACGAGTGCTCGAGGCACTACGCGTAGGTAAATTGGATCACCTAAAACTACCTAAGAAGGACAAGGGAAAATCCGCAGAAGAAGGGTCGAAGGCTAAAACTTTCGCATGGTAAAAAGTTGATAAAACAAAAAACGCCGACTTAACCATTAATATGGTTGACGCAGAGAAAGTTAGCCAGCGGAGAAAGTACAATGATCACCATGACTGGGAACTTCTCCCAATCACGTTTCCTCCTGTAATGTCAATCGACACAGTTAACGAGCCCATTATCATCAAGTGTCGCATCCCTACTTGCGGAGTACAAGTTAAACGCATGCATATTGACACCGAGAGTGGCGTGGACATTATGTACGAGCATTTCTATCGTTTCCTCCCTGTAGAAGTTAAAACGCAGCTACGCCAGTCTGATATTACGTTATCTGGGTTCTCCGGGGAAAGCTCATGGCCGCTAGGCCGGATAGAGCTAATAATAGAACTCGCGGATGATAAGAATCCGCAATTGGTTAGACACGAGTTAGTTGACTTTTACGTGGTTCGTTCAACTTCGCGGTACAATGCGTTGCTCGAGAGAAATTTCATACAACATTTTAACATTATACCGTCGGTGGTGCATGGTTTAATAAAGTTTCCTACGAAGGGAGGGGTTGCCACAATTGCTTCACATCAAACAACCGAGTTGTGTGGTTCAGTTGTGCCTGTAAACATTCCCAGCGTAGGAGAACAACTCGCAAGCATTACGGTCATAGCAAACTGTTTACATCCGGATAAGCGGATTAAAATCGGCGCAGACTTGTCAGCCGAAACAAAGGCCAAATTGCACGGAATATTGACCGCTAATGCAGATGTTTTTGCATGGCGTGAATCAGACATGACCGGGGTACCGTGAGACATTGCGGAACATAAATTGAATGTTAACCCATCACTCACGCCCGTTAGACAAAAGAAGCGGCATATGGCTCTTGAACGCAGTGATTGGCTATGCGCAGAAGTAGATAATCTTGTTAAAGCAAACATCCTGCGGGAGGTGCAGTATCAGACATGGGTTGCTAATCCTGTGTTAGTCAAAAAGGCTGATGGTAATTGGCGGATGTGTGTTGATTTTAAAGACATTAATAAAGCGTGTCCTAAGGACAACTACCCTCTCCCGGAAATAGATTGGAAGGTGGAATCACTGTCAGGGTTCCGGTACAAGTATTTTCTAGACGCGTACAAGGGTTATCACCAAATCTTAATGGCTGCAGAAGATGAGGACAAGACTGCTTTCCACACGCCGCAAGGTATTTACTGTTATACAAAGATGCCCTTCGGATTAAAAAACGCAGGTGCAACCTATCAGCGCGTAATTGATGCGGCGTTCAAACACCAAATTGGTAGGAATCTTGAAGCGTTCGTTGACGACCTGGTAATTAAGAGCAATACTGAAGAAGAAATGCTCGCGGACATCCTAGAAACGTTTGCGTCTCTAAGCATGATAAACATGAAGCTTAACCCGCTCAAATGTAGTTTTGGGGAAGAGGAAGGCAAGTTTCTAGGTCATGTGGTGACAGCGCGGGGAATAAAGGCAAATCCCAAAAAGATTGAAGCCATTGATGGTTTACTGATAATGCTAAAAACGAACATATATTTCATAGCATTATCCCTCAAAAAAGACAAGATTTTAGTTGCAATTGTTCTATTTACAAGTGATATTCGTTTAAATAATAAAAGGTGAAGACAAAAGACAGATTCGACAAATTGAAGACGCAAACGACCAAAAAGCTCAAAAGTACAAAATACAATCAAAGTGGTTCTAATTATTGATAAGAAACGTCTCAAAATTACAAGAGTACAAGACGCAAAACGCAAAGTACAAGATATTAAATTATACGCAAGATGTTGTTAAGAAAGAAATTATTAAACTGCTAGATGCAGGTTTAATTTATCCAATTTCTGATAGTCCATGGGTAAGCCCAGTTCAATGCGTACCTAAGAAGGGTGGCATGACTGTCATCACAAATGAGAAAAATGAGCTTATTCCTACTAGGACTGTAACAGGATGGCGTGTTTGTATTGATTATAGAAAATTAAATGACGCCACCAGAAAAGATCACTTTCCCTTACCTTTCATTGATCAAATGTTGGAAAGATTAGCCGAAAATAGTTACTATTGTTTTCTTGATGGTTTTTCTGGATATTTTCAAATTCCAATAGCACCCGAGGATCAAGAGAAAACCACGTTCACGTGCCCTTATGGTACTTTTGCTTACAAACGCATGCCATTTGGACTTTGCAACGCCCCTGCAACCTTTCAAAGGTGCATGATGGCGATTTTTCACGACATGATAGAAGAATGCATGGAAGTTTTCATGGATGACTTTTCAATCTTCGGTGATACATTTGAATCATGTCTAGTTAATCTTGAATGAATGCTTATTAGATGCGAACAATCAAATCTAGTACTTAATTGGGAGAAATGCCATTTCATGGTTAAAGAAGGTATCGTTCTTGGTCATAAAATTTCAAAAGAAGGAATTGAAGTGGATAGAGCTAAAGTAGATATAATTGCTAAACTTCCACATCCCACCAATGTTAGAGGAGTTAGGAGTTTTCTAGGGCATGCCGGTTTTTACCGACGTTTCATAAAAGATTTTTCTAAAATTGCTACTCCTATGAATAAACTCCTAGAAAAGGATGCTCCATTCATCTTTTCAGATGAATGCATCAAATCTTTTAATATTCTTAAAGAAAAACTCACTAATGCGCAGATCATGATAACTCCAAATTGGAATCTACCATTCGAACTAATGTGCGATGCAAGTGATTTTGCAATGGGAGCCGTTTTAGGACAAAGGATTGAAAAATGATTTCAACCTATATATTATGCTAGTAAGACGTTACAAGGAGCACAAACAAACTATACAACTACTGAAAAAGAACTCCTTGCTATTGTCTTTGCTTTTGACAAATTTCATTCATATCTCGTTCTAGCAAAAACGGTGGTCTATACCGACCATTCTGCTCTTAGATACCTATTTTCAAAACAAGATGCCAAGCCACGATTAATCCGTTGGATCTTACTCTTACAAGAATTTGATATTGAAATCCGAGATAAAAGCGGAGCAGAAAATCTCGCCGCTGATCATCTTTCTCGTCTTGAAAATCCCGAATTAGAAGTTCTAAATGAATCGGCCATACAAGACAACTTTCCTGATGAATATCTATTGAAGATAGATTATAATGAAATTCCATGGTTTGCAGACTATGCAAACTACTTAGTATGTGGATTCCTTGAAAAAGGATTGTCGTACCAAAAACGAAAGAAATTCTTCAGTGATATAAAACACTATTTCTGGGAAGATCCACATCTATTTAAAAGTTGTCCAGATGGAATAATACGCCGATGTGTATTCGGAGATGAAGCTAGTAAAATTTTAAACCATTGTCACACAGGACCAACAGGAGGGCATTATGGGCCTCAACTAACAGCAAGAAAAGTTTATGATGCTGGATTCTATTGGCCTACAATTTACAAAGACGCACACCTTCTTTGCAAATCCTGTGATGCTTGTCAAAGGGCCGGAAAAATAAGTCAACGTGATGAAATACCACAAAATGTCATTCAAGTATGTGAAGTATTTGACATTTGGGGTATTGACTTTATGGGTCCATTTCCAAAATCTCATAATAATCTCTACATTCTCGTTGCCATTGATTATGTATCTAAATGGGCGAAAGCACAAGCTCTCCCAACTAAAAAATGTACGAGTTGTAGTCAACTTCTTAAAACGTCTTTTTGCTAGGTTTGGAACACCGAAAGCTTTAATAAGTGATCGGGGTACTCATTTCTGTAATAATCAACTTCAGAAAGTTTTCAAAAGATATGGAGTAACTCATAAAATCTCCACCGCATATCATCCACAAACAAGTGGACAAGTTGAAAATACCAACCGAGCTTTAAAACGTATTCTAGAGAAAACCGTAGGATCAAATCCGAAGGAATGGTCCATGAAATTGGAGGGTGCACTCAGGGCTTTTAGAACAGCCTACAAAACTCCAATTGGAACCACACCGTTTAAACTTGTTACAGAAAAGCATGTCATCTTCCAGTAGAAATTGAACACAAAGCATTTTGGGCTTTGAAGACATGTAATCTTGATTTACATGAAGCCAGACGTCTACGATTAAGTCAACTAAACGAATTAGAAGAATTAAGACATGAAGCATACGAAAATTCGTTAATCTATAAAGAAAGAACGAAGAAATGGCATGATAAAAGAATCAGAAGTTCAAAAGAATTTAAGGAAGGAGACAAAGTTCTTCTTTTCAATTCACGATTCAAGCTATTTCCTTGAAAATTGAAATCAATATGGTCTGGACCATTCATAGTCAAAAGAGTTTTCCCATATGGAACAGTAGAGTTAATAAATTCAAATGGGATTGAATTTAAAGTTAATGGTCACAGAGTTAAACATTACATACATGGTCCGATGGAAGTTGACAACGAAGTTAATCACAATTTCAACACCACATCTAACTAAGTGTGGGGAGGTTCGAATCTTTTTAGGGTAATATGTATTTCTGTTAGAGTTAGATTTTCTGTTTTCGTGTAGTTCTCGAGAATGGAATCCGAATGGTCTTTCCCTAGCAGACCCTAAAGAACTAGTCTTCTTCCCCCATTCTGAATTTTTATTTTTTTAGGTTTTACGAGATGAAGACTTCCTGTGAATTAAACCATGGTCTAATGCTACATGCTTTGATCACTAAACGTAATAATGACACCCTTCCAAGTGAATTGGTATCATTAATCAGAGGTAAATTGGACGGAGTAAGAAAAGAATCCAGGAACGAAAATAATAAGTTACAGTTTGGTAAAGGAAAATCAAAATCCGCAACGAAAATAATAAGTTATTTTTATTGCTTTGAACCTTTTGATAATAAACGCTAAATCGTTCGCTATAAAGTATTAAATTGGTATTCAATAAAATTAGGTTTTGCGATCGAAATTATTGATATCATACAAAAATTTACTACATCACTGCGAAATTTACCGTTTATTCTTAAGGTATAAATATCTTTAATCAATCAACCCAAAATATTTCAGAAATTCGTCAGGAGTAAAACTAGGTAAAATAGCCGAAATTACTTTACCGAAAAGAGGGGCGTATATTTTTGATAATATTTGATTGATTAAAGTGGGATAAAAGATTAAAAAGATTCTTAATTTTATTTTTACTTTGTTTTTAAAATTAATATTAAATTAATATTGTAAACCTTTTAAAATTAATATATTTAAAATTGTAAATATTTGAAAAATTAATATTTTTAATATAAGTTTGTTGTATAAAAACAAAAATATAATAAAAGTTTGGTGTGAATTTTCAATTTTATTAATATGAATTTTTAATTTTATGCATTTTAAATTTAAGTTTGGTGTGAATATAAAAACAAAAAATTTACTTTATTTCGTTAAGTTAAAAATATGATTTTTAAAATTCGTCGTGAGTTGAAAACTAGGTCGTTGAACCGAAATTGCTCTACCCAAGGGAGGGACGAGAACTTTTATTATCATTATTTTTAATCTTATTGAATTAAAGTATGCCAAAAACATTTAAAAAACCCAAAAATCTTTACTTTTAAAACCGCGCTTTGAATTGACAAATTTTAAAATTTTGTCGAGGGACGGACTAGGACAACGATCCGAAACGCCCTCGTCCTAAAAAGAAACAAATTTTTAAAATTTTATTAATTATATGTTTTATAAGTTGTAAGGTTTTATAAATAAAAAAAAACCCCAGACCCATGCGATCGCTTGGGATTTTCACTATACCTCCATGCGATCGCATGGAGGCAAAAATCAGGCCAGAAACAAAAGCAGCTCGCTGCTTCTGCTCTGCACTCCACCACACACACATACGCGAAACACACACAAAACACTCTCAAATTTCACCATTTTTCACCAAATTTCATCATATTTCATCTTACAATCCGCTATAATCATGCCTAGGTTCGGATTTTTCAACAAAAAGGTAAAAATTACACCCCTAAACTCATAAATTTTCTAGTTTTTGTGATAATTACCAATATTTTACCTAATGCAATTTTGTTAATTTCTAGTGTAATTAGTGTTAAATTGATAGTATTTTATGCATGTATAACCTAGATTGATGCTATTTAACATGATTTGAAGCCAAAAACTTTAAAATTTTTAGAAATCTAGGGTTTGTGTTCTTGAGCAATTTGGGGCTTTTTGATATAAACAGGTTATGGCCAATTTTTGTCATGAATTATTGCTAAATTAAGTAGTGTAACATGTTTAGGTAGCTAAATGATCCAAACATTGATCCTAAACATGATTTTTGGAGATTAAAGTAGACTTTTTAAGTCTAAAATTCATGAACTTGATTAATTTGATATAATTGCCATTTGAGACTTGTTTAATTGTTAGTAATGACTATTTTGACATGTTATTTGAGTTAAATGCTTATGAACTTTGTATACATTTTCATATGTGCTTATTTGAAAAAGTGTAAAAATGTAAAAAAAAATGTGAAAATGTGTATAAGTTTAATATTGATTGAACATGTTATTGTGGTTAATTTAAATTGTTATTTTGCTAACACTAATGCATATTTGGATGCACAAATTTTTTGTTTAATGTGTTTTGCAGAAAACCGATACTGCTGGTGCTTCATCATCATCTAGACAACCACAGCAGGAACCTGAACCAGAATATGAACCGCAATACGATCCAGAACCCGAACAAGAACCACAACAGGAACAACAACATCAGCCTGATCAACATGTACCTTATTATGATCCGCTACATTTTGCTAATGAATTCATAGTAGTTCTGATGCATCCGCCACTAGAATACCCAACGATTCCTGAACATACATTGCATCCTAATCTGAGATTCGATAGAAGCTGGAGAGATTACCCGACATATCAAAGTAATAAATTCAAATTAGTAACGAAAGATGTAGAGGTGCCTAGGGTAATTGATTGGAATCCTTTGGAAAGGGTCCAACTTGCTGACCGTGTTAGGGAACATTTGATCCAAAGGTATGTCAGTTCTTCTTTTACTGATTGGGAACGCTTATTCACCATTCGTAGACCTGTATATAAGGAATGGTGTGTCAAGCTTATGAGTACTATAGCGTTAAATGTAGATGTAGATAGATTAGATGATAGAAGTTTTCTTAGATTTATACTTGGCCGTAGGATGTATAGGATGTCCATGCTTGACATGGCCAGGGTTTTGCAGATATATACGCCCGCTGAATTACTACTACCCGATTGTATGAATTTGATTTATCATGGTGAAAGGGTAGATAGGAATTTTGATGCGAACGCCGTCTGAAGGCGTATGTCAGATTATAATGTTTTTAGGCGGGCAGGAACACATACCTACTTACATATTAACATAGCCGAGCTTCGTATAATTCATAGATTTTTGGCTAACTCGATTACACAGAGAGATCACAACGAGGAGAAAATGACCTTACATGATTTATTTTACCTAAAGTGTATTCGAGACCCAAGAGGATTTTTTAATATCCATTACTGTGTTGGTTTTTATTTATCTAAGATGGTTGAAGGAATACAGGAAGGGGGATTATAGGAGGATGTATTTTTGTTACTCTCATTGGAGAGTATTTAGGTGTAGATAAGGACCAAGGGAGTCCACTTATGGAATGTAGGGAGCAGGTTGAGCTTTTAGGATTGAGGGTTTATGCGGGTGCTAAGGTATTAAAGAGTAGACGCAACCAGGCAATACCCTATGAAGGTAGTCATCCTCAGGTAGAGAGAGGCTCAGACGAGGAAATGGAGGAAGCGGATGACATTAGGGATGTCATTCGGGAGGCTATGACTGATGTCTACCAGCGTGTAGATGAGGTAGACATGACAAACGCGGAGAGATTTCGTCGGATGGAGCAGTGGCAAGCCCGGAATGATTACGAGCATTCCAGGCAACGACAGCATGATAGATGGGACTATCATCAGCGTCAGATTATGAGCCGGCTGTCACCTCAGGATCACTATGTCCCAACCCGACCCGCTTACTATCCTCAACACCAGCCCGAGATGAGACCACCTTATACTCTCTACGACCCTAACCAGGCATACCAGTACACCTATCACCAACCATGGAACCTGGATGACGACATGAACTGGAACCCCTATCCAGATTGATTTAGTTCCTGTTGGTAATTTTTATGACTTTTATTTTTATTATTTCTGTTTATTTATGTTTAAACACATTATATTTTGATACATTAATGTATTGTTTAATATTTTTATTATTTGGTACTAATATTTCATATTTGATTTGAAAGTGGGATTTTAATTCCCATTTCAAATTATCATGCATGTTTATATTTGTATTGTATGTATATTGTCGATTGTATAAAACAGGGTAAAACAGCGCATTTTCAAAGACTAGCATTAAGTTCAGCAAAAGCTACTAATTTTGACGACAAAATGAAAAACAAATGTGATGTAACAACAAGACGGAATGAACAAATGATGTGCACCAATTATTATTCAGCAAACAAACGCCAATATGTTTTGGAAAATTTGGTAAAATTTAATCATTTTTCTACGTTAATCACCCTCAATAATTTAAATTGTTACTGATTTCTTGCAAATGAGGGCATTGCAAGATCTTAAGTGTGGGAAGGGGTTAAATTCTTTTGGATTTTTAAAATTTTAAACTTATACACTTGGTTACCATTAAAAATACTAGTAAAGCAGTAGTTGTATTAGAATCTAGTGCTCTCTGATAATAAAGAACAGCCCTAGTCTTATATACTGACTACCCAATTCTAGTAAAAATTTTCAAAATTTTCAATTAAATGAATTCAAAATCATGTTTATACATATTTATGAATGATAAAACTAGGTGTTAAACACCGAAATTATTGTTACCTCGAAAAGGACATAAATTGAGAAACAAACCAAAATATTAGAATTCATTTAAAATGGAATAGAGGACAATAAAAAGGAAAATAAAAGCCAAGTGTGGGAAAAATTTACCAAGTTATTTAAAACATATATCACATATTTTTGTACAAATAATTGAAGATACTTTTGTTTTGGACAATATTAATCAGTTTTACCCAGTAAATTGTAAAATATTTGAAAGAAAATATGGATCTACACAATGAATCAATTCCATCATTAAAAGGAAGTAAAGTCTTCCGAAAAAGAAACGCGCTTCTTGATTTAGGTCATGAAGTTGTCGTCTAGACCAGCTGTAGGTTGACGAAAAATCTAGAAAAGTCATCACTAAAATCAGCAGGAAATCCACGGACCTCAGCATCAAACAGAGTCACCAAGTGGTCAGACTTATTCTAACCATGAGAGGATCTGTCTTGTAAAATGGGGAGGACGCCGTGCAAATTAGCTGGATAAGACTAATGAACCAGATCCCCGGAAAGGATAATCTCCTTAAAGATCAAAAATCAGCTTTTAAGACTGATATTACTCAATCCTTGAGATTGACTTTTAAAGATTGAGAATTACAAACTCATGGAATTCAATGATATCTAAACTCGAGCTTGAACGAGAAAATATTTTGATCAAAACTACAAACCGATTTGTTTTCTAAAAACCCATTTTCAATGCGTTCATTACCATTGAACGTAAAATCCTAGGAATTTACCTGGAATTCATTAGATCACCTGAACGAAATCGGGTGTCAACCTTAAGAACGGTGGTTGCATAGCATGGTCAAAGACAGGACCTTGTGCCAGACCGGAAAATTATAAGGGTGAGCTTTACTATTGCTCCTACCAAGGATAGTAATTGCATCCGACACGTTATAGACCATAATTAAAAGCATGTCAGGAGACATTGCCTTAACAGTTGCTTGTTCAACGCTTTCCTTTACAACCGGACGGTAGTTTACCGAAAGGTAATATACGAAACAAGTATACTGGACGTGTTGCTTTCCTAATACAAGGTTAGAAAGTGGGTGACACAAAACCGCAAGTTTTGAGCTAAAGTTTTCAAATCTGAAACCCACCAAACCCACAAAAACAATTTGCAAACACCGGTGAAGGGTTATTCCGGAAAACTTATCTAGGGTAAAAGCTAGATTGTATTTTCAAAAGATCAAATGTTTTCATAAAGATCCAATTTCCTTAAAGGATCTAAAATTTTATAGTCATGTGGGACTGTAAACCACATCATTACTACCATTGTTTATACCGCCGTATAGAAATCACTGATGTACAAAGTGTGAAGAATAAAGAAGTGATTCTAGTATTTTTATTTCAAGACTATATTGCTTGAGGACAAGCAACACTCAAGTGTGAGAATATTTGATAATGCTAAAAACGAACATATATTTCATAGCATTATCCCTCAAGAAAGACAAGCTTTTAGTTGCAATTGTTCTATTTACAAGTGATATTCGTTTAAATAATAAAAGGTGAAGACAAAAGACAGATTCGACAAATTGAAGACGCAAACGACCAAAAAGCTCAAAAGTACAAAATACAATCAAAGTGGTTCCAATTATTGATAAGAAACGTCTCAAAATTACAAGAGTACAAGATGCAAAACGCAAAGTACAAGATATTAAATTATACGCAAGGACGTTCGAAAATCCGGAACCGGGACCAAAGTCAACTCTCAACGCTCGACGCAACGGACTAAAAATTACAAGTCAAATATGCACACAAATATAATATAATATTTAAATAATTCTTAAAATTATTTATATATTATATATATTATTATAAACCGTCGGCAAGCAAAGAAAAAAAGTCTTGTGAGCTGGAAAAAGGGGCCATGCGACCGCATGATCTGGAAGGCAAAAAGCCATGCGATCGTATGGCAGTAGGTGACAGCCCACATTGCTATAAATTCGCGTGTTTTGGTTCAATATCCAACATCTTTTTCTCTCTATCACTCAACGATATATATATATATATATATATATATATATATATATATATATATATATATATATATATATATATATATATATATATATATATATATTAATTTTAATTTTAATTTTAATTTTAAATTCTAATAATAAGGGTATGATAGCGAATGTTGTAAGGGTGTAAGTCGAAATTCTGTCCGTGTAACGCTACGCTATTTTTAATCACTGTAAGTTATGTTTAATGTTATTTTTAAATTAATGTCTCGTAGCTAAGTTATTATTATGCTTATTTAATGCCGAAGTAATCATGATGTTGGGCTAAATATTAAAATTGGGTAATTGGGCTTTGTACCATAATTGGGGTTTGGATAAAAGAACGACACTTGTGGAAATTAGACTATGGGCTATTAATGGGATTTATATTAACTAAATGATACCTCGTTAATTTAATATATAGACTTATAATTTGACGTATTTATATATAACCACATATGCTTGACTGGGCACGGTGGGCGGGATCTCTATAAATACCAATAATTGTTCATTTTACCGGACACGGAACTGGATTAATAGTTAATAGACTTGTTGAAACAGGGGTGGATTACATTCAAGGGTAATTGGTGTAATTGTTAACAAAGTAGTAAAACCTTGGACTACACGCAGTCGATAACCTGGTGTATTCATTAAACAAAGTATTAAGACCTTGTTACAATTCGAATCCCCAATTAGTTGGAATATTTGACTTCGGGAATAAGAATAATTTGACGAAGACACTCGCACTTTATATTTATGACTGATGGACTATTATGGACAAATCCGTATGGACATATCGAATAATCCAGGACAAAGGACAATTAACCCATGGGAATAAACTAAAAATAACACGTCAAACATCATGATTACGGAAGTTTAAATAAGCATAATTTTTATATTTCATATTTAATTGCACTTTTAATTATCGCACTTTTATTTAATTGCATTTTTAATTATCGTACTCTTTAATTATCGCAATTTTATTTTCTCGCACTTTTATTTATCGCAATTTCATTATCGTTATTTATTTTATGCTTTAAAATTAAGTTGTATTTATTTTTAATATTTTACATTAGGTTTTAACTGCGACTAAAGTTTTAAAATCGACAAACCGGTCATTAAATGGTAAAAACCCCCCTTTTATAATAATAATATTACTTATATATATTTTTGTATTTTTACAAATATAGTTTTTAAAAATATAGCGTTAAGCTTGTTTAAGAGATCCCTGTGGAACGAACCGGACTTACTAAAAACTACACTACTGTATGATTAGGTACCCTGCCTATAAGTGTTGTAGCAAGGTTTAGGTATATCCATTCTATAAATAAATAAATATCTTGTGTAAAATTGTATCGTATTTAATAGTATTTCCTTGTAAAAATAATACTATTTCCTAGTACACCTCGCATAACATCATTTACCATCTCTGAAGATAAAGAAAGACGTGCAGAGTCTAACCGGGAAGCTTGCGGAGATCACGCGGTTTTTGTCGAAGGCCGCAGAGCGACAATTGCCATTCTTCAATACTTTGAAGAATTGTTTAAAGAAAAAAGACTTCGTGTGGACTCAGGAAGCAGAATCAGCCTTTCAGGAGATGAAGAAGGTGCTCGCTGAATTACCAACACTCACCGTGCCAGTATCAGGAGAAACGCTTACGCTGTATCTTGCGGCATCGAAAGAGGCTATCAGCTCGGTTCTTATCGCAGATCGCGAAAAGGTAATCCACTTTTATTTACACGCATTATTTATTTCGCAGAAATATAACGCTGAGGTTTTCTCATACGCAAATGCCGGTCTACTTCGTAAGCAAGACGCTGACATCAATCGAAGTAAACTATTCACCAATAGAAAAGCTAGTATATGCGCTAGTCCACACGGCGCGACGTTTGCACCGGTACTTTCAAGCACATCCAATCGTGGTCCTAACTGATCAATCGATCAAACAGGTTGGTACATGCCTAATTTGCGGCAATGTCCGGGGTTACCGCATTGACTCACGCAATCATTTTTCTTTCAAGTGTTATACAAGCCTGAGATTTCTGGCCGAATGGCTAAATGGACAGTTGAGTTAGGAGAACATGAAATAAATTTTTCTTCGCGCAGCGCGGTGAAGGGTCAAATACTTGCGGATTACCTAGCAGAGTTACCTGCGGATGTTGAGGCATCAGCAAAATATCAAGATACACCTGCACCAGCTTTGTCACCATGGAAGTTATACACCGATGGTGCCTGCATCGCAGCTGGCGCGGGTGCGGGTGTAATTTTAACTGGTCCAGATGGCGAAGAGCATACATATGCGCTACGGTTTAATTTTGCTGTTACGAACAATGAAGCAGAATACGAGGCTCTGTTAGCGGGTATGCGTATTGCGCATAAATTGAATGTTAAAATTCTGCACGCTTATGTGGATTCAAAGCTGGTATGTAGTCAAGTCAGCGGGGACTTTGAAGCACACGACATTGCCATGCAACAATATTTATCGCTTGTTCATAACCTCGCTGACCAGTTTGAAGCTTTTCAAATCTCCCACATAATGCGGGGGCAAAATAAGAAAGCGGATGCGCTTAGTAAATTGGCCGCTTTGGCTTTTGATCATCTAGGAAGAAAGTTCTTATAGAAGAACTGCATGCAAAATCCATCGTTATGATGCCTTTGGTAGCACCTGTCGAGGAATCCAGCTCAACATGGATGACACCCATTATTGCTTTCCTGCGGGACGGCACATCACTTGCGGACTCCGTTGATGCGAAGAAGGTCCGCACCAAGGCACCACTATATGCCCTTGAGGGTGACGTCCTATATCGGAAAAATTATTTAGGGCCGCACTTAAGGTGTATTGGCCCGAAAGAGGCAGAGGAGGTTATACGCGAGGTGCATGAAGGTGCATGCGCTCTTCATTCGGGGCACAGGTCTATTGTGTCAAAAATTATGCGGCTAGGTTATTATTGGCCCACTATGTACGCAGATACCACGCGAATAGTTAAGCAATGTGAATCTTGCCAAATACATGCACCCATCAGTAGGGCACCTGCGCATCCTATGATACCGGTCTCCTCACCATGGCCATTCTGCAAATGGGCAATTGACATAGTCGGACCATTTCCAAAAGGCCGAGGAAACATCAAATTCTTGATTGTTGCAATCGACTATTTCACGAAATGGGTTGAAGCACGACCGCTGGCGACAATATCAGGAAAAAGGGTGCGTAATTTTGTATGGGAAGACATAGTTTGTCGATTCGGTATACCAAACGAAATTGTTAGTGATAATGGTACGCAATTTGCGGGAGATCCTTTCCGCAGCTGGTGCGTGGAGCTTAATATTAAGCAAACTTTTACATCCGTTGCGTATCCGCAGGCGAACGGCCAGTGCGAAGTCACCAACCGGGACATAGTGGTTGGAATCAAAGCTAGGTTGGGCCATGGTAGAGTTGGTTGGGCGGACGAACTGCCAAAGGTTTTGTGGGCGCATAGAACAATGCCCAAAGCAAGCACTGGTGAGACTCCGTTCAGTTTGGTCTATGGATCAGAAGCTGTTGTTCCCGCAGAAGTTGGGGTACCAACGTTCCGCATACAGAATTTTGACGAACAAAATAACTTAGAAGCTTTGCGGGAAAATCTTAATCTGCTTGAAGAACGCAGACTCTCTGCGGCGGTAAACGAAGCCAATAACAAGCAGAAAATTGCAAAGTACTACAATCAGCGTGTGCGTTCGCGCTCTTATAAGTGCGGGGACTTAGTTTGACGTCAGAATGACGCAAGTCATGCGGAGGATACTGGAAAATTGGGCCCTCGCTGGGAAGGTCCGTATAGGGTAGCAAAAGCAACCAACACCAAGGCATACCATCTCGAGACATTAGATGGAAAACCTGTGAAACGCACTTGGCACGCGACATTGTTGAAAAAATGTTATATGTAGCTGGATGGACCTGATCACTCCAATTTATTTTAGCGCATTATTTTTCTATGTATTTTCCGTCCGTTTGGATGTGTCGCGGTTGTAATCATTATTAATGTCAATTGAATATTTACTCGTGCATACTTTTATTGTTTTTTTTTGTATGCGGTTCCTGCCTACTTAAAGGGTGTCCTCTAGCCCCCGTGCGGCAGAAGCCTGTTTGGTTACAAGGCTAGACATTAACGGCAGGCGAAGGGAATTGGTTTTCCCCTAGCCAAGCACCACGCAAACTAGATGGCTGCCAAGTCGACTTAAAAATACAAGCATTGGTTTGCTTGTGCGTAATTACTCTCGCATTGGTTTGCGTGAGGAACTCTTAAGCATAAAAGCATTGGTTTGTTTTTAGTTGCGTTGCTTACCATACAGCTAAAGTGCACCCCTAGTACATGACAAAGCAATAACGCAGTAGCTTTTGAGTCTAAGTTGTTCAAGGTAAAATCGCTAAAGTATTGGTTTATTTTATGAAGTACCTGATCATACGCATAAGTTTTGGTTAACTATGCGCATGGGCATGCGGTTAATTCTTTGTTTTGATTCGCGATATATAAACAAATTAATACACTACGCATGCATAACACGATAATATATACATAAAGTTATTACAAATGGTAATTGTTTCAAACTCCTGCCATCACGGGACTTAAGGCCCAAAAATTGTATTTACAATTGCCTGCCTAAGCATAGGACTTACGGCGCAAACTATTACAACAACCTAATAATCCTCCTTGAGGAACCCGTCAATCGACATGTTAGGCTCCACCGCAAATGCATTAATTAGGGGGATCGGGATGGCAGTGATGGCTTCTTCTGCTTCCATGAGCACCGCAGCCATACCCTCCTTCAATTTTTTCTGCACGATGTCGGGGTACGGCGGTGTGAGCCCGCAGGCTTGGATCACCTCTAGCACTGCCTTGTTGATTTCGTGGTCTTTAACCGCGTCAACATAGGCGTTGAACTTGTCGAACACGGGCCCGGAATCCATCACCTTCTGCGCAATGGTAGGAAGAGCGATGCGAATCTTTGTCAAGTCCGCCTCCGCTAGCTCGCGGCCAGTCACCGTGTCATCCTTTTCCCAAGTAACCTTTTCCAGCTCCACCCGCAGACGCTCAGTCTCCCCCTTGGACTGGTCAACCGCCCCAACCAGCTCGCGGTTTTTCTTTCTCTCTTCAATCAATGCGGTTTTGGTTTCCGCCGCAGTTAACTCTACCGCCATGTGCGCTTCTTCCGCGGCGTCCCTGTCTTTCTTAAGCTGCTCAACTCTCGCTTGCAGCAGCCCTAATTCTGTTTCCTTCTGCACGACCACTTGATAGAAGTTAGTGGAACGGCGGGCTTGATCCGCAACCATGCCAAAAAAGACAAGGCCGTTTTGGATGAAGGCGTTGAGCGCCTGATTAAAGTGCAGTGCGGCTAGTTGGTTGCGGAACTCAGCTGGGAAGATTTGTTGGAGGAAGGCGGATTGCTCTGCGGCGTTTTTCGCAGATGACTGGGTGAGCTGCGCCAGGTTCGCCAATTGGAAGCTACCGTGTGGCGGGGTTGGTGTAGACTCGGAGTCCAGGTGTATCGTCTTGTCCTTTGACTCGGCGGTAGCTTCAAGGTCCGGATTGACTCGTGGTGGGGTGTGATGCGTCTCTTCAGCATGCTCTGCGTATTAATAAATGGTTAAATAAATGCAAACTTACGTATGCGATATGCGCGAAAGCAGAACTCTTACCAGAAGATGGGGGAGGTAGATCCGCAGAACGGGGTTCGATGGGAATGAAGTTGTCGTTCCACTTGTCCTCCCTCTGTTTGGGAGTGAGTTTCTTCTTCTTCTATTGGGGTTGGGAGGCTTCGGCGGCCTTGCGCTTATTACCGGAGGTGGCAGGTGCATTCTCGCCAGTTTTCTCCTGCTCTAACTGCTGGTTCACATTCTGCTTGCGGAAGGCGATGCCCGCAATCTCCTCCGCAGTCAGTACTTTCTTCATCTTCATCTCTGCAAACATGCACGCATGTGTTAGCACATATAAATAGCAACCTGTTATGTTAGTACGTGATTATACTATTCCTACCCTTTCAATCCGGTCTGACTATGGCTGGACGCACATGTTCCCATGGCCAGTGTGCGGAGATCTTCCCTAACCGCAACATTACGTTCCCGTATGACCGGTGCATCAGCTGTGCGTTAGCGCACTCTGCCAATAGCTTTGTTTCCTCGTCATCAAGGACCGGGGTTTTGTTCACATCCTTCTCCACCTTCTCGCACCATATAAGCATTTGCGGAAAATTGGTACCAACTACAGTTTGGTCAATGTAAAAGAAAGTTTCTTTCCAGTTACCCACATTCGACTTTGGGGTTTTTGTGAAATTTTGTCGGTCGAAGAAGGTGAACCAGGATTTGTGGTGATTGGCAAAGCGGTATAGATGACAGAAAACTTTAACCAGTGGTACCTTGTTGAGTGCGACGCACCACATCTCAAACAGTACTATTTTACCTATGGCATAAGGGTGTAATTGCCCTAATCCCACTCTGAAGTGGTCTAGTACTCCTAGGAAGAAGTCGGAGGGGGGAACCCTAAAGTTGCCGTGCTTGAACGCATGTTCGTAGATGGCCACCTTCTTCTCCGGTGGCTCGTGAGCACGCTGATTAGACAGGGGTGGCACCGGATTGTACTTTGCTAACGGTGGGTATTGTTTGATTAAGTAATCAATGTGTTTCTGCTCTATAATCGATCTAACACTATCTACATAGGTCTCGTTAGCCTTAGTCATTTTCTATAGAGTGGTTGGAGAATTACTAACCTTTAGACGGTGGCCGGAGTATTTAGGATTTGATCAGAATTGAATATAGCAGCGTATTGGGGAAGCTTGGAGCAGAAAAATGGAAATGTGTGAGAATTGGGGCTATTTATAGTGACGATTTGGAGTCATGGGGTGGAATGGGTTGATCGTGGCTGTACACGTGTTACGCGATCAACGGGTGGCATTTTAAGTGCACGCGTGGATGTCAGTTGGGTATGGTTACCTATGAGCGCGTGGCTGACACGCGCCTGCCAACTGCCACTTTACGTCTTATCAGACGAATGGTCTTCTGCGACAGTGACAGGCATTAAATGACCTCGAAACGCACGCGGAACATTGAATGCTAGCCGTTTTCTTGTTTTTTCCGCTTAATAGTTTGATATCATAAGTCTTGCGCCATATAACATCAAACTGCGGGGACATAATGATACCGCAACCCGCATGCGCACCCCATATGTATGCGAGCACCCGCTAGGGTGCGTATGCGTGTGCTCATGTGCGTTATGCGGTAAGCGGATTCGTATATAATGCCTTTGTTCCCGGTACAGCAATTACTTGGCTATCAAGTAAATATCTTTTCCATAATTACATCCGTGATTTGGGGGAGTTTGTTATGGAAAGGATTGCCTTTATCTCGGATGGTTCTAGAATTAGGGTTTTCCTATATATACAAACCCTAACTATCATTCTAGACATCATCACCTTACGTAACAGCATTATCTAGGATCTTCTCAAGGTTAACAGGTTAGTTTCTTGATTAACTAGCACCTACGACCTTATTTGGGGCCTTCTAATCGACGATCGTCATTAAAAGGTGGACTTAATCACTTGGCCACCCCGCCGACATCATCATGTCGGCCAGGGTTATTCACGGTAGCCGGACCGGAGTGCCTCGTTCTAAGATCCTTAAACCCCACTAACGTATTGAGCAGGCATGTTAAACCCTATGGTAAAAATATGCATGATCACCACGGAGCTGCAACACACACTCAAACTAGCCGCCCTGTGACCTGTCTCGTAATTCGGATTTGTGTGATGCCCCGTACAAAACCATCGTGTACGATTCGTCAACAACATGATCTTTACACGGTCAAATACTACATGCTGTTTGAAAACCAGTTTTGCATTCATAAAAAGATAGCGTTTACAAAAGATAACGTGACACAAAGGACATTACAAAGTCATTATTTGAAAATAACATAAGTTACGAATGCAAGATAAAAGTTCCATGATTGAGACATCTCTAAGTAATGCAGCGGAAATCTAACACAGCAGGTCCATAACAGCAAGTTTATAACACCAAGACAGCAAGTCTAACAGCGGAAGCAACATCGTCTAAGCACCTGAGAAATACACGCTTAAAAGTCAACACGAATGTTGGTGAGCTATAGTTTGTAATCAGTAAAGTAATGTAGAGCACGAGTTATCGTATTCAAAACAGTATGAAAAGTATATGCTTGTCCGTGGGCACCCGGTAACTAACTTAACGTAATAGTAATACCCCCTAAAATTACACTTGGCGAGTGCATATGTCCTCGAAGTATCAAATACCCGTTAAATGCTAGCGCGACTAGCCCGAGTGGGGATGTCAAACCCTATGGATCCATATCTAATATTCGCGTTCACCGGTTCAAAACCAATGATTAAACGTTACCTTGCTAAGGGGAATCTTTATGCCGTTATATAACCCACACATATGTAAAGTTTAAGTACTCGTGTCAAGTAAGTAAAACATAAAAAGAGCATGTATTCTCAGTCCCAAAAATAGTATAAGTAAATAGGGAAGCTATAACTCACAGTGAATAAGCAGTAAAAGTCGATACGAAACGTATGCACGTAGTAAGTCGGTTCGAAAGGTCGTCAAACTAAGTCAAAGGTCACTAGGTCAGTATGTTGTCCCAAAAGGTTAAAAGTGAATAAATTAAGTTTAAGTGTCATCATTGACATCATCATTATCATCATCATTCATCAATACTAAGGTAAGTTTAACAAGAATAGAGATCGAAACAAAAGGCTAACTTCGGACAGCTGTTACGACCTCTATACAAATAGAAAAGATGCGTAGTCAGTGGCTATGGCTCCGTATGTGAGTCCTCTAACCGATGATTAACTTTTAGAACCTAACTCATCTTCGTTTGACAGTGACGACGGTTTAAGTGCGGGTAGGTCAGAAATTTCAGCACAACGTTACAAGGGCGTAGTGACTTTCGGAAGGCCATAAATCCTAAACCGTATATCGGATTAAGTCAAGGCCTAAACGAAAAGTCATCTACTCGAAACGAAATATCTGAAAATTAATTTTACAGAAGCCCAGGAGTCTGATCAGACCCCGAAAAACAGCAAACAAGTGCTCCGGTGAGGTTCTTGGTGCTTGATGCTCATCACGGTTCTCATCCTTGATGCTTGTAAGCTTCAAGTGTACAACTCTTTGATGTTTTAACATCACTTTGACCAAGGTTCAACCATCAACACACAACTAAAAGTAAAATCTATCATTCTACAAGTTTTGAACATCAAGAACGCCTCTTTATTGCATGAATCTAATAAAGCTTCAACCTTTGTCCATTTTACACAAGTTCATGCATCTATATCATATGTGATGATGGAGACTTGATCTTTATCATCACAACAAACACAAAAGGTTCCCAGTAAGCGAGATCTACAATAATAACTTAGATCTCAAGTATTAAGAAAACCCTAAGCTAGAAAGCTTGGATCTTTACAAGATTAATGAGACCATAAGCTAGAAAGCTAAGATCCTTAACAAAATAATGAAAGTAATGAGACCATAAGCTAAAAAGCTAAGATCTTTAACATAATAATGAAACCCTAAGCTAAAAAACTTGGATCTTTAGTGTTCTTGAAGATCTTGAAGTATAAAGCTTGAATCTTTAAGATACATGAAGATTACAAACACAAGTTTGAATCTTTATAACAAAATAACAAGATTAAAGCTAAAGAGATTTAGATCTACAAAATAAGTGAAGATTCAAAGCTAGAAAGCTTGAATCTTCCATATTCTTGAAGGATTCAAACCCAAGTTTGAATCTTTAAGATATAACAAGATCAAAAGCTAAAAGCTAGATCCATAAAATGATGATGATGATGTCGGTGGATGAAGGGAAGAAGAAGAAGAAGAAATAAATCAAAAACTTACACTTTTTAGAGTGAGAAAGACTAGAGAGAGAATTAGAGAGTAAGTGTGTGTAAATTGCAAATGAGATCAAGTGTGAAATGAGTGAAATAAGGCTTGTATTTATAGGTGGTGAGGTGAGGGTGGGGTTGTGATGGCCGTGATTTTGGAGGGAGGGACAAGGGGGACAAACTTTTGCTTTTTGGTTAATGATTGTCTAAAGTTGGTGCTTATGTTAGGATCCCATGCAACATTAAGGATAATGCTTAACAAAAATGCTAGTATGTTCCCTCTAATAAATGGGCATTTGTCTTTCATTAATATGGGTCACTAACTTATTTAAATTGGGCTAATTAATAGTCCACTAGCTAGTGTAGGGTGGGCTAAAGTCCAACAAGGTAGAAAGTCCAACAAGACCAACTAGTGTGCTCTAGTAAATTACTAAGCGTAATTAAGCATCCAAAAACTCAAGTAATTGTTATTATAAAATAACAATTAGTATTTCGTAGTCGTAATATTCCGGTTACGACAAAAGTTAAACGTGTACACAGTACGCAGTTCGTTCTAAACGTCAAGTGACACTAACGGTCATAAAGGCTTACGGGGTTCAAGTTAAGTAACCTACGTACTTAAAGGTACATTTTAATATATAAACGAAAGTAATCCTTAGTAGAAAGTTCCCAGAGTATAATATAGTTCAGTACGCACAAATACGCAGTTTCGTGAAAGCACAAAGCACAAAAGCAAGTCGAAAAAGTCGGGTCGTTACAATTTGTCTCCATGTTATCATAATGCTCAAGCATTAAGGTCACTGACGTGGCAATTAGCCACTCATCCAATCATATTTAGGAAGTCACAGGTCATGCTCAATTCCTACATCCGTTAGGAGGAAAACTCATGATATTGAACCCAACGAAAATCCCCAAGAGAACTTTGTTAGATATGGGCAGATCCCACTATTTGCAAGAAATTCTCAGAGGACTCCAGGACTAACTTCAAAGCAAATTGCATTTTCAAATCTCCAAATAAAACTCGAACTAGTGACCTCTCGAACACTCAGAGAGCGACTCCTGTTGGGATAGTCTTGTAATGTTATTACTCTAGTTTTATACTAGGCGGCTTTCAATTCCACTCTAGTACTAAAATAAAGTCCCACCTTTTGATCCCATGAAAGAATGCATTCCCTCAAAATACAAACTTTTATGCTAGATATGTTCTCATATATAGGCATGTATCTTAGACTATATTGATGCTTATTTTTCTTTACAAGTACACTTGCAATATAGGCATGAATGGGGAAACAACTTTAGTGTTGAAATTGAGCTTTTCAATTTATACCCATTTTTGTAATAAAAATTTGGGCACATGACTTTGCAGTCCAAAAAAGCCCTGTATGGCTTGATTATAGGTTCAGTAATACCACAAGTGATCAAAGTGCTGTATTTTTTTTTTTTTTTTTTTTTTTATTTTTTACAAAACAAACAGGCAGTGTCGCAGTAATAACATATGCAAAGGATTAATTAGTAAATGAAACCTTTCTGTGGAGAAATAAATGCTCTAATGCAATGGTGAAATACAATGCTCACCTACTATGCATGTGACACAGTTAACTGATATTATTACACCACTGTACCTTCTCGATCTAAGGTGTATGCACAAACCATGGTAACATACTGCTATATGTATAACATATTTTGGTGTAAAAAAACAAGTCACGAGACTTAGCTAAGGGTGTTGATAGTTAATAAACTACGTACGTACCAGTGAGTTAGAATCCTAGATTCGCCACTGACAGTGAGGATATTATACTAGGTAAGTTGTAGAACATATAATTATAGCAATATTTAGCATCCAATATAATGGAGTTGAGGGTGAAGGTAGGAAGAGTGGAAGATATGGAAAAGTCAGAACCGGTCAGCCCAACCGGGCAGTACTTTAACAGCTCGGTGCTTTCGGTTTCAGTGATGAGTGTCCTCGAGTTTGAGAATCCTATCGATGATTCTTCGAGTCTTGCACTTATTAACAATGTCTTTCTTCCAATCAACACTCGTTTCTCTTCCATTATGGTAATTAAACTCTCTCGATCTTCACATACTACTACGTTTTTTTTTTTTTTTTTTTTTTTTTTTGGTAATATATAGAAAATTGTCGGTTCTACAATCATGCTCATCTGATCATAGCAAGTATTTGAGATCTGAAAACTCTTTATCAAGGGCGATGGAGTCCCATGACATCACTAGTTTAAATTTTTTTTTTTTTTTTTTTGTGTTCAAATTGTATAGGAAACGACTAAATTTAACTATGGTACCTCGTATATTTGTAGGATTTATAGTTTTATTTGAAGGTAAATATATATAATTAGTTCTAGAAAATATATTCGGGACCCATTGAGTTTTTATCATGAATTAGTCATTGTTGTTTATACAGCTCTGTTTTCATATTCTTGATTTCCCTTTTCATGTATGTATTGTGGTGCAACATCTATTTGTTGTTTGGTGAAGTACCATGCACTGACGCAAAAAGTTAAGAAAAATATATAGTACTCAAAGATCTTAATATAACCAAATATTCTTTACTAGTATATCACTAAATCCAAGTGATAGTAGAAGATGTTATGGTAATTAGATGTTATAAAAAAAGAAGTTTCTATAATAAATTACCCATCAAGGTAAATTACATTAAATTAAATCTTAACCCATTCTGAGTTATTAAAGTATGAACTTTCATGTGTAGGTTTCTAATTATTTATTAACCATTAAAACTACCTTTTTGGGGTTTTAATTAATAGGTTGATGGTAAAGATGGAGAGAAGCATTGGAAGAGAGTTGAAGTGAAAGTAGAAGACCACATCACTGTCCCTAATTTTCCAAAAGGATTATCACTTAAATCATACGATAACTATTTCAACGATTACTTATCAAAAATAGCAACAAATCCACTCCCACAAACAAAACCATTATGGGAAGTTCATATAATTAAGTACCCAACAAGCAATGCATCAGGAAGTGTTGTTTTCAAGCTTCATCATGCACTTGGTGATGGTTTTTCACTAATGGGTGCTCTGCTTTCATGCTTACAAAGGGCTGATAACCCTTCTCTCCCCCTAACATTTCCAAATTTTCAAAAATCTGGTAAGGTGAGTGATCCAGAGATTAATAAGAGACTGATACCACAGGCTTTAAGTGGTGCAATTAACACGGTTTTGGATTTTGGATGGAGCGTTTTGAAAAGTAGTTTCTTGGAAGATAGTCAGACGCCGATTAGATCAGGCAAAGATGGGGTGGAGTTTCGTCCGATTAATATAATGACAATGACATTCTCTTTGGATCAAATTAAGAAAATTAAGTGCAGCCTTCAAGTGGTACACTTCTACTTCAATTCTTTTTATTTTCTAGTTACTATTTGGGGTATTTAACCCGCGCGTTATTACTGGAAATGATTTCGCTTCAAACATATATAATTACAATTCAAATATGTATGATTGATAAAAAGATTTTACTAAATTAAAAGTTAAACATTAAATTTACACTCTTCGAAAGTTTATAAAAAAATCTAATAAATACTCCGTATCATTTTCATTTTAAAAATTAAAAATAAAAGGTTAAAAAGCTTTAGTAAGGGAAAGAAAAAAAAGGTATTATTCATGGGCCTTTCCCTAATTACTCCTATAATTATAATTATGTTTAAGTGTGAAGGTTCTATCACGTTATAATCACTAGAAAGAAAATAAATGATACGTAGACGCGTTTGAGATAATTTTCTCAATTATTTATCTAGTGTCACATGCATTGGGCTGAATACATTACTCAATAGCATTTACTTCTTCAACGTGATAAATATGAGTTGCTTTTCAAAAATCGACTCAAATAATAATATATATAATAATAATAACTTTTTTAAGTATCAATCTAATCATCTGAGGGGTAGGTGCCCACTTGCACCCTGCGTAGTAGAAACTTATTTTGGTACAATTTTAGCAACAATTAATTACACTAATTAACTAATTAATGTTACTCATATATACTTTCAAATTTATTGTTAAACAGACGATAAATGACGTAGTTACGGGAATGATATTTCTCGGGACTCGATTATACATGGAAGCAACAAATGATGAAGCGAAAAATGCAAATGCAACAGCACTAGTGTTGCTTAACACTAGATCCATTGGTGGTTACAAGTCAGTGGATGAAATGGTTCAAAATCAAGAAGCTCAAATTCAGTGGGGCAACCAGTTTGGTTTCATGCATGTTTCGTTGCCCGAGTTAAGCCGATATGAGAAGTCCTTGAATACGCTCAAATTTGTCCAAGAAACACAGAGCGTCATTAAGAGAAAGAGAAACTCTTCTGCTGTTTATCTTACTGGAATGTTACTCGAATCTGTAAGAAAATACAGAGGTTCTGAGGTATGTATGTTTATACGTCTGCATTATTATTCTTTAAGGAGCAAATGGTATTTGATCATAAAAAGCTGGTTTAACATGACATGTTAATTAATATTGACTTGTAGCTCAGCTGGTAGTGGTCTGCCTCTCTTAGCGATAGGTCAGGAGTTCGACGGGCAGCGGGGAAGGGGGTTTTACCGGCCATGCCCTCGGATTGGTCCGGGTTTCCTCCAGGGCAGTAGTTGGGGGCGGGTTATGAAACTACGAAAGATGAACGCGTGATAGATATATACTGCGGTGAAGGGTGGTTAAGTCCCCTGGGTGATCTCAAACAGATGGCCTAAAAAAACATGACATGTCAATCACTAATTTTTTTTTGGAAATGGACCCATTTTCAAACTGTATGATAGATATATACTGTTGTAGTTGATGTTTGGCTTTAGACCAAATTAGAAGAGTCCCTATGAAAGCGCTATAAGGACCGTTAAACACATGTGGGTCCGCCCTTTTCATAACAACATTGGCACCGTTCAGTTACACGTTCGGTCGTTCAGCCTTTCGTCATGGTTAAAAAAATGTGTGACCTGTCCATGATGATATATTGAGTGTGGTGAATTTTATATTTTTGTGGGGTTTATTTATGGTTACCGTTCAGTTATGATAAGTAGTATGTAGATATGAGGTAATTATACTACGTAGTAGTGTTGATGTGGCGCTAAGAAGTTCAATAATGCTAGTTATGATAGAGAGCGTTCTTAGACTAATCTTTTTAGCACACTACATCTCTAATTGAATTTAAGTGGTGCATGATGAAATTTCATGATGATGCCATGTTAAAGGCCACCGCAGGATACATTCATAGCACGCTGAAGAATTCAAGCATGACGGTTTCAAATATGATCGGACCACTTGAAAAGATGGCTCTTGTTAATCAACCGATCAAAGGCTTGTATTTTATGGTGGTTAATGTTCCACAGGTGTCATTTCTTAGCACTAATCACTAAAGAAAATACTCGTACATTAGAATTATTAATTTAAGCTACTTTTACGATATCTTGAACTAACGATTATGGTAACTTTATTGCAGAGTCTAACGGTGACGATAATGAGTTACATGGACCAGTTAAGGGTTGCGGTAGGAATGGAAAAAGGTCTTATAGATCCGGTTAAGTTCAAGATATGCACTGAGAAAGCTTTTAATATGATGTTCAACGCAGCAGTTGAACCCAGATGATTTCAAAAAATGCTTATAAAATTTTCATGATCCATGCATACTTCAAAACAGACAAAACCCGAAAGTGTAGATGAATAATAATATCTATGAATTTTATAGGTTACTTCTTGAAAGATATTGGTCTTGTTTACAAATTACCTAGACGTTATGTTTCATTGTTTGTTGGACCGGTTATATGAAAATCTATTTGCATTATTGTTAAATTTGATATTGGTTGTACAAGTTAGGAAATATTGATAACTGTATCTTCGATTTTTATTTAACGGCAAGCTTGCATCAGTGTATCATTTATTTCAATGACACTCATCATTTGCACACACATCACTATATCTTCGTTTTTTAGTACCTTATACGCTTGGTTCAGATGCAAAATATTGATATAAGCAGAATATTTGTGAATCTTGTCTTGTTAATATATGTCACGATTTGGTATGTTTTTAATTTTAAATTTCACTGCAATACGTAAATTATATAGCTTTAAGTAATTTTATCCTTAATATGCGAAGGTTTAAAAAGCACACTTAAATTGGTTTCCCCTTATCTGCACTAAATAACGACAACTGTTAACATTAATTTTTATGTCACCAAAACTTTATATGAGAGGGCATACTTAAATAAAAATTAGCATGAAAGTAGAAACAAACTAAACCAAGTCATTTGATTTAACCAAATTAAGAGTAAATTACATTCCTGGTCGATGTGGGTTGTTACTCGTTTCGCTCCCGGTCGCCCATTTGGGCTTTTTTTTGCTGTTCAATTCATTGACTCAAGTTTTAGTTTCAATATCGGGTTCCTTCTTTATTTAGGATGAAGGTAAAATAATCTTTTTCTTTCGTAACTAGAGACCCATAGCAGAACGAGTAATAGTTTGGTGACCTTTAAATGGAGGTTAATTGAATTTGGAGTAGATATGTAAACTAATGATACCGCAACCCGCAGGCGCACCACATATGTATGCGGGCAATCATTATTGTGCGTATGCGTGTTCTTGTGTGCGGTATGCGGCGTGCGATTGCCTTTGTTCCCGGTACGGCGGTTGCTTAGCTGTCAAGTAAATATCTTTTCCATAATTATATCCGTGATTCGGGGGAGTCAGTTATGGATGAGATTATCATGATCTGAGACGGTTCTAGAATTAGGGTTTGCCTATAAATACAAACCCTAATCATCATTCACCACATACGGCACATTACGTAACCATCACATACGATACACATTACGTAAAACAGCATCATTCAGCATCCTTTCAAGGTTAACAGGTTAGTCTTTTGTAAGCTAGTACCTACGACCTTATTTGGGGCCTCTTGATCGACGACCGTTATCGGAGGTGGACTTAATCACTTGGCCACCCCGCCGACATCATCATGTCGGCCAGGGTTATTCACGGTAGCCGGACCGGAGAGCCACGTTCTAAGATCCTTAAACCCCTCTTTATGTATTGAGCAGGCATATTAAACCCTATGGTTAAAATATGCATGATCAAGTGGTGCTTTCATTGAGAGTCGAATTAATTCAAGACTGTTTAATTGCTTTTTCTTTTAAGGTTTTGAATTGTATGACTCGTTATTTACAAAATTTTTGAAATTTTTCTTTAACAGTATCATGACTTCCGAGGAATCATCGGAACATACCCAAACAGATGTTCAGAACGCACCGTCTGGTAGTCAACAGACACCGGTTATGACTACGGGGGCGGCTATTCAGGCGGGGTACACGATGTACCCTCCACCTATATCCGGCGAACCCTTTCAGAGGTACAAGCCGATATATTCAGACGGGGTTACACCGCCAAGAGCAAACTCACCAGTCACAACCACGCGGTTTGACTTTTTGTCAGTGGATCCAAGGGTCATCTTGGCAGGCACTAGCGGTGGAACAACGGGGCCGCATGTGGTTTGCTGTGGGCAGGTACCTATTTACAGTACCACTGTTTCAATACCTCTGCATACGCAGAGCATTCAGCAGAATTCGTCATTTACACCGTTGCAACCTTGGCAACCACCGCGCCCAGTTTCGCAATTTTTAACTCCAGCGGATGCGCAGGCGTTACTTAATAGTTGGGGGTTTGGTGTCATCCCAGATGCAAACTCTCATTGGGCGCCGATAACAGCACAGCAGCAAAGCACAGCGCATACAGTTGGGCTTTTAAGTGTGTATCCTCAGGTTTCGCAGATATCTGCGCCACAGGTTTCGCTTCCTTTACAACCACCTGTGTACTCTGCGTCTTCAAGTCATCCCTCTTTTTCAACGCAGCAGCCTTGGTTATATCCGCAGACGCAGGGTCAATCTTGGCAAAATGTTCAAGGGCAGGCAAATCTTGCAAGTCAATTCATGCAGGCCGCACCTCCTGATATGGTTCATTTATTTTCACAACCTGACTTTGTTCAGGACATGATGAAGCGTTTCTTTGCGAACTTGAAAGGGGATCCTGTTAAACCACCCTTCGAGCTACCGACTACCTTTGACAAGTTTCCTCCGCATATAACCGCATATTCGTTTCCATCAGCACCAAAGATACCTAGCACGTTGGGTACTTACAATGGCCTGACCGATCCAGATGATTTTTTACAGCGTTTCGAGGGCGCAATGCGCACTCAGGGCTGGGTGGATCCGGTTGCGTGTCAGATATTTCCTATGACACTACAGGGTATTGCTCGTGAGTGGTTTAATAAATTGCTGGCGGGTATTATTGCCGGGTTTATGGATCTGCGGACAAAGTTTTTACTGCAATATCAGAATCAGAGACCACACAAGCGCACTCACATTGAATGCCATGACATCGTGCAGAAGTCCAAGGAATCTTTGGGCGAATTTCTCACAAGGTATACTAATGAGTGCCTGCGTATACCAGATCTCAAACCAGAGCAACAGATTTCCGGACTCATACATGGTATAAACTCAGAACGTCATCCAACACTGGTAAGGCGTCTGCGCCATACAGTCCCAACAACTTATGCTGAGGCGCTTAATGAATGCCACGACTATATGCGGAGTGGCGAAGATAATGACATCCCAACAGCTAGCTCACGCAACGAGAGGAAGGACGACGATGATCGTTCGCGCGATCAAAATCGTGGTAACAACTCTCACGGAAGGTATCCTAGCGGTGGTCCTATCAGGAATGATAAAGGGAAATCAAGTGGCAATTATCGAAACAATAATCAGCGCGGCATCAATAATCAGAACTATGCGCTGCTCAAAAGTTTGTCCAAAACGCCCAAGGAAATTTTGGCAACGGAGCCAATATGCGCGACCTTCGCGGTTCCAACTCCGCTTACAGAATTTGGCAAGCGGGACAAAACAAAGTATTGTGAATTTCATGACGATTATGGTCATGACACCAATCGATGTAAAAACTTGATGGAACGGGTTCTGGAAGCGCTTCGCGCGGGCATATTGGATCATCTAAAACCACCTAAAAAGGGTAAGGGAAAATCCGCAGAGGAAGGGTCGAAGGCTAAAACTTTCGCATGGCAAAAAGTTGATAAAGCAAAAAACGCGGACTTAACCATTAACATGGTTGACGCAGAAAAAACCAGCCAGCGGAGAAAGTACAATGATCACCAGGATTGGGAGCTTCTCCCAATCACTTTCCCTCCTATAATGTCAATTGATACAATTAATGAGCCCATTATCATCAAGTGTCGCATCCCTAATTGCGGAATCCAGATTAAGCGCATGCATGTTGACACTGGCAGCGGTGTCGATATTATGTATGAGCATTGTTATCGTTTCCTCCCGGCAGAAGTCAAAGCACAGTTACGCCAGCCTGATATTACGCTATCAGGGTTTTCCGGAGAAAACTCGTGGCCGCTAGGCCGGATAGAATTAATGATAGAGCTTGCGGATGACAGGAACTCGCAAATGATCAGACATGAATTGGTCGATTTTTATGTGGTTCGTTGAACTTCACGATATAACGCACTGCTAGGGAGAAACTTCATACGGCATTTCAACATCATACCATCGGTAGTGCATGGTTTGATTAAGTTTCCCACAGTAGGAGGCATCACCACAGTTGCGTAACATCAAGCAACCGAGTTGTG
Source organism: Rutidosis leptorrhynchoides (assembly GCF_046630445.1). Lineage (NCBI taxonomy): Eukaryota > Viridiplantae > Streptophyta > Magnoliopsida > Asterales > Asteraceae > Rutidosis > Rutidosis leptorrhynchoides. The sequence goes on from NC_092336.1 coordinate 531,414,149, forward strand.
TGGCTCTGTCGCGTCTGTAAGCGCTCCTAGCGTAGAAGAGCAACTTGCAAACTGTGCAGTAATAGCAAATCGCTTGCATCCGGATAAGCGAATTAAAATCGGCGCAGGCTTGTCAGCTGAAACGAAGGGCAAGATGCATGGAATATTGTCAGCTAACGCAGATATTTTCGCATGGTGCGAGTCAGACATGACTGGGGTTCCGCGGGATATTGCGGAACATAAGTTAAACGTTAATCCATCATTGACACCCGTTAGGCAAAAGAAGCGGCATATGGCTCTAGACCGCAGTGATTGGTTGTGCGCAGAGGTGGACAACCTTGTCAAAGCAAACATTCTGTGGGAAGTGCATTATCAGACGTGGGTTGCAAATCCTGTGTTGGTAAAAAAGGCTGACGGTAACTGGCGAATGTGCGTTGATATCAAAGACATTAATAAGGCATGTCCTAAAGACAACTACCCTCTCCCGGAGATAGACTGGAAGGTAGAATCACTGTCGGGATTTAGGTACAAGTGTTTTTAGGACGCATACAAGGGTTATCTCCAAATCTTAATGGCTGCGAAAGATGAGGACAAGACTGCTTTTCATACGCCGCAGGGTATTTATTGTTACACGAAGATGCCTTTCGGTTTAAAGAATGCGGGCGCGACCTATCAGCGTGTAATTGACGCAGCATTCAAGCACCAAATCGGTAGAAATCTTGAAGTGTACGTCGACGACTTGGTAATTAAAAGTAACACCGAAGAAGACATGCTCGCGGACATCCTGGAAACGTTTGCATCTCTGCGCAGGATCAACATGAAGCTTAACCCGCTTAAATGTAGTTTTGGGGAAGAGGAAGGCAAGTTTTTAGGTCATGTGGTGACAGCGCGGGGTATCAAGGCCAATCCCAAAAAGATTGAAGCCATTGATAATTTGCCATCTCCGAAGACAAAGAAAGATGTGCAGAGTTTAACGGGGAAGCTTGCGGCTATCACACGGTTTCTGTCGAAAGCTGCAGAACGACAGTTACCATTCTTCAATACTTTGAAAAATTGTTTGAAGAAAAAAGACTTCGTATGGACTCAGGAAGCAGAATCAGCCTTTCAGGAGATGAAAAAGGTGCTTGCAGAATTACCAACACTTACTGCGCCAGTATCAGGAGAAACGCTAACGCTGTACCTCGCGACATCGAAGGAAGCTGTCAGCTCAGTCCTCATCGCGGATCGCGGAAAGGTAATCCATTAATTTACATGCTTTATTTATATCACAGAAATTTAACGACTGAGGTTTTTCTCAGACGCAAATGCTGGTCTACTTCGTAAGCAAGACGCTGACATCAAGCGAAGTAAACTACTCACCAATAGAAAAGCTTGTATATGCGCTGGTCCATACGGCGCGGCGTTTGTGCCGATATTTTCAAGCACATCCAATCGTGGTTCTAACTGATCAACCAATCAAACAGGTTGGTAAACGCCTACTTTGCGGCAATGACCGGGGTTACCGCATTGACTAACGCAATCATTTTTCTTTCAGGTGTTATACAAGCCTGAGATTTTTGGCCGAATGGCTAAGTGGGCAGTTGAATTAGGTGAACATGAAATAAATTTTTCTTCGCGCAGTGCGGTTAAGGGTCAAATACTTGCTGATTACCTAGCAGAATTACCTGCGGATGTCGAGGCGTCAGCAGAACATCAGGATCCACCTGCACCAACTTTGTCACCATGGGAATTGTACACCGATGGTGCGTGCAGCGCATCCGGTGCAGGTGCGGGTATAATTTTAACAGGCCCAGATGGTGAAGAGCATACATACGCACTGCGGTTTAATTTTGCTGTTACGAACAACGAAGCAGAGTATGAGGCTCTGTTAGCAGGTATGCGCATTGCGCATAAGTTAAATGTTAAAATTTTACACGCGTATGTGGATTCAAAGCTAGTATGCAGTCAGGTCAGCGGAGATTTCGAAGCGCATGACATAGCCATGCAGCAATATCTATCGCTTGTTCACAACCTCGCTGACCAATTTGAAGCTTTTCAAATCTCCCACGTAATGCGGGGGCAAAATAAGAAAGCGGGTGCGCTAAGCAAACTGGCTGCCTTGGATTTTGATCATATGGGGAAGAAAGTTGTAATAGAAGAACTCAGTGCGAAATCCATTGTTATGATGCCTTTAGTGGCACCAGTTGAGGAATCAAGCTCAACATGGATGACGCCCATCGTGGCTTTTCTGCAGGATGGCACATCTCCTGCGGATTCTGCTGATGCAAAGAAAGTCCGCGTTAAGGCACCGCTATATGCCCTTGAGGGTGACGTACTATATCGAAAGAATTATTTGGGACCGCACTTAAGGTGCATTGGCCCGAAAGAGGCAGAGGAAGTTGTACGCGAGGTGCATGAAGGTGCATGCGCACTCTATTCGGGGCACAGGTCCATTGTGTCAAAAATAATGCGGCTAGGATATTATTGGCCCACCATGTACGCGGATACTGCGCGCATAGTTAAGCAATGTGAATCATGACAAATACATGCACCTATTAGCAGAGCACCTGCGCATCCAATGATACCAGTCTCCTCACCGTGGCCATTCTGCAAATGGGCAATCGACATAGTCGGACCATTCCCAAAAGGCCGAGGTAATTTTATCATTTATTTTCTAAACATGTTACATCAGTACCTTACGCACATTCTGCACACGCAGGAAACATCAAATTCTTGATTGTTGCAATCGACTATTTCACAAAGTGGGTCGAAGCGAGACCGCTGGCAGCAATCTCAGGAAAAAGGGTGCGAAATTTTGTATGGGAAGACATCGTCTGTCGATTTGGTATACCAAACGAAATTGTTAGTGATAACGGTACGCAGTTCGCGGGTGACCCTTTTCGCAGCTGGTGCGCGGAGCTTAATATTAAGCAAACTTTTACATCTGTTGCGCATCCGCAGGCGAATGGCCAGTGCGAAGTCACCAACCGGGATATAGTAGCTGGAATCAAAGCTAGGTTGGGTCATGGTCGCGTTGGTTGGGTGGATGAACTACCGAAGGTTTTATGGGCGCATAGAACAACACCCAAAGCAAGCACTGGTGAGACCCCGTTCAGTTTGGTCTATGGATCAGAAGCTGTTGTACCCGCATAAATTGGGGTACCAACGTTCCGCATACAAAATTTTGATGAGCAAAATAACTCTGAAGCTTTGCGGGAAAATCTTAATTTGCTGGAAGAGCGCAGACTCTCTGCGGCTGTCAACGATGCAAATAACAAGCAAAAAATTGCAAAGTACTATAATCAGCGTGTGCGTTCACGCTCTTACAAGTGCGGTGACTTGGTTTGGCGTCAGAACGACGCAAGTCATGCGGAAGATACTGGGAAACTGGGCCCCCGTTGGGAAGGTCCATACAGGGTAGCGAAGGCAAACAATACCGGGGCGTACCATCTCGAAACATTAGATGGAAAACCTGTGAAACGCACTTGGCATGCGACGTTATTGAAAAAATGTTATATGTAGCTAGGTGGACCTGATCACTCCAGTTTATTGTAGCAGATTATTTTTTCTATGTAATTTCCGTCCGTTTGGATGTGTCTCGGTTGTAATTGTGATTAATGCCAATTAAATATTTACTCGCGCATACTTTTGTTGTTTAAATCTTTTTTGTATGCGGTTCCTGCCTACTTAAGGGGTGTCCTCTAGCCCCCGTGCGGCAGAAGCCTATTTGGTTACAAGGCTAGACGCTAACGGCAGGCAAAGGGAATTGGTTTTCCCCTAGCCAAGCGCCACGCAGACTAGATGGCTGCAAAGTCGACTTAAAAAATTACAAGCATTGGTTTGCTTGTGCGTAATTACTCTCGCATTGGTTTGCTTGAGGAACTCTTAAGCATAAAGACATTGGCTTGTTTTTAGTTGCGTTGCTTACCATACAGCTACCGTGCACCTCTAGTACATGACAAAGCAAAACGCAGTAGCTTCAGAGTCTAAATTGTTAAGGATAAATTGTTAAAGTATTGGTTTATTTTACGCAGTACCATCCGCATACGCATGAGTTTTGATTAACTATGCGCATGGGCATGCGGTTCACATTTTGTTTTGATTCGCGATATATAAACAAATAAACACACTACGCATGCATATCAGAAATATATATACAGCAAATTAAGTTGTTACATAAGAGGTAATTGTTTGTAACGCCTGCCCAACACGGGACTTAGGGCTGCAAAAATACAAATACCTGCCTAAGCATAGGACTTACGGCGCAATCCAACACACTAATAATCCTCCTTCAAAAACCCATCGATCGACATGTTCGAGTCCGCAGCAAATGCGTTGATTAGGGGGATAGGGATGGACTTGATGGCTTCTTCCGCCTCCATTAACGCCGCAGCCGTTCCCTCTTTTAGCTTCCTTTGAATGATGTCGGGGAACAGCGGTGTTAGACCGCAAGCTTGGATAACCTCCTGCACAGCCTTGTTGATTTCATGGTCCCTGACCGCATCAACGTAGGCATTGAACTTGTCGGACACAGGCTCTGAGTCCATCACCTTTTGCGCAATGGTAGGGAGTGCGGTGCGCAGCTTCGCTAGATCCGCATCTGCCAGTTCGCGGTTGGTTACCGCGTCATCCCTTTCCCTCGTCACTTTCTCAAGCTCCGACCGTATACGTTCTGCATCCCCCTTCGCCTGCTCAACCGCACCAACCAGCTCACGGCTCTCTTTTTTTCCTCAATCAGCGCAGTTTTGGTTTCATTCGCGGTCGACTCAACCGCCTTGCGCGCCTCCTCAGCAGCATCCCTATCCTTCTTGACCTGATCTACACCCGCCTGCAGTAGCCCTAGCTCCACCTCTTTGCGCAAAGCTAGCTGGTATATGCTGGAAGAGCGGCGGGCCTGATCCGCAAACATGCCGAAAAATACCAGGCCATTTTGAATGAAGGCATTGTGCGTCTGGTTAAACGGTAGAGCGGCCAGTTGCTCGCGGAATTCGGCCGGAAATATTTGCTGCAGGAACGCAGACTGCTCTGCGGCATTTTCCGCAGAAGACTGTGTGAGTTGGCTAAGGTTGGCAAGGCGGAAGCTACCTTGCGGAGGAGTTGGTGTGGAATCAGAATCCTTCTCCACTTTCTCGAACCATATCAGCGTTTGCGAGAAGTTTGCACTCACCACAGTTTGGTCGATGAAAAAGAATGTCTCTTTCCAATTCCCCGCATTCGATTTTGGGGTCTTGGTGAAGTTTTGACGAGCGAAGAAGGTGAACCACGATTTGTGGTGGTTGGCTAGTCGGTATAAATGGCAAAACACCTTCACCAGGGGCACTTTGTTGAGTGCAACGCAGCACATCTCGAACAAGACTATTTTTCCTATAGCGTAAGGATGTAACTGACCTAATCCGACCTTAAAGTGATCTAGCACGCCCAGAAAGAAATCGGTGGGAGGAACCCTAAAGTTGCCATGCTTAAAAGCATGTTCGTAAATAGCCACCTTTTTCTCCGGTGGCTCGTGGGCTCGCTGATTGGACAAAGGGGGCACCGGATTGTACTTGGCTAAGGGGGGTACTGTTTCACTAAGTAATCTATGTGCTTCTGCTCTATAACAGACTCTACGCTATCTACATACGTCTCGTTAGCTTTAGTCATTTTCTAGGAGTAATCGGATGAATACTAACCTTTAAATGGTGGCCGGAATGTTTGATTTTTGATAAGAATTCAAATTGGCAGCGTAACGAGGAAGCTTGATGCAAGAAAGTGGAAGTGAGCTGCAAAATGGGCTATTTATAGGGAAGATTGAGGGTCATGGGATGGAGTGTTGTGATCATGGCTGTACACGTGTAACACAATCGACGGGTAGCATTTTATTTACGCGTGTGGATGCCAGTTGGGTATGATTACATATACGCGCGTGGTTGGCACGCGCCTGCCACACTGCCACTTTATGTCATGTCAGCCGAATGGGCTTCTGCGATTGTGACAGGCATTTATGGCATCGAGACGCACGCGGAATATTAAAGGCTAGCCGTTTTCTTGTTTTTTCTTTTTCGCTTAATAGTTTGATATCATACGCCTCGCGCCATATAACATCAAACTGGGGGGACATAATGATACCGCAACCCGCAGGCGCACCACATATGTATGCGGGCAATCATTATTGTGCGTATGCGTGTTCTTGTGTGCGGTATGCGGCGTGCGATTGCCTTTGTTCCCGGTACGGCAGTTGCTTAGCTGTCAAGTAAATATCTTTTTCATAATTATATCCGTGATTCGGGGGAGTCAGTTATGGATGAGATTATCATGATCTGGGACGATTCTAGAATTAGGGTTTGCCTATAAATACAAACCCTAATCATCATTCACCACACACGGCACATTACGTAACCATCACATACGATACACATTACGTAAAACAGCATCATTCAGCATCCTTTCAAGGTTAACAGGTTAGTCTTTTGTAAGCTAGTACCTACGACCTTATTTGGGGCCTCTTGATCGACGACCGTTATCGGAGGTGGACTTAATCACTTGGCCACCCCGTCGACATCATCATGTCGGCCAGGGTTATTCACGGTAGCCGGACCAGAGAGCCACGTTCTAAGATCCTTAAACCCCTCTTTATGTATTAAACAGGCATATTAAACCCTACGGTTAAAATATGCATGATCATAAACTGACAAAAATACTCACATGCCACACATATGTTATGTCATAACCCGTCCTTAACCATAAGAACGTGTTAGATAACGTATGATTTCATTGCGAGGTATTGACCTCTATATGCGACATTTTTAAAAGAGAAACTGCATATATTATACATTACAAACCATAACCATTATTTTTGTTACAAGCTTTAGACAATAAAAAGATGATTATCGTTTAGCGATAATCTTCGACTTACAAACTTTACATATAATGATAACAACACGATTTCGAGCATATTTTACAACACAAATCCTTGGGTATGCAGTTTTATTTTTGACACAAATATGCGTACGCAAGATCCTGCTCAAATTCAACATAATGCAGCGGAAGCTTTAGTAATCTCCTGAGAATAGACATGTTTTAAAAGGTCAACATAAAGTTGGTGAGATATAGGTTTAGTGCCGGCAGCAATATATATATATATATAGACCACAAGATTTCGTATATAAACAGTTTAATAAAAATATTCTAAGTGGTTGAGCACTTGGTAACCATACTTAACATTTAATCACGTCGCATATTCCCTTTATTATGAAATCTTACTACACCGTACCAAGTGTAGTCACGATACGAAGTACTGTGCAACCGTTGAATACTGGTCGTCCAGTCCGGTTGGGGTTGTCAGGCCCGATAGATCTATCAACAGGATTCGCGTTTACAATACCGCTGTAAATAACAGTTACCAAGCTACAGGGAAGTATGCCAGTGGTACAACTCAACGTAGAATATATTTTTCAGTTACTTGTGTCCATAACGTAAAACATAAAATACATGTATTCTCATCCCGAAATATTTAGAGTTTAAAAGTGGGACTATATACTCACTTTCGTCTTGAAGATATATATATAATTTGACTTGGTCTCCGGTTGATATCACGAACCTATCCATATATAATATATCAATACCTTTTCTTTTTAAACAAACGTCACATATATATACTTGTTATACTTTTAATACTTTGAATAATTCCTTAGTCCGTAGTTAGCAGTTCGTTGTTAGTAATTCAATTTTAATGGTTCATTTTTAGATGTTTAATATACCCGCAATGAAATAAATAAAACCCCCAACGAAATAAATAAAACCCCATCGTATATGTATTGGTCGAGATTAATCTTGACCCATGGTACCGGTGTTGTCAAATGACGTGTTGCGTACATAAAGTACCGGTGTTGTCAAATGACGTGTTGCGTACAATCATGGGATCTTATGATTAATCTTCTCGTGTTGTTTACGGGTGATCCTGAACCATATAAAATTGAATTATAAGTACATATATATAAAATATCATGTTAACTTAAAAAGATGTGATTTATTTAATTTTTTCCCAATTATTTTCGTGGCTAAACTAGTCTTGGATATCCGATTTTGTTTCGGTCATAGTTTCTTCGTTACAACTCCGTTTTCGTTGATTCAACTTGCCATCTCCTTGGATCGAGTCCCTCTTTAAGACTATGAACTGTAAATACCTTAGTTTGTATTCAAAATCACACGGCATAGGTCAAACTTTAGTGAAACTTATGAAGTTAATCATTTTCCATCATGTAAACAACCTCAAATGATTATTTTTCTAAAAATACTTATACTTTGAGTTAAATCATGAAATTTTTATGTGTTATCATATTCATAGTAAAAATCATTTTTCCAGAAAATAAACCTCCAATTCAAAGTTTAAGATGGTTTTTAATTATCCAACCCAAAACAGCCCCCGGTTGCACTCCGACGTCGTAAATTCAGTTTTTAAGGTGTTCTTTGAAAAACCAAGTTATACCTTGTTAAGTTAGCATATAATTAAGATATGTTACAGGTCTTGAAGTATTTTAAAAGTTAAGTTAGAAGGATCTATTTAGTTTGCGAACAAGTTTGAAATCATTCAAACTATGTTCTAGTTTATAAACTCTTATATATATAGCTTTAAATATATGAATTGAAAAAGAGTTGAAGTAGAGTTTTTACCTCAAGTTTAAAATGTAAAGTTGCTGGAAAGAAGTAGTAAAATAAAAGTTGAGAGAGTTCTTGCAAGTGTGTGTGAAAATTGGAAGTAAAATTTGGAAAATGAATGTGTAAAAATGAGTTAGAAATGGTGCTTATTTATAGGCTTGAAAATTTGGTTTTTAGTGAAAATATCTAAGATAAGTTAAAATTTATTATGTCATGAATGACATATTATTCCAATAATTGAAGATTTCTATTGGTATATACCAATAGTAAATACTTCTAGAAGCTGTGTATAGTACCCTAGATATACGTATAGGATTATTGAGGAAACGGAACGAGAATTCAAATATAACTATCTTTTGTAAATATACTTATATTGTTTTATGTATAAAAGCCCTTTAAAAATGATTAAATACATTACTTATACGATATATGTATAAACATTATAAATCATCAGTATTTATGTCAAATAACGTTACGTAGGTTATTGTTTTGAAAACTTAAGTTAGTAGTTTCAAAATATACTTATGACTTTTTGTTATTAATACAAAATGAGATATTAAAACATCCTTAGATCATGTTAAATATGTATGTATAATTATCATATATTGTATAGTTCGTGATATCATCGGTCAAACTAGACGGTCAAACGTTGTGTAAAACTCTTTTCAAAAACATAAGTCTCAACAATTTGGATTGCTTATCATGTTGGTAAGGTTTAATTTATGTAAATATTAATCTCATAAGTATAGAACGATCGGAAAAGTGCGGGTCGTTACAGTACCTACCCGTTAAATAAATTTCGTCCCGAAATTTTAAAATTGTACCTATTTTGCGTCATCGAGAAACAAGTGTGGATACTTTTGTTTCATCTGATCCTCTCGTTCCCAAGTAAACTCAGGACCTCTTCGAGCATTCCAACGAACCTTAACGATTGGTATGTTGCTCTACTTGAGCTGTTTAACTTCACGATCCATGATTTCGATTGGTTCTTCGATGAATTGTAGTTTCTCATCGACATGGATTTCTTCAAGAGGAATGGTGAGGTCCTCCTTTGCAAGACACTTCTTAAGGTTTGAGACGTGAAAGGTATTGTGTACTCCGGCGAGTTGTTGCGGTAACTCGAGTCGATAAGCTACCGGTCCAATGCGTTCGATGATCTTGAACGGGCCTACATATCTTGGGTTCAGTTTACCTCTTTTACCGAAACGTATTACACCTTTCCAAGGTGACACCTTTAGCATAACCATGTCCCCAATCTGAAACTCTAATGGTTTCCTTCGGACATCGGCGTAGCTCTTTTGGCGACTTCGGGCTGTTTTCAATCTCTCTTTGATTTGTACTATCTTCTCAGTCGTTTCGTGTATGATCTCGGGACCAGTTAATTGTCGATCTCCTACTTCATTCCAACAGATAGGAGATCTACACTTCCTTCCATACAATGCTTCGAATGGTGCAGCTTTAATGCTTGCATGATAACTATTATTATACGAAAATTCTGCTAACGGTAGATACTTATCCCATCCGTTTCCAAAATCGATCACACATGCCCTGAGCATGTCTTCAAGAGTCTGAATCGTTCTTTCACTCTGCCCGTCGGTTTGCGGATGATATGCGGTACTCATATCTAAACGAGTTCCTAGTGCCTCCTGCAGTGATTGCCAGAACTTTGAGGTAAATCTACTATCACGATCGGATATAATGGAAATAGGTATTCCATGCCTTGAAACAACTTCCTTTATATACAATCGTAATAGTTTCTCCATTCTATCCGTTTCCTTTATAGGCAAGAAATGTGCAGACTTGGTGAGACGATCAACAATCACCCAAATGGTGTCGTAACCCCAGGCAGTCTTTGGTAACTTCGTGATGAAATCCATGGTAATACCATCCCATTTCCATTCTGGGATTTCTGGTTGTTGAAGTAACCCTGACGGCTTCTGGTGTTCTGCTTTGACCTTGGAACAAGTTAAACACTCCCCAACATATGTTGCAACGTCTGTCTTTAAGTTAGGCCACCAATAATGTGTCTTAAGATCTTGATACATCTTTCCAACTCCAGGATGTATCGAGTATCTTGTCTTATGTGCCTCGTTCAATATCAACTTCCTTAATCCACCCAACTTCGGTACCCAAATACGATTTGCAAAATATCGAATTCCATCTTCCCGCATAACGAGTTGCTTCTCATACTTCTTCATTATTTCATTTCCTATATTTTCTTTAGTAAGTGCTTCTCGTTGAACTTCTTTGATTTGTGAGTTGAGATTCATGCGAATTTTTATGTTCATCGCTCGTACTCGAATTGGTTCTCGTTCCTTTCTGCTTAAAGCGTTTGCCACCACGTTCGCCTTCCCGGGATGATAACGAATTTTACAATCATAGTCGTTTATTAACTCGACCCACCTACGTTGTCTCATGTTCAGCTGTTTCTGATCAAAAATATGTTGAAGGCTTTTATGATCAGTAAACACAGTGCATTTAACCCCATATAAGTAGTGTCTCCATATCTTTAACGCAAACACGACTGCTCCCAGTTCTAGATCATGCGTCGTATAATTCCGCTCGTGAATCTTCAATTGTCGAGATGCGTATGCAATAACTTTCTTTCGTTGCATAAGAACACAACCAAAACCTTGTCGCGAAGCGTCACAATATATTTCAAAATCATCGTTCCCTTCAGGTAACGATAAAATAGGCGCCGTAGTTAACTTCTTCTTCAGTAATTGAAATGCGTTCTCCTGCTCCGAGGTCCATTCGTATTTCTTCCCTTTTTGCGTTAATGCTGTCAACGGCTTAGCTATTCGGGAATAATCTTGAATAAACCTTCTATAATAACCGGCTAAACCCAAAAATTGGCGTATCTGCATTGGTGTTTTAGGAGTCTCCCATTTTTCAATGGCTTCAATTTTTGCTGGATCAACCTGAATTCCTTTGCTACTAACAACGTGGCCAAGAAATTGCACTTCTTTCAACCAGAAAGCACATTTAGAAAATTTAGCATATAGCTGTTCTTTTCTCAACAACTCTAATATCAACCTTAAATGCTGCTCATGCTCTTGCTCACTCTTGGAATAGATAAGAATATCATCAATGAAAACGATAACAAACTTATCTAAATATGGACTACAAACTCGATTCATGAGGTCCATGAATACAGCTGGCGCATTTGTCAACCCAAACGGCATGACCAAAAATTCGTAATGACCATAACGTGTCCGAAAAGCAGTTTTCGGAATGTCCTCTTCTTTGACACGTAATTGATGATAGCCCGACCTTAAGTCAATTTTTGAGTACACACATGATCCTTGGAGTTGATCAAATAAGTCGTCAATTCTCGGTAGTGGATACCGATTCTTGATAGTTAACTTATTTAATTCACGATAATCTATACACATCCTAAAAGATCCATCTTTCTTTTTAACAAATAGAATCGGAGCTCCCCACGGTGAAGTACTTGGTCGTATGAATCCATGATCCAGTAATTGTTTTAACTGACTCTGAAGTTCTTTTAACTCGGACGGTGCAAGTCTATATGGAGCACGAGCCACTGGTGCGGCTCCTGGTACTAAATCAATTTGAAATTCTACAGATCTAAATGGAGGTAATCCCGGCAACTCTTCCGGAAAAACTTCAGGAAAATCTCTTGCCACAGGCACGTCGTTGATGCACTTCTCTTTTTCTTTCTTTTCGACTTTATTAACATGTGCTAAGATAGCATAGCACCCTTTCTTCAAGCACTTTTGAGCTTTCAAATAACTAATGAGTTTTAGCTTTGAGTTACCCTTCTCTCCATAAATCATCACCGGCATTCTATCCTTACAAGGAATGCGAATTGCCTTCTTGGCACACACAACTTCAGCTCCTACTTTGGACATCCAGTCCATGCCGACTATTACATCAAAACTTCCTAATTCTACGGGTATTAAGTCAATTTTAAATGTTTCTCCGGCTAAATTTATTTTACAATCACGGCAAATTTTATCGGCTTTAATTAGTTTACCATTAGCTAACTCAATCATGTAATTAGCATCTAGAGGTAATGATGAACAATTCAATTTAGCGTGAAAGTCTCTACACACGTAACTTCTATCAGCACCAGTATCAAATATAATAGATGCGGATAAGTTATTAATGGTAAACGTACCCGTAACAAGCTCCGGGTCTTCACATGCCTCTCTAGCATTAATAACAAATGCTCTTCTACGTGCAGATCCATTATTCTTCTCTGGATTCGGACACTGGCTCTTATAGTGACCTTGTTTTCCACACCCATAACAAGTAATGGTAGCCAAAGCAGTTCTATTTGCATTGGTGGCAGGAGTCTTGGTACCATTTGTATTTGTAACGAGAGCCCTACAATCTTCAGCAAGATGACCCTTTCGATTACATTTGTTGCATACCACACTACAGTAACCAAAGTGATGTTTGTGACATCGGTTGCATAAAGGACTTTGTCCTTTGTAACCAAAACCTGAACCACTACCCGCACCTTTCGGGGTTTCTTGTTTCTTAAAAGTTTGTTGTTGATTACCTCGATCATAGCTTCCATTCCACTTTCTCTTGTTACCTGATACCTTCACATCAGTATTGAATGCTTTCTTATCCAAAATGACCTGATCCATTAGCTCGTTTGCCATGGTTATAGCTTCATGAATTGTCTTAGGTTTCGATGCTGTAACATTTGCCTTGACCTTTTTGGGCAAACCATCTTTGTACATTTCAATCTTCCGTTCTTCGGTTGGAACCAATTCAGGACATAGCAAAACTAATTCCATGAATCGCTGATTGTAGTTGGTGATTTCAGTACCAATAACCTTCAGACTTCGTAACTCATCTTCCAACTTCCTAACCTCGTTCCTTGGACAATATTCATTGATTAACATTGTTTTGAATTCTTCCCACGGAGTATCATAAGCTACATCTCCTCCTACCGCCTTCACATAATTCTTCCACCATGTGAGTGCACTATCTTGTAAAGTGCACGATGCAAACTTGGTCATGTCTTTTTCATCACAACCACTGATTTTAAACACCGTCTCCATCTTTTCTATCCATCGGGTTAAACCGATCGGTCCTTCCGTTCCACTGAATGATGAGGGCTTGCAAGCTTGGAAAGTCTTGTAAGTACATCCTACACGAGGATTTGGATTAACTGCAGCAGCTCTTGCAGCTTCGACCCATAACATTCTATCGTTCACTCGTTGATTGATGAGTTCCTCGAGTTCTTGTTCCGTCATTCGATTCAATCGCGCCATTTCCTAATGAAAAAAAATAATTATTCACATGGATTATTATAGATGTAGTGTGTATTTATAGTACATTATAGCTTGTTAATAATATGAACCAGGTATTATTATAAAAGCCTTTTCTTCTTATTAGCGTTTTATAATTATATCTAGGGTAGTACCTACCCGTTAATGTTCATACTTAATAGCTTAGTACAGAACCAATTACTACAATCTAAATAATACTTAACCATGGAAAATTATTGCATTTCATACTTCGCTATTTTACATATGCTTATCTTACATCAAACTTTAAGCAAACCACACTAATAATATTATACAAAACATTATATGATTCCATGGTTTAATACGGCAGCGCATCGTTTGGTCTATTTTCTAGGACGTTTAGTTCCAATGAATGGCCTAACGCTTATCCTAGCTGTCTGCCTATATTTTAGCGGTGGGGCTGAAGAACTAGATGCCGGGACAGCACGAATAGGAATAGCGGGAATAGGGGTGGTAGTGTTTAGTGGAGTTGGTGCCACATCATCCTCCCTAAACTCGAGATTTGAATTTTCTAATTCATTAGCTTTTCGTTTCTTTCCTTGTTCGAATTTGTCTTTCGTAATTTCCTCGGGTTCACTTTCCTCCTCGGGTTCACTTTCCAGATTTTCTATAGTTGGTTCATCCGGAATTTGTGAGTCTTCCCCAAAGATATTATTTTCGTCATCGGATAGGTTAATGACTGGAACACCATCTGAAGATTCTGGTTCGGAGTCGCTGAATGTGATGATAAGTTTTGAGCCCGACATCTATCACACAACAACTAACCCATTAGTACTACATAATATTTACATATAAATTTTAACCAACAATGATAAGCAATGGTTTTTAAATCAGACCCGGTCAAAGTCCAGACTTACTAATGTATCCTAACGACTTATCAGTTAGACACACTAATGCAAACCTGGTTCGCTAAGACCACCGCTCTGATACCACATGTCATAACCCGTCCTTAACCATAAGAACGTGTTAGATAACGTATGATTTCATTGCGAGGTATTGACCTCTATATGCGACATTTTTAAAAGAGAAACTGCATATATTATACATTACAAACCATAACCATTATTTTTGTTACAAGCTTTAGACAATAAAAAGATGATTATCGTTTAGCGATAATCTTCGACTTACAAACTTTACATATAATGATAACAACACGATTTCGAGCATATTTTACAACACAAATCCTTGGGTATGCAGTTTTATTTTTGACACAAATATGCGTACGCAAGATCCTGCTCAAATTCAACATAATGCAGCGGAAGCTTTAGTAATCTCCTGAGAATAGACATGTTTTAAAAGGTCAACATAAAGTTGGTGAGATATAGGTTTAGTGCCGGCAGCAATATATATATATATATAGACCACAAGATTTCGTATATAAACAGTTTAATAAAAATATTCTAAGTGGTTGAGCACTTGGTAACCATACTTAACATTTAATCACGTCGCATATTCCCTTTATTATGAAATCTTACTACACCGTACCAAGTGTAGTCACGATACGAAGTACTGTGCAACCGTTGAATACTGGTCGTCCAGTCCGGTTGGGGTTGTCAGGCCCGATAGATCTATCAACAGGATTCGCGTTTACAATACCGCTGTAAATAACAGTTACCAAGCTACAGGGAAGTATGCCAGTGGTACAACTCAACGTAGAATATATTTTTCAGTTACTTGTGTCCATAACGTAAAACATAAAATACATGTATTCTCATCCCGAAATATTTAGAGTTTAAAAGTGGGACTATATACTCACTTTCGTCTTGAAGATATATATATAATTTGACTTGGTCTCCGGTTGATATCACGAACCTATCCATATATAATATATCAATACCTTTTCTTTTTAAACAAACGTCACATATATATACTTGTTATACTTTTAATACTTTGAATAATTCCTTAGTCCGTAGTTAGCAGTTCGTTGTTAGTAATTCAATTTTAATGGTTCATTTTTAGATGTTTAATATACCCGCAATGAAATAAATAAAACCCCCAACGAAATAAATAAAACCCCATCGTATATGTATTGGTCGAGATTAATCTTGACCCATGGTACCGGTGTTGTCAAATGACGTGTTGCGTACATAAAGTACCGGTGTTGTCAAATGACGTGTTGCGTACAATCATGGGATCTTATGATTAATCTTCTCGTGTTGTTTACGGGTGATCCTGAACCATATAAAATTGAATTATAAGTACATATATATAAAATATCATGTTAACTTAAAAAGATGTGATTTATTTAATTTTTTCCCAATTATTTTCGTGGCTAAACTAGTCTTGGATATCCGATTTTGTTTCGGTCATAGTTTCTTCGTTACAACTCCGTTTTCGTTGATTCAACTTGCCATCTCCTTGGATCGAGTCCCTCTTTAAGACTATGAACTGTAAATACCTTAGTTTGTATTCAAAATCACACGGCATAGGTCAAACTTTAGTGAAACTTATGAAGTTAATCATTTTCCATCATGTAAACAACCTCAAATGATTATTTTTCTAAAAATACTTATACTTTGAGTTAAATCATGAAATTTTTATGTGTTATCATATTCATAGTAAAAATCATTTTTCCAGAAAATTAACCTCCAATTCAAAGTTTAAGATGGTTTTTAATTATCCAACCCAAAACAGCCCCCGGTTGCACTCCGACGTCGTAAATTCAGTTTTTAAGGTGTTCTTTGAAAAACCAAGTTATACCTTGTTAAGTTAGCATATAATTAAGATATGTTACAGGTCTTGAAGTATTTTAAAAGTTAAGTTAGAAGGATCTATTTAGTTTGCGAACAAGTTTGAAATCATTCAAACTATGTTCTAGTTTATAAACTCTTATATATATAGCTTTAAATATATGAATTGAAAAAGAGTTGAAGTAGAGTTTTTACCTCAAGTTTAAAATGTAAAGTTGCTGGAAAGAAGTAGTAAAATAAAAGTTGAGAGAGTTCTTGCAAGTGTGTGTGAAAATTGGAAGTAAAATTTGGAAAATGAATGTGTAAAAATGAGTTAGAAATGGTGCTTATTTATAGGCTTGAAAATTTGGTTTTTAGTGAAAATATCTAAGATAAGTTAAAATTTATTATGTCATGAATGACATATTATTCCAATAATTGAAGATTTCTATTGGTATATACCAATAGTAAATACTTCTAGAAGCTGTGTATAGTACCCTAGATATACGTATAGGATTATTGAGGAAACGGAACGAGAATTCAAATATAACTATCTTTTGTAAATATACTTATATTGTTTTATGTATAAAAGCCCTTTAAAAATGATTAAATACATTACTTATACGATATATGTATAAACATTATAAATCATCAGTATTTATGTCAAATAACGTTACGTAGGTTATTGTTTTGAAAACTTAAGTTAGTAGTTTCAAAATATACTTATGACTTTTTGTTATTAATACAAAATGAGATATTAAAACATCCTTAGATCATGTTAAATATGTATGTATAATTATCATATATTGTATAGTTCGTGATATCATCGGTCAAACTAGACGGTCAAACGTTGTGTAAAACTCTTTTCAAAAACATAAGTCTCAACAATTTGGATTGCTTATCATGTTGGTAAGGTTTAATTTATGTAAATATTAATCTCATAAGTATAGAACGATCGGAAAAGTGCGGGTCGTTACATGTTACCACTTAACGGGCAGAGCTGAGGGACCAATCACGAACCAAGTGCATAGTTAGGTGACCAACTGGGTCAAAATAAACATTAGTGCCAAATGTGCAATATTTGACAAACATGAGGGACAAACTGTGTCAAAAACAGTGACGGAGGATTGTAAGTGCGGGGGGTGTCATGGTCCCTCCAAAAAGTTTAGTCTTTACTAACGGAGCTTGAGCTGAGGTTAGGGATGACAATGGATGTCCGATCCATTGGATATCCATCTGATCCGATCCATTTAAATGGATATGGATGATCTAAATGGATGATAAATGGATATGGATATGGATATGGATGATGTGAAAAATTAATGGATCGGGTATGGATGACAATTTGTCATCCATGGATATATCCATTTATCACCCGAAATACATATATACATATAAATATATACATATTTACTTAAATATATGCATTACATTTACATATCCTTATATATGTATACTATAAACTATTAAAATGTTATCGAATATATAGATTATGGAGACACAACTACGTGAAATAGTATTAAATTTGTATATCTTACATATATTATATATCTTTGTTATAAATACTTTGAAGATTTCATTTCATGATAGGAAAATTCTTAGAATAACTTAATATCCACCGGATATCCATTTACCCGTTTCATCCAACGGATATGGATGGATGAAATATATTTAAATGGATATGGATATGGATTTTAAAAAATAAATGGATATGGATATAGGTTCACCCAATCCATATCCGATCCATTGCCATCTCTAACTGAGGTCATCATGTGCTTCTACAAGTTGTAACATGTGATTTAAGAGTTGTACTTGATTAATTTGATGATGTAATATTTAAAGTTTAAAATATTAATATAAAAATTAAAATTCCCTCATGCGTGACTCTAGGTTTTAATGTAATTCTCAAGGTGATCTGACCACCATTCTCCAAAAAATCTGACCGCCATTCTCCTCCAATCAATATATCGTCTTGTGAAGCACGCCTTTAAATTTATTTCTCTACCATCAGAATTTAAAAAACTGCACAATTACATGCTCTTCTTTCATTCAGTTTTTCTAACATTTCATAATTTTTTTTTTTTTGGATTCAATTCACCTGCCATCCTTTCATGCGCAAAATTGGAACTGGTCACAGCATATCGGAAATCTTCTTCATCTTCGGTTTATCATTTTCGATCTTCTGGGTTCCGATTTTTCAATTCAATATCTAAGTTCTCTTCATCTCATAATTTCTAAGGTTTTTCATGTTCTTTAATGATTTTTCTTATTCTGATTTTGACCTCTTATAGTTATTTATATTTAATATTTATGTGTGATTTGAGGTAGTACATGGATATTTCATGTCTGATTTAGATTAGAAATCAAAGATAAGTAGCTACTCCGTATAATTTGAACGGTTGCAATTTTTCATTCACCTGCAGAATGTTCACATAATTTGGACGGTAGGAACTTTTACAAGCACTTTTGAATACACTGAGTTTGGTTACTTTTTAGAAAGAATATTTCATTCACCTAATACAGTATAAAAATGATCATCTTATGCAGTGAAAATTGAATAGTGTGGCTAAATAAACATTAATCTAAATTTTTTTTAACGAAAAATGTCATGATTGATTAGTTCTAATTGAGTTTGGACTTTGGAGTAGGGTCTTTACTTTTTTTAATTCTTACTTACATAGTTACATTGACTCCATAAGTTACGACAGATAAACTAAATGTTCGTTCTTATAGACAATTTCTCAAATACATTATTAAATATATTTGATAATAGTTATAGTTATTTGAGGCATGGTAAGTACTTTAGACCACAGATAACGCAAGCGTTTCTCAACCAAAACCGCCCACAAACGCCCGGAACACAGCGTTTGTGGGCGTTTGTCAGCGAAAAACGCTGTAGCACTTTTGGCGTTTAGGTACGTGGCATTTTTTGATTGGCTGGTCAAATCCGGACGTTGGAGCCTCCAAAAAGCAGATGGCGAGTTTTTTTTTTTTTTTTTTTTTCCTTCTTATTTCACTCATTCTATCTTCATCTCCTCCAAATATTCTTCACCTTTTCTTCCAAATTAACATAAACCCTAACCCTAAAATCCTCTTCAAATGGCAAACAACAACAACAACGCAAACTCAAACCAAATCCCTAACGAAAACGAAAACGAATTGCCCAATTCGTTTACGAATTTACTCAATTACGGGGCATCTTCTATGCCTAACTTTGGTGCATCTTCATCAAACCCTAATGCTCAATCATATCCCAACTTTAGTAATTACTTTCCGGGTCAACGATTGAACGAGATGCAACAACAACAACTTATGCAACAACAACAATTTCAACTTCAAAATTTCAACTTACAGCACATGTTGCATCAACAAGCTATGCAAGCTCAACAACAAAATCAATATCAACACATGTTGCAACAACAATCACAACCTCAAAGACAATCTCAACAACAACAATCGCAATCCCAAGCACCCGACACGCCTACTAGAAAGAAAAGAAGCCATAAGAAAAAAGTTGGGGGTATGATTTTTTCCTATTTTTTTCGAATTTTTTCCTATTTTTTTCGAATTTTTTCCTATTTTTTTTCGAATTTTTTCATGTTGATTATAAGTTGTGTTTTTGATTATAAATTGTAGATAATTAGATGATTATATATGTTGATTATAAGTTATGTTTTGATTATAATTGTAGATTACAAGATGCGTTTTTTGATTATAATTGTAGATTACAAGATGATTATAGGTTTTTGTATGTTGATTATGATTATAAGTTATGTTTTTTGATTATAATTGTAGATTACAAGTTGTGTTTTTTGATTATAATTGTAGAATACAAGTTTTTGATTATAATGTAGATTATAATTTTAGATTATAAATGTGTAATTTGTTGGTATAATTGTAATGTACGTAGGTGTATCGAAAAAGGAAATATATAAGAAAAAGATGTGGGATCCCGAAGAAGAAGCGTGGTTAGCCACTTGTTGGATTGACTCGTCCGAAGATTCAAAAAAGGGAAACTCTCAAAAAATAAGTACGTTGTGGAATACGATTTATGAGAAGTTTAACAACAATGAACGTGGTTGGTATCGTGGGGATGATCAATTGACGAGTAAATGGCGTAATGTTAATCGGGTGTGTAAGGATTTTAATGGTTTTTACGAGGATGTGAAACGCAATTGGCGTAGTGGTCAAAATGATGAAGGGATCATGAAAAAAGCGTTGCTTATTTATAAAAGAGAAAAGTTGAAAGATTTTAATATGGTTCAAGTGTGGGATGTTTTGAAAAAACATCCAAAATAGTATGCACCACCGCCTTTCGGGGGAGTGGACGAGGGCGACGATGATGATGATGATGATGATAACGATGTTGAAGAAGGTTTTGATGATAGTTTTCATGTTGTTCTTTCCAACTCGAGGCCGATTGAAAAAGAGTTGTTTGGTTCCGATCATTTGCAAAGGCCTCAAGGTAGAGACAAGGCAAAAAAGGCCGCGAGACGATCCGTTTCATCCGATGCGGGCACGGCATCACGTTCAACAAATTCTTCCAAGTCCTCCAAATATTCGGAAAAAAAAGAGGAGGAAAAAAGTACATCACTCGAGGCTTTTCGAAATGCGGCTTACTTACAACAAGTCGCGCAAGGGATTCAAATTGTTAAAACGGATATGCACGGGTTGAAAAAGAAGGATAAAAAGACCGTTCAAAAGCTAAAAAACTGGGTTCGTACTAAATTTAGAGAGATCGTTCAGATTTCGTCCGACGAAGAGAATGAGGAAGATGACAACACCGACAACGACGAGTAGTTTTTTTTAAGTATTTCAATGTTTGAATAACGAATGACGGACGTTTTTTTCATGTTTATTTGTACGTTTTTCTTTAATTCCTAGACGGTTTTTTAATGTATGCTTTTTTATTTAATTTATGTTGTTTTTTGTTTAATTAACTTGTTTTTATATATTAAAATTTACTAAACAAAATAAAGAAATACAAAAAAAACAAAACAAAAAAAACAAATAAGAAATGCCACGTCACAGTCTTACCAAGACAAAAG
This sequence comes from Rutidosis leptorrhynchoides, assembly GCF_046630445.1. NCBI lineage: Eukaryota > Viridiplantae > Streptophyta > Magnoliopsida > Asterales > Asteraceae > Rutidosis > Rutidosis leptorrhynchoides. The sequence continues at coordinate 531,435,749 of NC_092336.1, forward strand.
CCCCCCATTACAACTCCCCCCAAAATGTCATGGCCCCGTCACAGTTTTTCCCCAAAAAGTGCAACTCTACCACTCCACGTCACAGTCACCATTATCTATGGTCTTAGTAGATGTGGCTACAAAAGGAAAAGTGAAAGGTTGGTGACGGGCTTGGCACTTGCACATATGTAAATAAGTTTCCCTTCATTTGACTGAGTTGTTGTTTTTTTTTTTTTTTTTTTTTTTTTTTTAATTTGTAGATTAATTTAAGTACACGATCATATGTATGCAATATTGTTGTGGCTATGATTAAGTAACCACATCTTATGTGAAAAGCATGGTAAATAATGAAGCGTACAAGAACCTGAAAGATCAATGGCTTAGCAATGGAGCTAAAGCTCTCCGGCAGAGTTTGCAAAGGTAAATTTTTCGTCGATGAGTATGTAGGTTTTCTGTTGACCTTTTGACTCCGCCACTATTGTTGGTAGAGCAATAATAGTAGTCATATATACATGGTATTTTACATGACTGGAAGAAGTTGTATGCTCACAAATATCACGTTGATTTGATTCACATATTAACCTATTGTTGGGTATACCTGTGTAAGATCAATACATGAACGGATAAACATGAACGATAATTAAATAATGGCTTTTTTAACCTTTAGTCAAATGCCTGCATACAATGCTCTTAGGATTTTATCCGGTGTTGATGATTTTGATGTTAACTTGTATTAGAAATGGAAAATAAATATAAAGTGCTTACAGTGAGTTTGGCTACTTTGACCCAACTATAATCCGTTCACTTAAATTGAAATCCTACAGTTAAATTTATGAACTGGAAAATGGTCCCTGTTCATGAGGTTAAAAAATTTACCATGAGTGTGCCAGGTAAAAAAAATTTGAAACTTTAATGAGAGACTAATTAAGTAATGCAGATCTAACTCGAGTCATGAATGTGAATTTACTTACTTTTGGTTGCGTGTTATAGTTGAAATACTCCGTAAATGATACTTTCTCTACTCTGCAACCAATTGCTTTGAGAAGCTTTAGAAACAGGTAAGTATACCAATTACTATGCCATATTATTAACTGAGATTATTTTGCAAATCTGTGGTAGATTAACACCTGCAATACTGTCTGTATTTGGATAGTTGATATTTTTACTGGTTAAGAAGTACACATGCTTGCTGCTCACATTAAGTTGAAAAATGCATATTGTGGTCATATTCAGTATCAACGGTAACATGGTTTGCATATATTTTGCGTTTGTTCTGCTCAGGATGAGATCTTAGGAGGAACAAATTTGGAAGCATTGTTGATATGTAGTACAACTATAAATGTAACTACAAACTACTTTTTAATGTAAAGAAGATTGCAGAATTCAAACACTTAGATAGAAATATTGTGACCAAATTAGATGTTCATGTACTAATCTACTTAAATGTATGAATTATGAGGCAATGTAAGCGATTCAGGCCGAGTTATATTTATCATGACGATAGGTGTAAAAATCATCTGGTACAGAGTCAATATTGATGTTAATGTTATCAGGCAAGCATGTTGTTAAATTTGGTGAGCTGCTTGCTTTCTATTTGGAGAATGATTGTTTTGAACTCTTGGTGTTTAACAATCAAAACAGATAGTCAATACCTTATATAACATAGTTTTCTTTTAGTTTTTCTTTTTGTTCATTATTTTTTTTTTATATTTATGTTTTTCTTAAATAAACCCGTGATTTCACGGGTCACTAAACTAGTTTGCATAGATTTAAGGACTAAATATGTTAAAATTCAATCTTGGCACCATCAAATCTCTCTACTTATTAAAGTAAAAGCTTAAATAAGTAATATTGTTTTCAAATATTTGATCCTAACCATCCATTCAAACTCTTCATAATTAAAGCCCTTGGATCAAATCGCAAAAACAATATTACATAATGGAGGTGTTTGGATTTGCGATTTGAAAATTGATTATGCGTTTTGAATAATTATAATCAGATAATCAGCGACATTAAAACGTGGTTTATATTAATAGTGTTTGGATTTGATTATGCTGTTTGATAACGTAATAATTGGATAATCATTTTTGAGTGTTTGGGAAAGTCATATTATTCAATAACTTGTGAAATTACTAAAAGGGTCATCCTATAGAAAAAAGAAAATAAATAAATCTAATACATAATAATACAATTTTATTGTACAAGATTATAAACGAACGAATTCATAAACCGTAAACAAAGTCGGTCCACATAACTAAAAAAGTCGATGTTACAATATCATAGTTACACAAGAAAAATACTACGGAGTGTATAAAAGAAAAGTAAATTGTTGTACAATTTTTTTTCATACAAAAAAATAATGTTAATGAAATATTAATTATATTATTATTATATTATACTTATATACTAAACCTCCTCCCAACCTCCCAAATTTGGTCGTTTCAGTTATAACGGGTTTTGAGTTTGCGTTCACACTACAAATGGTTCTCCAACTTTCGCACAAATTACACAACAACCCCTCAACTTTACACTTTTTCAGGGGTAAAAAACGTAAATTTATAATTTAATTAAAATAAAAAAACCTTTCTCCACCCGAATTTATAACGGGTCCTATCTTCTCGCTCGGTGCGAGTTAAATTTTTCCGAGGCCACCGTTCAACTCGAAAAAATCTCACGAACCCAATGGGACTAACTATATGCAAAACGGACATCGTTAAAAAAACACTAAATAACGGGCCCTATATTCACGCTCGGTGCGAGTTAAATTTTTCCGAGACCACCGTTCAACTCGAAATAATTTTACGAACACAATGCGACTAACTATACGCGAAACGGACATCGTTAAAAAAGTAAATATTTCGGGTTATATTACATACATATATATACATATACAACACGACTAACTATACGCGAAACGGACATCGTATATCCAAATTGGACCGTGCGTCGAATACAACCGCAGCAACGCGCGGTCGGATTTTTTCTAGTTTAATATATGACATAACATGAGAGATGAAATTCCCTTTCGTTTGAATGCGATACTCTTCATTCCTATTTGTATTTGTATGTAGAAAAGAATGATACGATATTTTTAATTTGTACCAAGTCATTTAAATCGGAGAGATTATATTTTGTAAGGGGTATATACGAGACAAAAAAGTTGATAACCAAAAGTAGAAAAGCACGTTTTCCAGCAGCAACACTCTAGTTACATTTCAATTTTGGCGTTTTGAAGAACCTAAAACGTAATTAATTGATTTTTAATTGTAGCTTGCCAAACGCTATTATTTAATTATTTGTGATTTGTAAACGTGATAATTAAAAAATCAACTTAAAATCGCAACCCCAAACACCCCCAATACAAATTTGGAAAAAAAATTCATTTACAACATTGCCCATAAATTAACTAACATTTACAACATTTACATTTAATTCACCATTATACGTGTGTTTTTTAAATTTGAAATTATCAATTTCCTTAAAATGTGGGATGAAAGCTAGATGAGTGGAGGTTAATATGGAAAGTTTAATGATATTTCGAGCTAATCCGAATCCGATTTTTTGAGTTTGAAATCCAAAATCAAATTATTACCATCTCTGCTATTAAATCTTAAATATTAATGCTTATAACGGAATTTTTTAATTTAGATAAACGAACTTTTTTAAATTAATTTTTCATATGAACAATCAAAGATATCAATCATAGTATCAATTCAGTTGTCAGTTCTACTCCGTAATTATCATTAACAATGATCAATGATATATATACAAAATTTATTCAATTTATTTATTTATAGTTAACGAAAATATCAAATATCGATGCATTTATATTCGGTCAATATTTTAATTTAGTTTATAATTATTAATTAATTAAAAAATAAATTAAAATTTCAAATATAATTTGGAGGTTTATCATGTTTTTCGAATTCCCTTGATTCACGCCAATTCCGTATAACTCAACTTAGGGGATTATATAGCTCGTAGACCTCAAATCGATTTTATTTTATTCCCAAAAAAATGCAATTTTGCATATCAAATCGCAATAGATGAGGATCAATTTCAATTCCTTCCTTTATCACAACAGATATAGGTAACATTCATTTGTTATTTATTTTTGTAATATTTCTTTACCTCTAAAATTGAACTCCTAATTGCGTTGTGGGTATGCATAAGATTGGCTATGTGAATCGGTCTAAATTGATAATGTATGTATTGTTTCTTTTAATTGCCATCGACGATGAGCCATAATCATATAAACCCTAAATCTTGAATTTCTTTTTGCAGGCTATGAGGTTGGTGATAGCATTAGAAGCGTGATACAGATCACCAAATTATCAGATTTGTCGTAGCGTTTGAAACGAACATGGATGTACGTGAGTATGATAGTATTGATACGAGTCATAATACACTCACGAGGTCATCTAATATTACTAATGTAGTGGAACATGATAAGAGTAATTAGTTAATGAAGCAGTTGGTTACCATGTTCCACAAAACCACCGGAGAGTGCATGAATTATACCACATTTTACTGGTTTTAGTCCCATGTTTGAGTAGTGTTATTCTATTATGTCAACCGTCATTACTCATTAGCACGTTTAGCATGTTGTTTTATTTTTAGTAGTATAAATATAAATATGCATCTAACTTTATTATGAAAGAATGAATGAAAAAGTGGTTTATGCCAGTCTATTCCCTCTCTATTTTCTTGGGAGTTAGCGGCCGACTCGAATAGACCGTATCAACGTTTTTCATATAATCAGATCATGAGTTTCATCATCCTTTTTTGGATTAAAATGACATAATAATTGGTTAATACTAATGTGTTTATGCCGGGTTTCATATCGTTGTATATATTCTGCAAGTAACAAAGCAGTCATTAGAACATGTATGACTGACTCATTGAAATTTTGATATGCTAATTGATATGTATTTGTTTCAATTTTCCTCCATTGAAATATCTTAGGTTGTAATTAAAGTTTGTTATTGGCGTGGAACGGGTGCTGTCAACTGAATAATTTATTTTATTGATCTAGATGTGATTTGAAGATGAGTATTGAATATTTTGTGTGATCAGGTACTTACTTTTTCTTTACAGCTAACTTAACTACTTTGTTTTCAGCTATGCCACTTGCAGGTTATATTAAAGCTCTCTTGAAATGGATAAGCTCTTTAGATAGGACCTATATTAACCATTTAAAAAATAATACATATCACGAGCATTCACACAAACTTATTTTTATTCCCGTCATTGCCATTTTTATTTAGACATACTCTACTTTATCTTTGTTGATAGGACAACAAATGTTCATTACTAATTATTTGTTGGCTGACATAGGGAATTTTGTGTATTTATTATATTAGAAGCAAAAGCAAGAGGAGATTTGTACCGAACTAACATAAATTAGTATTTTAACAGTAGTAGTTGCATTTACTTTCAGTGCTCATTTAGGACCTGTTTTCGTGTTGCTTTGCAGGTCAAAATATCGAGAAGTTGGCCAAGTATGTTTATTTCGTCACGATACCAACGAAGATCCATGCTCGATCATGTGCACCTCGAATGAATGGGGCAAAGAGAAAGAAGAACTGGTGGACCAAAAAGGATATCGAGAATAGGTATCTTTAACTTTAAAGTTTATGAAAATAACTTTGTAGTTGAGTTCCTTGCATCTCAGGTTCGAATCATGTCTAGGACGAATATATCGTGGTGGCCAGAGAATGGTTGGAAACATCTAGGGAGTAATCATGCTCGGCTGCGTAGATCAGAGTATGGGGTTATATTACTCACCTTCCCGGGTAGCCCGAACAGAAAAAACCTTCTACCATTTACCTTTTATTTGTAGTTGAGTGATTACAGTGGTCACGTATTTGTAACAATATTAGTCAAAACTAAATTAGCTACTAGCAATCTATGATTTAAAGCACTAACACTTGCAATAGTATAACTTGCAATAGTATAACTTTACTTCATTTTCATTTTTATTTTCTCTTTGATAGCTTCTATTCTTGTTATTAAATCTAGAGAAAATTGGGCCGTTGGTCCCTGTGGTTGACATGAAATGGGGTATTTGGTCCCTGAACTTCATTTTCGTCGTTCTTGGTCCATGTGGTTTAAAAAACAAGGGTGGGTGGTCCCTCCGTTAAACGGACGTCAAATACATCCGTTAAATCCAATCATGTGCAATGCACATGAGGGTATTTATGTCATTTTTATTTTCTTTACTAAATTACCAAAATATAAATGACCAATTATCTTTCATCTTTTTCTTCATCATAAAATTTTCAACTCTGTTCTAATTTTACTTCATCTTACTTTTACAAAATCACAACAAAAACAAAACTTAACAAACTTAAATGAAACAATATTAAACCCTAAAACTAACACACCTTGATTTCTCCGTTCAAATACCGATGACCCAGTTCACATATCCAAACTCCTAGATTCAAATCCATCCAAATTAGCACACCAAATCAAAATATTAAAATTCAGTTAAATTCTTCTACACCCGCAAGTGATATAGAGAAATGTAAAAGTTCAGAGTTGCTTCAAATCATCTCGTGCTACTTTCTGGAAAGTATTAAATTCGAATTTGATGAATCGAGCATGAATTTCGAAGGTTAAACTTCAGAGTAAAAAGTCAAATGAATTGTTCATAATCAAATTCGAAGTTTACATGTTGTTTCTGGTTCTGCTGATTATTTTCGAAGCTCGGGATGATGATAGGGAACATATTTCGTGAAGGATTTGATACCTAAAAGCGTTCGGATTTCAAAACCAACTTTGATGTTCATGAATAAATATTGAAACTGCTATATGCTACTGTTCGCAAGTAATTGTTTAAGATTCATGATATTTTGCTCATGGATTCTTCAATAAATCTTCAAGTCGCAGCATATGAAACGAGTTGCATTTAATTTTGAGACTCAATTCAATCAATTGCTGATTTTTTGAGTATTTGAGTTTAATTGAGTATTTGTTGGGTTTGAATTTGTTGGTGGCTGATTAAATGTAACCCTAAAAAGGTGAAAGATGGTGAGGATGGACTAAATGACGGTTTTTACCCTCACATGCATCGTACATGACTAAAGTTAACGGGCATTTTTAACGGCTGTTACTGATATGGACCACCCACCCTCGTTTTGTAAACCACAAGGACCAAGAACGACGAAAATGAAGTTCGGGGACCAAATACCCCATTTTATGTAAACCACAGGAACCAATGGTCCAATTTTCTCTTAAATCTATTAACTTCGTGTGACGACCCGGAAATTTCCGACCAAATTTAAACTTAATCTTAATATGAAATTGACACGATAAGCAAAGCCTGTAATATTGAAGTCTCAAAAACTTTGAACTGTGTTCATGTAGACATGTGATCTTGACTAATCCCGACGATTCACTAACAATTGTTGTTAATAAAATATGTATATGTATGTGTGTGTGTGTGTGTGTATGTGTGTATATATATATATATATATATATATATATATATATATATATATATATATATATATATATATATATATATATATATATATAATAATTTGAAACTTTAAAATATAATTTAAACATTAGAATTGAATAAGTGAAATAAGATATAAAATCATTTAAGTGCAATTTAAAATAAATTTATATGATTACTATATATAATTAATATTATATGCATATTGTAATATATATATGATAAAAATATTTAATTATATATTATATAACTAGTAAACATTACATAAATAATAGATTGTAACATTAAATATTAGAAGTAATTACAAGTTAAAAATAGTTATTAATATTATTATTATTACTTTCATTAGGATTAAAAATATCAATATTAATATCAGTATTATTAATTTAATACTTAATAAATATGAGATTTGCTAAGCATAATTTGTTACATTAACATTCTTAGTATTATGCTCATTATTAGTATCAATATTAATATTAGTATTATTATTTGTAATATTAATAATATTATATTTATAATATGAAAAATGAAAACATGTAACTTGTGATTATTAAGTAATATCATTAAAAATCATAATTTTCATTATTATCATTAATAACACGATCATTACCATTTTTATAGTTATTATTGTAATTACCATTATTTATTATCATTAATATTAGTAATATCGATATTATTATCATTTATTTCTATTATTAATATTATTCTGATTAGTAATATTATTATTATTATTTTCTATTATTCGTATTTTTTTATAAAACTAATAATAATATTATTATTAATATATTTAATATTATTTATAAAATCTTAATATTAATATTTAATATAAATAAAATCACATAGGATTACTTTCTATTTGAAGTCTCAATCGAGACTGTCTTTAATGGATTCCACAAACCTAATTCATGTACGAACCAGGAAATCGACATCAACATAAAACAAAATCATTTTAGGGTCACTATCTCCTTTTATATTTTTTTATTTTCTTCTTTTGCCCGATTGGAAAATTCTGTCGAGTACCCTCACTATAAACCAATCAATTTATCACAGTATTAGACATAAACATTCGCTTGTTTCATCATCATTCACAATTATCAATTTTAATTACGTTAACCTTGGCGAAATAAACTAAAATAATATGGTAAGCAGGTACGACCTCTGTTCTTATTATTTTTGGGCCAAAACTCGAATTTGAATTTAAACTAAAAATCCATAAATGTAGAGTTGCTAGGAATGTTTCACTTATATTATCTGCAAAGTTTCCATCCTCAATTCTTTATATCGAGATTTAATTTTAGAGTCAAAGTTAATGTTTAAAAAAGTCAAAAGGATTGTTCTTCGCAAAATTCATTGTTGTTTTGATGATTATGAATCAATTAAGAGTTCAGAAAGTTAATAAGGGTGATTTCCTAACTATGTTGTATAGAAGTCATAAGTTAAAACCAAGTAAAAATTCGAAATTGATTTTCAGTTTATTAATGTTCTTCGATAAATAGCAGAAGCATATATAATCTGTTTTAAAAATTTATTCTGTCAATTTAAAAGTAACGATTATGATAAATCTGTTTCTTTCATATGTTATAAAATAAACAAATTACGGTTTGTCGCAGATTAGGATTTGTTGGTCGATTTGAGTGTAGAAGAGGATGAAGAAGAAAGGAAACAGAAAATATACATTAAATATAATTGGGATGTGTATATAATCAGAAAATTAGATATGGTGTATTGGTTAGAGTGTTACTGGGTGAGCGGAAGGTTGTGGGTTCGAATCCTGTCGTGGGCAGTTAATTTCTTTTTAAATACTTCTAAGGTATTAATTGATATTTTAATTATTATTATTATTATTATTATTATTATTATTATTATTATTATTATTATTATTATTATTATTATTATTATTATTATTATTATTATTATTATTATTATTAAGTATTGTTATTATTATTATTGTTATAATTATTATCATAAGTATTATCATAAATTTAGTTATTATTATTATCATTAGTGTTATAATTATTAGTATTATTAATTAACACTTATTATTACTATTATTATTATAGTAAGTAAATTGTTACTAATATTATTATTACTAACAAAGTATTAATATTTAGGATTATTATTAAAATTATCATTATTATAGATATTGTTAGTATTACAAATACCATATTTATAGCTACAAGCATTAGGCACATTGTTTATCATTAATATATTTTTATATGTAAGATTATTATAAATGGTGTCATTTTAGTATTATTATCATTATTATGATTATGATTATTATTAGTATTATCATTACGAAAATAATGCAAATTATTATCATTTTATAAATACTAATATTAGTATCATTTTAGACTTATTATCATTAACAAAAGTATTATTATTAAGATTGCCATTAGTAATAAGATCGTTATAATTATTATCATTATTAGGTATTAGGTATTATTATCAAAATGATTAATTTCATTATCAACATTACTAAATTTTCATTTGATTAAAAACTACTATTGTTATCATAAGAGTTATTATTAAAAACTATCATTAACAGTAAAATTAATATTTGTATAGTTATTATTAATATCATTATAGTTATTACTAAGAATATTAACATTATTATTATTATTAGTAATATTAAGTATTATCAATATTATTATTTTTATCATTACAAATATTATTTTAGCATTATTATAATTACTAGTTTCAACAAACAAATGATATATGTAAAAATATATGTAACATACATAACTTAACTATATAAATACCTTTATATACAAAATGAATACTTTTAATTAAATAATGAAAATATATAAGTTAATAATATAAAGATTATATCACTAATAAATTTATATATATATATATATATATATATATATTTGTTCAATTCCAATTATGTATATTAATAAATATACAAATGATATAGGTTCGTGAATCCAAGGCCAACCCTGCATTGTTCAATGTCGTCATTTGTATTTTTACTACAATATACAGTATAGTGAATTCATTTGATTCCCTTTTACTCTTTACATTTTTGGGACTGAGAATACATGCACTATTTTTATAACTGTTTCCTAAATGCTTTTGAGATATATTTTTGAACTGAGAATACATGAACTGCTTTTATAAATGATTGACGAAATAGACGCAAATATTCAAAATTACATTCTATGATAGAATTATTTGGATTCAGAGGTTCAATTTAGTAGTTAACGGAGAGATGATTTTGCATTGCGTACGCATTAGCTCCCGTTTTAACTACCATCGGCGGGATGATTTTGCATTGCACGCACGCACTAGCCCCCGATGTATTGTATTGTATTATAGTCGACTTTGTAGTTGGTAACGGAGGGATGATTTTGCATTGCGTACGCATTAGCCCCCGTTTCAGCTACCCTCAGAGAGATGATTTTGCATTGCGTACGCATTAGCCCCCGTTGTAAGAATTATATTGTATTAACTACCACGGTGAGATAATTTTGTCATTGCACTATGCATTAGCTACCGTTGGTGAGTTGTTTGAAAGGTTCCGGTGTTCTTCATATGAATGATTTTACAGCAGGAATAGACCTGCACAGATTGTTTTTTATAAATTATGAGTATCTTGTGATCTATCAAAATGATAAATTTTATTGTTTATGACAAACCTATGAACTCACCAACCTTTTGGTTGACACTTGAAAGCATGTTTATTCTGAGGTATGAAAGAAATCTTCCGCTGTGCATTTGCTCATTTTAAAGATATTACTTGGAGTCATTCATGACATATTTCAAAATACGTTGCAATCGAGTCGTTGAGTTCATCAAGAATATTATTAAGTCATTTATAGTTGGATATGTTAGGAAATGGTATGCATGCCGTCAACTTTCGATGTGATAAAAGTATGTCTTTTATAAGATGAATGCAATGTTTGTAAAATGTATCATTTAGAGGTCAAGTACCTCATGATGTAACCAAATGTAATGTATTCGTCCAGATGGATTAGGACGGGTCGTCTCATAGCTAACAATAAAAATGTTTTTATGACGAATATGAGTTGATAAATAGAGTTTTATCATCATTGAGTAATATAGAATAAAACAATTCAATTATTCGAAGAGTACGAATGAAGCTATCACAAAAGAGTGAAATGAGAAAATAAAGTTTCGTCATAACTTTTGACGTAGATAGGGTTGATTTCCGGAGTTCAAGGGATTTGAAGAAAATTATTGAAATCTGAATAAGATCTGATTTCCTCGGAATTAAGGAAATTAGGATCTCTCTAATTAACTGCAGAAATCTGCCTTGATTTCTTTATCAGATATTTTACTATAAATTAACTTCTTCCGTTCCATTACTTCTACCACTCCCATACTCAATTTCCAATTTCAAAAGATTGTGAAAATGCTTAATCCAGTTCTGATTCTTGTCTTTATCCTGACTATCGCAACAATCATTCTCCTTTTTCAACTTTCACCGGAGGAATCTGTTTTCTTCTACTTCGCCCTTGGGGTTATAGTGTTTTTAATTCCCCCGTGTCTTTATGTTGCGATAAACATTGATATACACGGTTTGTAATTTATGTGTTGTTATCGGACTTTATATTATCCCTTATATTTCGGAGCTCTTGGCCTTTTTATTCTCTTCTCGACTCTAAGTCAAGCGGATAATGGTCCGAAATTCATAGATATGAAGTTTCGAATGAACATGACTAATGTTCTATGAGAGAGATTGTAATAGCATGGTCTTGATTGGTTAAATTACCAGAATTCAAGGGAAAAAATAGGACTATCAAGAAAATATGTTCTTTATAAGTTTAGAGATTAGATAGAATGTAGAGTCGTGTAACATGGCACATGATGATGTTATAATCTGTAAATCATCACGTTCCATTAGAAACTCAGCATGACTTACTTTAATATAATCACGTTGATCAAGTGTCATTATATTATACTAACTCATGCTTCAGTCCCCAACATTACTTCAAAAACATTCATAATTTAAATTCAAAGATTTACAGGATATATAAACTAAAACAGTTTCCTTTTATGAGATAACACAGATAGTGCGGAGAGATAATTAATATTGGACGAGAATATTTATGAAGATATCTTCAGAAATATTGAGAATATTTATAATGATAGATATGATAATATCTTATAATTCTATAATCAAAATGTGATGAAGAAATTCATTCACAATGATTTAGAATCAATTACGGAACAAGGTATTCGCTAAAGATTTCATCAGAAATAGAATCATCTGGATTCTTTATGTTCAAGTTTTAGTCCTTGTGATTTGTTCAGAGAGATTTAAGCCAAAGAGCAACGAGTTTGCTGGTACGTCTGCTAATGCGGTGGGATATCAACGGTTTTCCGGTAACGATGATAAAGGGCAACTTTATATATCAAGGTTATAATAAGACTAGTACGATTGAAAAGTCGAAGTTGACTTGTTGGAGCTGTGACAAAATTGGCTAATTTGAAAAGGAATTGCAAAGTTATTTTAGGAAATAACAATGCCAAAGGAGCTAGCACAGACACGTGTTAAACGTTTACTCAGGTTCCGAGAGTTTTCAAGTGCATAACTGTATGCATCAATCTCTTCTTACGTAGATGAAGTGCGGTTGGTTCATTATCTTGATTGAGGTGTTTTCAAGAATTACGAAAGGTTTGAACGCAGATTGTAATCGTCAAGATAAAATGAGGTTTAAGATGAAATCAAGTGGAAAACATGAAGAATTGTTTAGTTTCATATGTTATAATCAATATTTTAATTCATTTTAATTGTCCAATGTTGGTAGTCCACAGTTAGCAGTCCACAGTTACTAATTCAATAATTCATATATAGTTTATAATATTCGAATTAATTAATACGTATCGTGACCCGTGTACATGTCTCAGACTCGATCACAACTCAAAGTATATATATTATTGTAGAATTAACATCAACCCTGTATAGCTAACTCAAGCATTACTGCATATAGAGTGTCTATGGTTATTCCAAATAATATATATAGATGCGTCGATATGATATGTCAAAACCTTGTATACATGTCCCGATATTTAAAGTGCGTAAAATAAATAACAGAAATTAAATGACGATAAATAAAGTGCGTAAAGTAAATAACAGAAATTAAATGACGATAAATAAAATTGTGATAAATAACCTGCGATAAATAAAATGTAATCAGTTAGCTAGGAACAGTTAGCTGGAAACAGTTAGCGTGGATTCTTAACAAATTTTTCTCATAGTTAATTCGTTTGTTTCTAACAAATTTTATCTTGTCCAATGTTTTTCTTTATTATGCCACCTGTTGGATTCTGATAAATCAAAATCCAAATATGAAATTGGATGAAAATGGTTATTCTGTGGTGAACGGATTAGTATATCGGTGGATGTAAGTAGGATAGTAAACGACTGTTGAATCAGCTTCAAAGAATGTACAGTGTAACTTATTAATGTGAAATCTGAATATTCCTCGAGTATCACCTACCCGTTAAAATGTTTTCACCATTAACAGTTTGTACAAAGGAATTTTTCAATTACAATCTTTTTGAAAATATATATACATATACATTTTCTTCAGGTGTAATCATGGATTTAATAAGTTAATATGATATTAAACTCATTTGATTTACCGTTAGAACAAGAATATATAATCTCTAAAACATTAGAGATTACATAATCGCCATGTCGAACGAAGATAAATGATGTAGAACATCGTGTAGAACGATGATTATACTCGAGGTACAGAATGAGATGTTGAGGTGTGTGATGCGGATGTTGTTGTTGGTGGTACATGTATTGATGTTGGTGCCGGCGATGTTGCTGAAGCTGGTACGTTTTACACCATTTTTTCCAAGGCTACAACTCGGGCGCGAAGCTCGTTAACTTATTACTATGGGATGATTGTTGATAGAAACGAGCGAATGAATAAGGTTTAGAATCTGCTTTATGATATAGTCGTGGCGAGATATTCTGAAAATGAGGCTGAAAATGGTGTTTCGAACTGATTTGCCGGTAAGTGTTTCAGGTTCTTCGCCAAGAAGGAAATTTGGTTGATGGAAAGGAATTGCCTTATTCTCGTTTCCATTGATTAAGTCGACTATGAACTCATTCCCAATTCATCCAGAACTGAAGATGACTAATTAGTTGATCCATTCCGGTTATACTGCGGCCGGAGCTCGTGTGGAAATCCATATCGAAATAGCTATCGGATTCCGAGGAATTCGAACTGGTTGAGGGACCTATCTCGTACGATTAGAGAATTAATTTTCGATAAGAAATAGATTATAGGATGTAGATTAGTACCCTGCAATACATAATTTACATATGCATATATAATACTAAAATCCCATAAGTTACGGAGGAATCTACGGAAGCTGTCAGGCAAAGGTAACAATGACAGATACGCTAAAATATGAATTTATCTATACACTGTCTATGCAATAGAGGCAGTAAGACGTGTCTAGACTTTAAGGATGATAAGCAAATAATTTTCGACACTAAATGATAAGCAAAACTTTTGACATGCAGACACGGTCGAAGTCCAGACCCACTAATGCATCTAAACAACTATCAGTTAGACACACTAATGCAAGACCTGGTTTGCTAAGACCACCGCTCTGATACCACATGAGACGACCCGTCCTAATCCATCTGGATGAATACATTACATTTGGTTACATCGTGAGGTACTTGACCTCTAAATGATACATTTTACAAACATTGCATTCGTCTTATAAAAGACATACTTTTATCACATCGAAAGTTGATGGCATGCATACCATTTCCTAACATATCCAACTATAAATGACTTAATAATATTCTTGATGAACTCAATGACTCGAATGCAATGTCTTTTGAAATATGTCATGAATGACTCCAAGTAATATCTTTAAAATGAGCAAATGTACAGCGGAAGATTTCTTTCATACCTGAGAATAAACATGCTTTCAAGTGTCAACCAAAAGGTTGGTGAGTTCATAGGTTTGTCATAAACAATAAAATTCATCATTTTGATAGATCACAAGATACTCATAATTAAAAAAAACAATCTGTGCAGGTCTATTCCTGCTGTAAAATCATTCATATGAAGAACACCGAAATCTTTCAAACAACTCACCAACGGTAGCTAATGCGTAGTGCAATGACAAAATTGTGATGACCCAGAAATTTTCGACTAATTTTAAACCGAACTCTCGATACGATTTAATATATTTTGACACAATAAGCTAAGTCTGTTATCCTGAGTCTCAAAATTTTTGAACTGTTTCTATACATTCATTGGACCTTCGACTGTTCCCGACGATTCACGAACAACTATTTGTAAATATATATGTATATATATAAATAAATATATTTATATAATAAATGTTATTAATCGTTTGTATGAAATTATTGTTATAAATAAATATTAATGTTAATGTTAATATCATTATTATGAATATTATCATTTTAACATAATATATAGATATAAATTTCGATACATTTAATTTGTCTAATATTAATGTTTTCATTATTAATATCATTATTATTATAATTAGTAGTAAAAATTATGATTTGAGTTATTATTAAGATTATTAATATTGTAATTTTATAATTACCACTAGCATTAAAATCATTATTAATATTGTAAATAATATTATAAAAAATAATATAAATTATCATTAATATTATAAATAATAATATTTTTAATACTGTTATTAATAATTATTATTATCATTATTGTTAATATTATTATTAATTATATAATAATTATTATTAGTATTATTATTATCAACATTATTATTGTATCTATTATTCCTAATTAGAATTTATATTTATATTATTACTAATAAATATTATTAATATTATTATTAATATATATTTATTATCAATACTAAATGTAAATGTAATATATGAGATCATTGAACGAATCTGTTCCAGTCCTTTTCATACTTTTAATTTTCTTGCTGATTGAAATACATGTCAATTTCTTTTTGCATTATCAAGCAAAATCTGTTAAGAGTCTATATCCATTTATTCTATTATATATTTTTATTTATTCTTCCTTGTCTGATTAATAAAGGCTGTCGACCCCAAATCACCACTATAATACAATTCGATCACTTCTTGTTACTGCACCCACTTCCTAAATTATCTATTTCCTGTCACTATCCCTTTATATTTTTCGTTAATTTCCTATCTGCAAATTGATACCCATTTCATAAAATAACAAGAGTCAGATACAATGATAGAATCTAACTTAGACATCAAGATCAAACTTTACATTTTCTTTTCTTCATTCTTTTGTTTCTGTCTGTAATTTGTTACACGTCCATTTCACAAATCATTTGGGATTTACCTCAAGTCTTCAATCCCTCTATATAGGATACTGACTACAAATTTGAATGAATAGAGAGAAAAAAAAGAGAGAAGACAGTTACAAAATTTGTTATACATTCAAATCAATCGTACAAATCAAATCCCTATCAATATCAATTAAGCGTACAAATTTGTTACAGGACATTTCCTGTTTTGAATCTTTTTCCTGTCCTTCCTTCCTCTGCTCAAGATTCTTGACGACTTCATTTAATCACTACAAAACAACTCCAATTAAATTTCGTTAACCATCCTTATCTGTTATCTATTTTTTTATTTTATTGATTGAAGTTCATGTACTTCTTGTCTGCAATTGATTCCAGACGAATTCACAATACGACAAAATTAGTTGAGTGTCCAATCTACCTTTATTTTTCTTCTTCCTGAACGGAGAATCAGTCGACCACTGTCACTACACAACAATCGATCATATCAAAGTTACAAATTCAATTATTCGATTTACATTATTATAATCATACGTATATACTATATTCATATATAAATATCGCATACTTACAGATAGGTGGAAAATAACTCAAAACCACCAACACCCATTTAATCGTCACCATCTAGCCAAGCTACTGTTTACTTTCGTTTCTGTCAAAGCAAAGGTCAAACCGAACCACTTTTATGGTTTGATACCGTAAACAACCCGAAACCACCACTTTGATCACCTTCAAACAACCATCATGTACAATCACCTAAAACCGCCACACTCTCTCTCTCTCTCTCTCTCTCTCTCTCTCTCTTTCATATTATTCTGTTTCTTCGCGACTGCACAAAAGTAACTACTGTTGCAAATCGTTGAACTCTTGCTGCTTCGTTTTCCTCTGATTTAGTAAACTACCGAAAGAATAATGAGTTATATGTTTACAGTTTTAAGGAGCTATCAACTTAGATATAGAGTATTAATTTATAAAGCATTATTAAATGATCAAGTGGGAAAAAGTATAATTTATGGCCGACATGTATCATCACTTTAGGTTGTGGGAACCAGCGAATTTTTCTGTCTATTTTCTTTCTGTCGTGGCAAGTTTCAAAGACACCATTCAACAACCAAGTTAATCGGGCTCCTAATGGGCTGTAAATGGGCTTCAACCATATTGAGAAGTTGGGCATTTCAAACCCACTTGTTTCCTACTTGCTAAACACCCGACTGTAATCCATCTATTTTTCTTTTTCTATTCTAAATCCTCCCAAAAAAAACCCCAACTGTATAATCGCTGCAGCTACTTTTATACATTACTGTTCATTTTTTCTGTTTTAAAATAGTAAACACGATGATGAAGATGAAGCATTGTTGAGGAAGAAGATGAATAAGTTTAGTGGCGAGATAAAGAATGATGATAATGATAACGATGAAGAAATAAGGTTGTTTATGAGACGATGGTGATACGGTGGGGATATACAATAATGGAGATGATTAAGATCATGTTATGATTATGATTATGAAGATTAGATGATGTTATAGATGGCAAGATATATATGATACATAAAATAATAAAGGTTATGAGGATAATGATAAAAGAAATAAACGATGTTAATGATAATGGGTTTTTGTAGAAGATGAAGGAAAACTGAAGCACGAGTTAAATAATTTTAGGTTATGAATTGATACAGAAAGAAACAGATGGAGGAGTGGTTTGGGGAATGTTGGGTTAACAAGAGGTTACAGGTTCAATCCTGGTCTGTAGCATATTTGTTTTTATAGATGAAGAAGAAACAGAAACATGATGTTAACGGGTTAAATAGATATAGGTACGATTATAATTAGGAAAAATATATTAGCTGGGATGGTTTGGGTGTGTGTTGGTCTTGAACGATAGGTCTCGGGTTCGAGCCCGGTCTGGGGCATTTTTTTTTAGAAAAAGAAGAAGAAAATAGAAACAAGTTAATACAGGTTAAATAAATTTAAAGTGGGAATTAAATCAGAAAAGCTGAGACAGAGGAATGGTTTAGGTTATTATCGGGTTAGCGGGACGTCGCGGGTTCAAACCGTGACTTGGGCATTTTTTTTGGGCTACTCCTTTGAGGTAGTCATTACTAAAACTCTTATTATTATTTCATTATTATTGTCATTGTTATTATTATTAATTATTATTACTATTAACATTATTATTATTATTATTATTATTATTATTATTATTATTATTATTATTATTATTATTATTATTATTATTATTATTATTATTATTATTATTATTATTATTATTATTATTACAAATATAAAGATTATAGATATAAATATTACCATGGAAATGATTAAAATTTCAATTATGTTACAATTTAATGAATTACTAATATTATTATTATCATTACTATAATAAAATATTTTTTTATCAAACAAACAATAGTTATATAAAAGTATAATTTATATATAAAACAAAACTATATTAATATTTTTATGATAAATATTAAGTATTTATTCAAATATATAAAATAAATATAGTTAATTAAGTGATGGAACATTTAATTTATTAATATAAAAAGTATATCACTAATAAAATACGAATTTGTTCGATTACCATTATATGTGTTAATATATATATATATATATATAAATAATATAGGTTCGTGAATCCGAGGCAAACCATGCATTGTTCAGTTCCGTTGTATGCATATTTTTACTACAAAATATCGTATTGTGAGTTCATTTGATTCCCTTTTACTCTTTACATTTTTGGGACTGAGAATACATGCGTTTTTTTTTACAACTGCTTTATTAAATGCTTTTGAAATATATTTTGAACTGCGAATACATGAAATGCTTTTATAAATGTTTGACGAGATAGACACAAGCAAAACATTCCTCGAATGAATTATTATGCAGACAGAAGTTCTGCGGATTATTATTGAATTATGTGGACATCATAATTGCCACCATTGAATTATGTGGACATGATAATTGCCACCATTGAATTATGTGGACATGATAATTGCCACCATTGAATTATGTGGACATGATAATTGCCACCATTGAATTATGTGGACATGATAATTGCCACCAATTGATGTGAATGTTATGTATCGAGAAAATGATTTTTATACACAGGTTATGTGTATTATATTTCGTATACGAGATATGTGTACGGTTACTAAGATTTATGAAAAATGATTTCGTACACAAGAAAGGTGTACTGTATTTAAAAGATATAGCATGTACATTACAGGTGGGTATAGGATTCGGGCCCATTTGTACCATGCAGCATTTAAATCTTGTGGTCTATCAAAATGATGAATTTTATTGTTTACGATAAACTTATGAACTCACCAACCTTTTGGTTGACACTTTTAAGCATGTTTATTCTCAGGTATGAAAGAAACCTTCCGCTGTGCATTTGCTCGTATTATATGGAGTCGTTCATGGCATATAAAGGTCCGTTCATCGCAATGGTACCAGATGTTATTGTATTCGTTCAAGAGAATTTGGACGGGGTATGACAAAAATTATCTCACCGTGGTAGTTAATACAATATAATTCTTACAACGGGGGCTAATGCGTATGCAATGCAAAATCATCCCTCCGAGAGTAGCTGAAACGGGGGCTAATGCGTACGCAATGCAAAATCATCCCTCCGTTACCAACTACAAAGTCGACTATAATACAATATAATACATCGGGGGCTAGTGCGTGCGTGCAATGCAAAATCATCCCACCGATGGTAGTTAAAACTGGAGCTAATGCGTACGCAATGCAAAATCATCTCTCCGTTAACTACTAAATTGAACCTCTGAATCCAAATAATTCTATCATAGAATGTAGTTTTGAATATTTGTGTCTATTTCGTCAATCATTTATAAAAGCAGTTCATGTATTCTCAGTTCAAAAATATATCTCAAAAGCATTTTGGAAACAGTTATAAAAACAGCGCATGTATTCTCAGTCCCAAAAATGTAAAGAGTAAAAGGAATCAAATGAACTCACTATACTGTATTTTATAGTAAAAATACAAATGACGACATTGAACAATGCAGGGTTGACCTTGGATTCACGAACCTATATCATTTATATATTTATTAATATACATAATTGGAATTGTACAAATATATATATATATATATATATATATATATATATATATAAATTTATTAGTGATATAATCTTTATATTATTAACTTATATATTTTCATTATTTAATTAAAAGTATTCATTTTGTATATAAAGGTATTTATATAGTTAAGTTATGTATGTTACATATATTTTTACATATATCATTTGTTTGTTGAAACTAGTAATTATAATAATGCTAAAATAATATTTGTAATGATAAAAATAATAATATTGATAATACTTAATATTACTAATAATAATAATAATGTTAATATTCTTAGTAATAACTATAATGATATTAATAATAACTATACAAATATTAATTTTACTGTTAATGATAGTTTTTAATAATAACTGTTATGATAATAATAGTAGTTTTTAATCAAATGAAAATTTAGTAATGATGATAATGAAATTAATCATTTTGATAATAATACCTAATACCTAATAATGATAATAATTATAACGATCTTATTACTAATGGCAATCTTAATAATAATACTTTTGTTAATGATAATAAGTCTAAAATGATACTAATATTAGTATTTATAAAATGATAATAATTTGCATTATTTTCGTAATGATAATACTAATAATAATCATAATCATAATAATGATAATAATACTAAAATGACACCATTTATAATAATCTTACTTATAAAAATATATTAATGATAAACAATGTTCCTAATGCTTGTAGCTATAAATATGGTATTTGTAATACTAACAATATCAATAATAATGATAATTTTAATAATAATCCTAAATATTAATACTTTGTTAGTAATAATATTATTAGTAACAATTTACTTACTATAATTATAATAGTAATAATAAGTGTTAATTAATAATACTAATAATTATAACACTAATGATAATAATAATAATAACTAAATTTATGATAATAATTATAACAATAATAATAATAACAATACTTAATAATAATAATAATAATAATAGTAATTAAAATATCAATTAATACCTTAGAAGTATTTAAAAAGAAATAAACTGCCCATGACAGGATTCGAACCCACGACCTTCCGCTCACCCAGTAACACTCTAACCAATACACCATATCTAATTTTCTGATTATATACACAGCCCAATTGTATTTAATGTATATTTTCCGTTTCCTTTCTTCTTCATCCTCTTCTACACTTAAATCGACCAACAAATCCTAATCTGCGACAAACCGTAATTTGTTTATTTTATAACATATAAAAGAAACAGATTTATCATAATCGTTACTTTTAAATTGACAGAATAAATTTTTAAAACAGATTATATATGCTTCTGCTATTTATCAAAGAACATTAATAAACTGAAAATCAATTTCGAATTTTTACTTGGTTTTAACTTATGACTTCTATACAACATAGTTAGGAAATCACCCCTATTAAATTTTTGAACTCTTAATTGATTCATAATCATCAAAACAACAATGAATTTTGCGAAGAACAATCCTTTTGACTTTTTTAAACATTAACTTTGACTCTAAAATTAAATCTCGATATAAAGAATTGAGGATGGAAACTTTGCAGATAATATAAGTGAAACATTCCTAGCAACTCTACATTTATGTATTTTTAGTTTAAATTCAAATTCGAGTTTTGGCCCAAAAATAATAAGAACAGAGGTCGTACCTGCTTACCATATTATTTCAGTTTATTTCGCCAAGGTTAACGTAATTAAAATTGATAATTGTGAATGATGATGAAACAAACGAATGTTTATGTCTAATACTGTGATAAATTGATTGGTTTATAGTGAGGGTACAGAATTTTCCAATCGGACAAAAGAAGAAAATAAAAAATATATAAAATGAGATAGTGACCCTAAACTGATTTTGTTTTATGTTGATGTCGATTTCCTGGTTCGTACATGAATTGGGTTTGTGGAATCCATTAAACACAGTCTCGATTGAGACTTCAAACAGAAAGTAATCCTATGTGATTTTATTTATATTAAATATTAATATTAAGAATTTATAAATAATATTAAATATATTAATAATAATATTATTATTAGTTTTATAAAAAAATACGGATAATAGCAAATAATAATAATAATATTACTAATCAGAATAATATTAATAATAGAAATAAATGATAATAATATCGATATTACTAATATTAATGATAATAAATAATGGTAATTACAATAATAACTATAAAAATGGTAATGATCATGTTATTAATGATAATAATGAAAATTATGATTTTTAATGATATTACTTAATAATCACAAGTTACATGTTTTCATTTTTCATATTTATATAGTATATAATATTATTAATATTACAAATAATAATACTAATATTAATATTGATACTAATAATGAGCATAATACTAAGAATGTTAATGTAACAAATTATGCTTAGCAAATCTCATATTTATTAAGTATTAAATTAATAATACTGATATTAATATTGATATTTTTAATCCTAATGAAAGTAATAATAATAATGTAGCGACCCGACCAAATCGTCATTGACGGCGCCGTCTACTTAGGTCCCGTTACGTGGTCATAAGTCTTTAAAACAACGTTTGACCAAAAGATATGTCGCATTCATTTCAAATGTAAAGGTTGTTCAAGTTTACAAGAATAGTTCCACCACAAGTTACGATACAAAGTTTTAAGTACAAATGAAACTTATGCGACACAATTTAAAAGTATCCAAAAGACGCTCCATGTATGCATATATACTCGACATCCAATGCAAGTATCAAAATAATGAGCGGAAGCATGTATCATGTATCGTTCAAGGACCTGAGAAAAACATAGAAATCTGTCAACGAAAACGTTGGTGAAATCATAGGTTTAAGTAAGTAAGTACAAGTGAACCACAAGATTTGCATCAATGAAATAATAGTAATACATTCCAAAAGTTTGTTTCACGAGCACCCAATTATCAATGCTTAACATTTCCTTCCATTGAACCCCATCACTTAGTGCTAGAACATACACTGTTTCTCGAAAATATATTTCATTCGTAAACGGTAGCGAACCGTTTGAATGAGGGTTTGTCAAACCCATATGGATCCATACAACATAAGTTCTCGCTTACACCCGGCAAGTGTAACTAATGATAATCGAATTGAGGATTTTGTTCTAAACTCGTATGTAGAATGTTTGTTTTCCTGTACTTGTGTTCACTTAGTAAAGAAATGTTTATGTTTTCTCATCCCAAATGTAAGTTCAAAAAGAGTAAAAGTGGGACTATGATCTCACCTTGAGTGCACGAGTAGTAAAGTACTTCAACAAGTAAACGTGTGCAAGAACAATGCTAGTCTTGACCTAAACAATAGGTTTGTATCAATAACGGTAAACACGATAGGTCAAAGATGTTCAATTAGTCCTATGGCTCGTTAAGACTCGATCTTAATAGCATGTGAATCAAATTGTCATGTTTCATGCAAGGTACAAGTATAAAAAACATGTTAGAACGATTGCACAATTATTTGGTTAAGTTTGATTAAAAGTCAACTTGGTCGGGTCAAAGTCAACAGAAAAGTCAACGGGGTCGGGTTGGATATCCGACAATTTTTCTAAGTTATATAACCATATATGAGCATGTTGGCCAAGTTTCATGTTAATCGGAGGTCCGTAGCATAGCAAACATTTTCATGTCAAATGACCAAAGCAAACAGCCAGTTTTAGCCAAATGGGACGGCGTCCCAAATGGCTAGACGGCGTCTCGATTAAAAGAGTGGGACGGCGTCCTCAATTCCTAGACGGCGTCTAGGTTAGAAAAGTGGGACGTCGTCCTGGGTATCTGGACGGCGTCCTGAGGTGTTTCCAGGCCCTGGTTGCTGAAACTCCTAAGTGCACGAATCAAAACTCAACCCAACACAATTTACAAACCGCAAACATTCAAGGCATGCATTTTATATCACCGGAAAGGTATTTTGACAAGGAACGCAACTATGCACTTTTTATCAATCAAACTTTCATTTACAACAACCAAAAACCGCAATCAATGCTCCTCATTCAATGCATACAAGTCATAAACGTCATTTAATGATTCGATAGCCAAATTACATGAACAATATGCCGTTTCGAAGGTAATTAAGCATACAACACAACCTAACACTTACAATTAACATTTCATGTCATTTAATGCATCAAAAATCCATTCCTAGTTCATGAAACCCTAACCAAAAATCACCAAGTTTCATAATCAAGTTTAAGAGGTTTCTTAGATCAATCTTTACATCCAAATGAAGCTAATGATACTAGTAACACTTTTAAAACATGCACATTAACAATCTAATAACATTTGATCATCCAAAATCAAGGGTTTAGCAAGTAATTTTTATAATGAACTAGTTACACCAAAAACAACAAATCGAGCATACAAATTACTTACACGACATCACAATGAGCCATAGACACTAATTAACATACTTTTAAGTCAAGAACACAAATTTAAAGGAAACTAGTGTTTTAGAAATGTTACCCAAACGAGATGAAGTTGGTACCAAAATGAAGAGGATGAAGAGAGGATCACGAATATGTAATTTATTTTGTTGTAAGCCTCCTAGATCGAATTTAGATGATGATTGAATGAATATGGTTTTTGGGTGTGTGTGTTCTTGCTAGAGAGAAAGAGAGAGATGGAGATGAAAATGAATGGGTGAAAGGGGTTTGACCCTTTGACCTAGTCAAGGGTTTGATCCCTTGTCAAGTTTAGTCCCTCAACTTTCGTTCGGGTGCGGGAATTACCTAAATGAGATAATTTAAAACGCGTATCAACGGGAGATGTTATAAACATATAACGGACTTTATATTAGTATAACGGAAAAGTAAATGGAAAAAGGCGGGATGTTACATTACCTACTCCTTAAAAGAAATTTTGTCCCGAAATTTAAGTAGGCGTAGTAGTCGTTGTTTCTTCCTCGAGATCTTGCGTTTCCGAATTCACGAATAGATGAGGATACTTCCTTTGCATTTGATCTTGTCTTTCCCAAGTAAACTCGGGTCCTCTTTTGGCATTCCAACGAACCTTGACAATCGGGATTCGGCTTTGTTTCAATGTCTTGACGGAGGTGTCCACAATTTCAACCGGTTCCTCCACAAAATGAAGTTTGTCATCAATAGTAAGTTCTTCGAGAGGGATGACGATATCGGGTTCGGCAAGACACTTTTTCAAGTTAGATACATGGAAGGTAGGATGAACGGAGTTCAATTGAGGCGGAAGATCTAAACGATAAGCAACGGTTCCAATACGCTCCAAGATTTCGAAAGGACCAATATACCGCGGATTTAGCTTCCCGCGTTTCCCAAAACGGATTACACCCTTCCAAGGTGCGACTTTTAACATTACTCGGTCACCGACTTGAAATTCAAGATCGTTGCGTCGTTTGTCGGTATAGCTCTTTTGACGACTTCGGGCCGTCCTAAGCCTATCTCGGATTTGAACGATTTTCTCGGTGGTTTCGTGAATGAGTTCGGGTCCGGTGATTTGCACGTCGCCTACCTCGGCCCAACAAAGAGGTGAACGACATTTGCGGCCATATAGCGCTTCAAAAGGTGCGGCTTTAATACTCGCGTGATAACTATTGTTGTAAGAGAACTCGGCGAGAGGTAAGTGCTTGTCCCAAGCTTTTCCGAAATCAACCACGTAAGCTCGTAACATGTCTTCCAAGGTTTGGATTGTACGTTCGCTTTGTCCATCGGTTTGAGGATGATATGCGGTGCTCATGTCTAAACGTGTTCCCAACGCTTCTTGCAATGTACGCCAAAATCTAGAAACGAAACGGCCATCTCGGTCGGAGATAATCGATATAGGTACACCGTGTCGGGCTACGATCTCCTTAATGTAAAGTTGTGCAAGTTTCTCCATTTTGTCCGTTTCTTTCATGGCAAGGAAGTGTGCGGATTTGGTGAGACGGTCAACAATAACCCAAATGGTATCATAACCGCCCGTCGTTTTTGGTAGTTTGGTGATAAAATCCATCGTTATTCTTTCCCACTTCCATTGCGGGATCTCGGGTTGTTGAAGTAGTCCGGACGGTCTTTGGTGTTCGGCTTTGACTTTGGAACATGTCAAACACTTGGAAACATAAGTAGCTACGTCCCTTTTGATGTTCGGCCACCAATATAGTTGTTTAAGGTCGTGGTACATCTTATTGGCACCGGGGTGAATCGAGTATCGTGACTTATGGGCTTCATCTAAAATAAGGCTTCGTAGATCCCCATAACTAGGCACCCAAATTCTTCCGGCGAAATATCGGAGTCCGGTTTCTTTAACTTCGAATCGGGAGGTGAGGACGTTCAAGTGTTCGAGAGAGATGTTTTCATCCTTGAGAGCCTCATCTTGGGCTACCCGAATTTGGCTATTAAGGTTGGTGTGAATGGTGATGTTTAAAGCTCGGACACAGAGAGGCACCGCTCTTTCTTTTCGACTTAAGGCATCGGCTACTACGTTTGCCTTCCCGGGATGGTAACGAAGCTCGCAATCGTAATCGTTCAAAGTTTCGATCCACCGTCGTTGTCTCATGTTTAGTTGCTTTTGATCGAAAATGTGTTGGAGGCTTTTGTGATCGGTGAAGATAGTACTCTTGGTTCCATAAAGATAGTGTCTCCACATTTTAAGTGCAAAGACAACGGCTCCGAGTTCGAGATCATGTGTCGTATAGTTTCGTTCATGAATTTTGAGTTGTCGAGAAGCATAAGCAATGACTTTCGTTCGTTGCATCAATACACACCCAAAACCATGTTTTGAGGCATCGCAATATACAACAAAGTCATCATTGCCTTCGGGAAGTGACAAGATAGGAGCGGTGGTTAGCTTCGTTTTCAAGATTTGGAATGCGGATTCATGTTCGGTCGCCCAAATGAATTTCTTTCCCTTGTGAGTCAATGCGGTTAGAGGACGTGCAACCAAAGAGAAATTTTCGATGAATCTACGATAGTACCCGGCGAGACCCAAAAATTGACGAATGTGAGTAGGAGTAGTAGGAGTCTCCCATTTGCTAATGGCTTCGATTTTCGTTGGATCGACTTTAATACCTTGGTCACTTACAACATGACCAAGAAATTGAACTTCCTTTAACCAAAATTCACACTTGAAGAATTTGGCATAGAGTTGTTCTTGTCTTAACAGTTTAAGCACAAGTCGGAGATGTTGTTCGTGCTCTTCTTCATTTTTAGAATAGATCAATATGTCATCGATGAACACAATAACGAATTTATCGAGATACGGTTTGCACACGCGGTTCATAAGATCCATGAACACCGCCGGTGCATTAGTGAGACCAAAGGGCATGACAAGGAATTCATAACTACCATAACGAGTTCGGAAAGCGGTTTTGGAGACATCTTCCCCCTTAACCCTCAATTGATGATAACCCGAGCGGAGATCGATTTTCGAATATACACAAGACCCTTGTAGTTGATCAAAGAGGTCATCGATGCGAGGAAGAGGATATCGGTTCTTAACCGTCAATTTATTTAGTTCACGATAATCAATGCACATTCGTAGGGATCCGTCTTTCTTTTTAACAAACAAAATCGGAGCGCCCCAAGGTGAATGGCTAGGTTGGATAAAACCTCGATCAAGTAGTTCTTGGATTTGACTTTGCAATTCTTGCATTTCAGATGGAGCGAGTCTATATGGTGCACGTGCTACGGGTGCGGCTCCCGGAATAAGATCGATTTGGAATTCAACCGGTCGATGAGGCGGAAGACCCGGCAATTCGTCGGGAAATACATCAGAATAGTCACTAACAATTGGCACATCATCGATATGCTTCTCATCGGACTCGACTTTCTTAACGTGGGCAAGGATCGCAAAACAACCCTTACGGAGTAGTTTTCTAACTTTAAGGCACGAAACGAGGTTGAGTCTGGTGCAACTCTTATCGCCATAGACGATCAAAGGTTCACCATTCTCGATAGGAATTCGGATTGCGTTAAGATCACAAAGAATGTGAGATTTCGTTTTGACTAACCAATTCATACCGATTATTACATCAAAGCTTCCTAGTTCCATGGGTATCAAGTCAATTTCAAATTCCTTACCCAAAATGTTTAACGTACACCCCCGGTAATATGTGTTGGCACTTAATAGTTTCCCGTTAGCCACTTCAATGGTATAAGTGGTATCTAATGGAAGAGGTGGAGTGCTAAAAGAATGAGTCAAAGTCTTGGATACAAAGCATTTATCGGCACCCGAATCGAATAAGCAAGAGACATAAGAATTGTTGAGAAGAAACGTACCCGTGACTAGTTCAGTGTCATCCCGGGCTTCCTCGGTGTTGATGTTGAAAGCTCGGCCGCGCGTGTTGGGGTTATCTTTCTTCTTTGGGCATGCATTTCTATAATGACCCGTTTGACCACATTCGTAACAAGTGCCCGTCTTTGGTGCATTGGGCCACTTTCGAACAACGGGAGTGGCACTTTTACAATCGTTGGCCTTATGACCAACTCCTTGGCACCGGTGGCAAATTAACTTGCCACATTCACCAAAGTGATGTTTGTTGCATTTGTTGCAAAGAGGTAGGTTCCCGGCATAACCCCTCTTGCCGTCGGAAGTGAAAGATTTCTTGGCAAAGTTGTTGTTGCTTGATTGGGAGGGTTCCCACTTTCTTTTGTTGCCGCCCGATTTATCCTCGGCCTTAGGTGCCGGAACTACGATTTCGTCAACCGTTTCAATTAGTTGGCGAGCCATGTTCATAGCGGCTTGATGAGTAGTGGGTTTGGATGACATCACCCCTTGTTTGATGCTTTTTGGAAGACCGAGCATGTAGAGCTCAATCCTTTGAGATTCGGGGTTAACAAGATTAGGACACATCAAGGATAGTTCGGCGAAGCGTTGATTATAAGCTTTAAGATCGTTTCCGACCGCTTTCAAAGCTCTTAGTTCTTCCTCAAGCTTTCGGGTTTCTTCGCGCGGAAAATATTCAACAATCATCTTTTCCTTTAGATCGGCCCAAGAGAGGGCATGAGCCTCATCGGTACCCACCGATTGAACATAGGTGTTCCACCATGTTAGAGCAATTCCGGAGAAAGTGTGAGTGGAGTATTTGACCTTGTCTTGGTCCCGACAACCGCTTATGCTAAAGACGGCTTCCGTTTGCTCAAACCATCGGGTGAGCACGACCGGTCCCCCGGTTCCATCAAAAGTGTGAGGTTTGCACCCCATGAAAGCTTTATAGGAGCATCCCTCGTTTGAGTTTCCGGCTCCATTGTTGTTGTTGTTGTTGTTGTGGTTGTTATTATTATTGTTGTTGGATGAGTGACCGGCCATGGCCGCATCTACGGCGGTGGCTATCATCCGTTCGAGAGCTTGTTCGGGAGTTTCATTGCGGCGTACACGACGAGGAGCCATTGTTCCTTCAAGACACAAGAATATCATTGATTAGTATTCTCAATAATACTAACCGTGATATAGAATAAAGATAAAGAGAAGTTTTTCCTCGACTCGCCTTAAATTCTTTATGTCATAATGTCGGAACGTTCATATGAGTCACCGTAATATAATCCCGGAAATTATATTACCCTGATTCATATGTGCATTCGACATCATTTCATATAGTCAAGGTGGCGTGTCAATCAAATTAAACAACGTGAGATTAAGATGAACTAAGAGTAGATATGAGTAGAAGCGTTCGAGTATAAATGCACAAGTAGTCAAGTAATTCCTACTTCAAGTCTATATGCCGGTTGTAGTCTAGACTCACCAATGTACCCTATGACTCGGGGTCGACACCAATGAACTCTAAATCCCTACAACCAACGCTCTGATACCATCTGTAGCGACAGATGGGGTAGAAACCCACCCAGTGCCTTTCCAGCTAACTGCTTGGTGACCACTGAGTGTACCTCAGACACTGATTTTACGGCCCGCATTTCTGCCAAACTGCCAACCCTCAAATTCCAAGGGATCGCAAGGGGTAAGAGCCAATGCTTCGTCACAGGTAACACTGTGAGAACCCCCTCTACGATTAACCCGCCAAAAAGCATAGTCCGTATGAGTGCCCGGCCTAACAGCCGGAGCGTGACTACCTTTACGGCTAAGGTTAAACCAGCTCTGATACCATCTGTAGCGACCCGACCAAATCGTCATTGACGGCGCCGTCTACTTAGGTCCCGTTACGTGGTCATAAGTCTTTAAAACAACGTTTGACCAAAAGATATGTCGCATTCATTTCAAATGTAAAGGTTGTTCAAGTTTACAAGAATAGTTCCACCACAAGTTACGATACAAAGTTTTAAGTACAAATGAAACTTATGCGACACAATTTAAAAGTATCCAAAAGACGCTCCATGTATGCATATATACTCGACATCCAATGCAAGTATCAAAATAATGAGCGGAAGCATGTATCATGTATCGTTCAAGGACCTGAGAAAAACATAGAAATCTGTCAACGAAAACGTTGGTGAAATCATAGGTTTAAGTAAGTAAGTACAAGTGAACCACAAGATTTGCATCAATGAAATAATAGTAATACATTCCAAAAGTTTGTTTCACGAGCACCCAATTATCAATGCTTAACATTTCCTTCCATTGAACCCCATCACTTAGTGCTAGAACATACACTGTTTCTCGAAAATATATTTCATTCGTAAACGGTAGCGAACCGTTTGAATGAGGGTTTGTCAAACCCATATGGATCCATACAACATAAGTTCTCGCTTACACCCGGCAAGTGTAACTAATGATAATCGAATTGAGGATTTTGTTCTAAACTCGTATGTAGAATGTTTGTTTTCCTGTACTTGTGTTCACTTAGTAAAGAAATGTTTATGTTTTCTCATCCCAAATGTAAGTTCAAAAAGAGTAAAAGTGGGACTATGATCTCACCTTGAGTGCACGAGTAGTAAAGTACTTCAACAAGTAAACGTGTGCAAGAACAATGCTAGTCTTGACCTAAACAATAGGTTTGTATCAATAACGGTAAACACGATAGGTCAAAGATGTTCAATTAGTCCTATGGCTCGTTAAGACTCGATCTTAATAGCATGTGAATCAAATTGTCATGTTTCATGCAAGGTACAAGTATAAAAAACATGTTAGAACGATTGCACAATTATTTGGTTAAGTTTGATTAAAAGTCAACTTGGTCGGGTCAAAGTCAACAGAAAAGTCAACGGGGTCGGGTTGGATATCCGACAATTTTTCTAAGTTATATAACCATATATGAGCATGTTGGCCAAGTTTCATGTTAATCGGAGGTCCGTAGCATAGCAAACATTTTCATGTCAAATGACCAAAGCAAACAGCCAGTTTTAGCCAAATGGGACGGCGTCCCAAATGGCTAGACGGCGTCTCGATTAAAAGAGTGGGACGGCGTCCCCAATTCCTAGACGGCGTCTAGGTTAGAAAAGTGGGACGTCGTCCTGGGTATCTGGACGGCGTCCTGAGGTGTTTCCAGGCCCTGGTTGCTGAAACTCCTAAGTGCACGAATCAAAACTCAACCCAACACAATTTACAAACCGCAAACATTCAAGGCATGCATTTTATATCACCGGAAAGGTATTTTGACAAGGAACGCAACTATGCACTTTTTATCAATCAAACTTTCATTTACAACAACCAAAAACCGCAATCAATGCTCCTCATTCAATGCATACAAGTCATAAACGTCATTTAATGATTCGATAGCCAAATTACATGAACAATATGCCGTTTCGAAGGTAATTAAGCATACAACACAACCTAACACTTACAATTAACATTTCATGTCATTTAATGCATCAAAAATCCATTCCTAGTTCATGAAACCCTAACCAAAAATCACCAAGTTTCATAATCAAGTTTAAGAGGTTTCTTAGATCAATCTTTACATCCAAATGAAGCTAATGATACTAGTAACACTTTTAAAACATGCACATTAACAATCTAATAACATTTGATCATCCAAAATCAAGGGTTTAGCAAGTAATTTTCATAATGAACTAGTTACACCAAAAACAACAAATCGAGCATACAAATTACTTACACGACATCACAATGAGCCATAGACACTAATTAACATACTTTTAAGTCAAGAACACAAATTTAAAGGAAACTAGTGTTTTAGAAATGTTACCCAAACGAGATGAAGTTGGTACCAAAATGAAGAGGATGAAGAGAGGATCACGAATATGTAATTTATTTTGTTGTAAGCCTCCTAGATCGAATTTAGATGATGATTGAATGAATATGGTTTTTGGGTGTGTGTGTTCTTGCTAGAGAGAAAGAGAGAGATGGAGATGAAAATGAATGGGTGAAAGGGGTTTGACCCTTTGACCTAGTCAAGGGTTTGATCCCTTGTCAAGTTTAGTCCCTCAACTTTCGTTCGGGTGCGGGAATTACCTAAACGAGATAATTTAAAACGCGTATCAACGGGAGATGTTATAAACATATAACGGACTTTATATTAGTATAACGGAAAAGTAAATGGAAAAAGGCGGGATGTTACAAATAATATTAATAACTATTTTTAACTTGTAATTACTTCTAATATTTAATGTTACAATCTATTATTTATGTAATGTTTACTAGTTATATAATATATAATTAAATATTTTTATCATATATATATTACAATATGCATATAATATTAATTATATATAGTAATCATATAAATTTATTTTAAATTTCACTTAAATGATTTTATATCTTATTTCACTTATTCAATTATAATGTTTAAATTATATTTTAAAGTTTCAAATTATTATATATATAATTACATATATATATATATATATATATATATATATATATATATATATATATATATATTATTAACAACAATTGTTCGTGAATCGTCGGGATTAGTCAAGGTCACATGTCTACATGAACACAGTTCAAAGTTTTTGAGACTTCAATATTACAGGCTTTGCTTATCGTGTCGATTTCATATTAAGATTAAGTTTAAATTTGGTCGGAAATTTCCGGGTCGTCACAGTACCTACCCGTTAAAGAAATTTCGTCCCGAAATTTGATCAAGGTCGTCATACTTCGTGAGTTAGGATTCACAGACCTTTTATCCAAGGGCTTACAAAAACCTGTATACAAAAGCCTAACAGTTAATAATATATACATTGTATTTCATACAAGTAACTATTTGTAATAATAATTAATATTAATATTAATATTAGTATTATATTATATATAATTTTCATTTATAGTTAATTACTAATCGCGTGGAACTTAGCGAACAATAGATTGGAAAGATGAAAATGTTGCAATTATCGGCGGTAGAAGAAGAAATGAATATTACGATTGACATCGAAAATTTGAAAGATATTTTAGTTTATTATTTTTCAGACAAATTCTTTGTTGATAAAGTTACAACTATAAATAATTTCTCAATTCATATGTCAGAAATCAATGAATTGTGTTTTCTACTACTCCGTATTAAAGCTTATTCGTGCAAAATAAGTGTTACATTTTGATTTTATTACTATTATAATGCTTATTTGCATTTCATCATTTAACTTTTCACTTAGTATATATATCGATCATATCATAATATTCTAGCTATTAAATTGCTATCATAAATTTTTTTTAAATAAACCCGCGAATTCGCGGGTCTTTAACTAGTTAATATTTCAATGTCTAGCATACGGTTTATCAATAATTGGTTATCAAATTAAGAGAATACATCTTTTAATTGAGTTCTTTTGGCCCCCTCATTGTAAGTGTTCAAGCTTCGTCGCTGGTCAAAAATAAATTTCAATATATATGAAATACATATTTAAGTAATGCAAAAAAAAAAATAATTTTCAAACTATTTAGTATTTACCACAATGAAAAATAATAAGTAAGAGAATCTTTTTACTTTTCGCATTGCACATGCCATTCTGAAATCTGAAAACAGTTTAAAAGGTAACCAAAATATGGGATTTAAGTTAAGCCCATGGGCCATGAACAATATTTGTGAACACCCAAGCCAACTAAATCCATATTAATCTCACGCACTATCCTACTCCTCAATACTCGTATGTTTTTCTCTGCAAATTTTTAACTTATACTTCCACAAGCCTAAACAAATAACCACGCTAATTAACGCATTATTCTTCACATAATTCTTATCTCTGCCAATTACAAAAAAATAAAATAAATAATGAGTATTCTTTTTACGTATTATTTCTTGTTTGGATGGAGAAAAGTTTCCGAATGGTAAACTTCTACTTAATTCTCGATCTAATATTATGTGTTGTTAACATTATAATATTATGTAACTGCATTTAATATTACACATGTTAACTAATGAAATGTATGCAGCAAGAAGCTGATCAAGAAGCTTAAGCGTCGTATGAATGTGTTGAAGATTAAGAAATGTCCTATTACAAGTATAATAAGAAACGATGTTGCACAATTGATTCGAGATGGTCAGTCGTTGATAGAGTATGTTTTTTTCAAACTTCATCATTTTGCTATTCTTTCCTATATCTTTGGAGTACAATATAAGAAATTGAAATCAAAAACAGAGAGAATGAGATTAGTTTATTATTGAGATTTGTTTTAATATTACAACAACAACAACAACAAAACCCAATAACACCTGAGTGGTGTATGGGGGAGGTGAGATGTAGACAATCCTTCCCTTACCCGAGAATAAAAACAGGTCATTTCACCACCCAGAAAAGTAGAGAAAGTCATCCCTGTCTTTCTTCGACGGATAAAGAGATTGCTTCCGAGTAGACATCCGGCCAAAAAGTAGGAAATTTGTTTTTTTTTTTTAAATAAAAACTAAGAAATAGTAGGAAGAAAAAAAAATAAAATAATAGTAAGGATAAAAATAAAAATAAAAAAGAAAATAAAAATAAAAATAAAAAATAAAATAAAAATAAAAATGAAAATAAAATAAAGACGCCATGAAAATGGTAGAATCAGATTTTCATGGGTTTAAAAGTCTGCCTGAAAATCAATTTAGGCTATAAGCGGCAGTCAAGACGCCACTTAATCGACGCTTGGTGTTGCCTCAATAAATAGAGCCAATGGGCCTTGAAAACAGAAACAGAAACACGAAAGGCATGCCAGGTGGGCGTTGTTGCGCAAGCAAGGGGCCAACCACCCGTAACAAACCAAACACCACTCATGCATCATTACGGTAGACATCCCCGAAGACACACAACTAGAAGAATACCAATCAAGCTCAGGAGCAAAGAAAGATCGTCCTCAGCCATAATGACCCCAGGGTGCACCGAACGATACGCACACACACACACACACACGTGCCCCCTCCCATACCCCCCCCCCCCCCACACACACAAATACATAAACCTATATACATGCCAACAAACATCCGTACATAAACATAGCTACATACCTACAAGAAACCATACCTACATACATACACCAACAAAACAACCAAAACAAGCATACATACATAGTCAAAACAAACATATAAACCTTCAAAAACAACCTAACATACATGCATAGGCAAGACATACATACATAGACATAAATGCCTACACTACCAAACCTACATACATACATCCATAACTACGTACATACCATGCATACATACAAACAAACAAACCTACATACATACGCCAAAAACCAAACCTACTCGTCAACTAGTAATAGTAGTAGTAATAATAAACCTATATAATAATAATAATAATAATAATAATAATAATAATAATAATAATAATAATAATAATAATAATAATAATATTAATAGTAGTAAGTAATAGTTAATAGTTTTATTATTAATAATACAAATAATATTAATAATTAATAATAATAATAATAATAATAATAATAATAATAATAATAATAATAATAATAATAGTAGTAGTAGTAGTAAATAATAATAGTAATAGTAATAATAGTAATATTACAAGTACTAGTACTCCTAAGAGTAGTATCGTAGTAGTAGTAATAATAATAATAAAAATAATGCTAAAACTAATAGTAATAATAATAATAATAATAGTAGTAGTAGTAGTAGTAGTATTAATAATAATAATAATAATAATAATAATAATAATAATAATAATAATAATAATAATAATAATAATAATAATAATAATAATAATAATATAGAAAAATAATAATAATAATAATAATAATAATAGTAATTATAGTAGTAGTAATAATAATAATAATAATAATAATAATAATAATAATAATAATAATAATAATAATAATAATAATAATAATAATAATAATAATAATAATAATAATAATAAAAAATAATAATCCTAATAATACTACGAATAAAAATATTAATAATAATAATAAATAATAGAAAGTAACCGTACTCGCCTATTCTAATTCTAGCCCTCCACTCACCCCTATCAGAAGTCATGTCCTCAGTCAACGAAAGCTCCCTCATGTCGAGCCTTAGTCTATCCATCCACCTACGAGTAGGTCTACCCCTTCTCCTTACGCCATCGACCGTGAGTGCCTCGACTCTCCTAACTGGGGCAGTATGTGGTCGCCTCATCACATGCCCAAACCATCGAAGCCGTTCTTCTCTTAGCTTGTCGATGATGCTACTCACTCCAAGGTTTTCCCTAAACACACCATTTGGGATCATATCTAACATGGTTTTACCACACGTCCACATAAGCATCCTCATTTCTGCCACTTCCATCCTTCTCTCTTGGGCCTTCGTCATAGGCCAACATTCTGATCCGTACAACATGGCAGGTCTAATTGCCACCTTGAAGAATTTCCCTTTCAATTTGAGCGGTATCTTCTTGTAGCACAAGACCCCTTTCGCTGCTCTCCACTTCAACCAACCTACCTTAATACGATGAGTCACGTCCTCGTCTATCCTCCCCGATTTGTGGAGGATCGAACCTAGATATCTAAACGAATCTTGTGGATGCAAGATCTGGTCTCCAATGCTGATATTCCCTCCAACATTTAGTTCATCCTCAGTCCTACTGAAATTGCACTTAAGATATTCCGTCTTTTGCCTACTGATTCGTAGCCCATTTTGTTCTAAGGCCTCCCTCCATTGTTCTAGTCTTCTATTAAGCTCATCCTTTGATTCCGATACCAGTACGATAACATCGGCAAAAATCAGACACCAAGGGATGTTCTCTTGTATTCCTCGAGACAGCTCATAGAGGATCAATGCAAAAAGAAAAGGACTAAGGGCTGATCCCTGGTGCAAGCCTACTTCTATCGAGAAATACTCTGTGTTTCCCACAGGCGTTCGAACACAGGACTTCGCCCCATCGTACATATCCATAATAGCTCTAATATATCTACTTGGGATACCCCTAACATTAAGGGTCTTCCAAATCAGCTTTCTCGGTACGCTATCATAGGCCTTTTCTAAGTCTAAGAAGGCCATCTCTAGACCCTTCTGTTTCTACCTATACTTCTCCATTACGCTTCTTAAAATATGAATTGCCTCCATCGAAGAGCGCCCTGGCATGAAACCAAATTGGTTTTCTGAAACCGTAGTTACACGTCGAAGTCTAGTCTCAATCACTCTCTCCCAAAGCTTCATAGTATGACTAAGTAATTTTATGCCTCTATAATTACCGCAGATTTGGGCATCCCCTTTATTTTTGTAGATGGGGATAATCTCGCTGAGTCTCCATTCTGTAGGCATTTTGTAACATCTAAGCGTCTTATTGAAAAGACACGTCAACCACCTGACACCATCCTCTCCAAGGCACCGCCACGCCTCTATTGGAATCTGGTATGGTCCTACAGCTTTGTTTCTACCCATCTTTCATAATGCTAATCTTACTTCTTCCTGACTGATTCTCCTACAGAAATTATTGTTCTGGAATTGTCCTATTCCCGGGTCCTTCACCCACGAAAAGAGATGAAAAATACCATTCCCATCTTTTCCTAATTTCTTCTTCCTTCACTATGGTTTGACCAACTTCATCCTTGATAAACTTGATGTTATCTACATCCCTCCTCCTACGGTCCCTAGCTTTTGCAATCCTGAAAATATCATTTGCTCCTTCTTTAGAGTCTACTTTCCTATACAAGTCTTCATACGCTTTATCTTTTGCACGGGCAACGACCTTCTTAGCTTCTCTATTGGCTTCTTTATACCTCTCTTCTGCCCTAGTTCTCTCATCACTTGTCCTGTCCCGGCACGTAATGAGCTCCCTAAACCTCAGTTGCTTAAGCACAACTTTGGTTTGAACCTCATCACTAATCCACCATGATTCTCTACCAGACTTATGTCCTCTCGATGTCCCTACTGCCACCCCTAAGGTTTCCTTGGCAACATCTCTAATAGTTGATGCCATACTATTCCACATCTGGTCTGCGTCCACTTGAGTAACAGTATCCATTCCTGCCTCTACTCTTTCCAAAACTGACGCTTTAAAAGTTTCGGCTTACCCTTCATTCAGATTCTTCCAAAGGATCCTAGGTTGGGCGGGTCTCACTCTCCTAGTAACCCTCATTTGCAGAACCAAGTCCTTGACCAATAATCTGTGCTGGGTGAAACGGGTCCAGGTAGTCAGGGCTCTACAGTCTTTGCAAGCCCTAAGGTCCCCTTTACGAAGTAGCAAATAGTCAATCTGGGTACTATGTCCCCCACTATGGAAAGTTGCTAGATGTGCTTCCGTCTTCCTAAAAAAAGAGTTTGCAACAACCAAATAGTGGGCAACCGCGAATTCGAGAATAGAGCGTCCTTCTTCATTTCGAACTCCGTACCCAAAGCCCCCATGGACACCCGTATAACCGTCCGAAACCGTTCCTATATGTCCATTAAGGTCACCCCCAATAAGCAAACGATGGTCAACGGGGCAACTCCTCACAACTTCATCTAACGATTCCCAAAAGCGACTTTTTTCTTCATCTCCTAAACCAGCATGAGGTGCGTAAGTGCAAATGACCATGTATGTCTCCTCCTGGATAACCACCCTAACCGACATAATCCTATCGCTACACCTATCCACACCCACAATATTATTCTTATAAAGGGGTCCTATAAAAATCCCTACCCCGTTTCTAGCTACTCTAGAACCCGAAAACCACAACCTGTAGTCGCCAATGTCAACCGCCTCTTCACCCCTCCATATGGTCTCTTGAACACACAATATGTCCACTTTACTCTTAACTAACGAGTCTACAAGTTCACGGGATTTGCTAGTCAAAGTTCCTACATTCCAACTACCTACTCTAATCCTAGCGCGAGTATCTCGAGGGACCTACCCGCCCCTAAGCTAATAGGACATGACCTCAAGTAACCATGCGTATGTGTCGAGTTAATCTTACCCTATAAACAACACACTAATAGTAGAAAAGAGTTACTATTGCCGAAGTAAAAAGCTAGCAAAAACGAGTAAAAGAACGTTCCTATCCAAAAGTAGCAGCACGTATGTGATGACCCAGAAATTTCGACTAAATTTAAACTTAATCTTTGTATGATTAACATTTCCGACACGATAAGAAAAGTCTGTAAAACTGAATCTCAAAATTTTTGAATTACTTTTATGTATTTAAATACCCTTCGGTTGTTTTCGACGATTCGCGAACAATTATATGTAAATAGATACATATATACTATAACATGAAAAGGTAACAATGTATTAATTGTTTGATACCGTACATTAAACTTATTGATTTAAATATCTATTTGAATGTATATGATAAGTTGAAATATTTATTATTAAAATTTATTTATAAATAACTTCCAATGTGTATTTAAAAACTGATTTATGTATATTAAAAAGATATATACATATATATAATAAACGATAGTAACATTCGTTTATTGATTCAATTGATATTTAGATAAGTTAACTAAAGCGTTTAAGATGAACCAGTTAAACACTAATTTGCTACAGTGTTTTCAAATTGCCACATTACTCAAAATGCTACAGTGTTTTTGAAAATCACTATTTGCTACAGTGAAATTGACTTGCTACAGTGAATTGCTACAGTAAAATTTGACTTTGCTACAGTGAAACACTATTTCAAAATGAAAATGTATATATTATATATATATTAACAAATAGCGAGGTGATGATTTATAGAAGTAAATGACCAAAACATTTGAAAGTTTAAGTTATACTATGAGTGGTATAGTTTATGAATAATTTAAGGCTATATTTTGACAAAGGTACGTGACACGAAACGTAAAATGCAAGTTTTCTAAAGGTACGAAAGGACATTCGAAAAACCGGAACCGGTACATAAGTCGAGTGATGACGTACGACTTATCGGAACAAAAATTACAAGTCAACTATGCACGTGAATTTAATATAATATATAATTAATTATATAAATTATATATATTATATTTATATTAATTTAATATTATGTCGACAAACAAGAAAACAAAAATTTGTGAGCTGGAATCTGAGGCCATGCGATCGCATGGCCACAAGCCTATAAATCCATGCGATCGCATGGAGGCAAAAGTCTGGCCTGATGCTATAAAATGGCATTTTGCTCGACACATTAACACACACACATGCATATTACTCCGTATTTATTTTATTATTATTATTATTATTATTATTATTATTATTATTATTATTATTATTATTATTATTATTATTATTATTATTCTTATTATTATTATTAATTAGTATTATACATAAAATACTACGACGAGGTTATGAGCTTGTCACTTTCAAAATGGTTTCCAAGCGAGCTAGAGCTAAGAAAATTATGGGTTATTGCCAAGAAAATTATGGGTAATGTTCGGGGGTATTTTTGTGAATCAAACCTCGTGTTTATCATCTCCGATGCGTCTACGTGCTTTCCTACAATATTGTATATCAATATTAAACAGTGAGTTTCATATGATCCCTTTTACTCTCTACATTTTTGGGCTGAGAATACATGCAAATGCTTTATTAACTGATTTACAATATTTATATGTGTGAGTTTCATTTGCTCCCTTTTTAAATGCTTTTGCAATATATATTTTTGGGCTGAGAATACATGCACTTTATTTTAAACAATGGACACAAGTACATACTAAATTCTATACTGAGTTTGAACCGAAAATCCCTTAGCTTTGGTAACTAGTAACTGCCGGTTATAAGAACTGGTGGGCGCGAGTAGTAGTATATGGATCCATAGGGCTTGACATCCCCGTCCGAGCTAGTAGCGCTAGCCTTTTAATGGACGTATGCTATTTGAGAAACGTACACGTTGGTTTGCGTGTATTTTTAAGATGTTTATACAAAGGGTACAGATTATATATACGTTAAAGTTTAGTTACCAGGGTGCTCAACTTTGTAGAACCGATTGATAAACGTTTCGGATGAAATAACTGAAATCTTGTGGTCCACCTTTTATTTAAAACATATTGATAAACATTTTGAATGAAACAACTGAACTTTTGTAATCCACATTGATATACGGATTATGTGTAATATTAAAACTATGAACTCACCAACCTTTGTGTTGACACTTGAAGCATGTTTATTCTCAGGATTCTAGAAGTCTTCCGCTGTTTGCTTATACGTGATACAAGATATGTGCTTGGAGTTATACATGCTATATACAAGAAACTTGCATTCACCAAACCATTACCATGTATCTTATTTTGACTGTATTGTCAACAGATGTATTATTGTAAACCATTTAAATGGTGATTGTCTATACGTAGGAATCATCAGATGTTAAAAACCTGGAATTTATATATTCATTTATGAAATACCTTTTCAAACGAATACAATGTTACAAAATGTATCACATAGAGGTCAAATACCTCGCAATGAAATCAATGAATGACGTGTTCGTCCATATGGATTTGGAGCGATCGTCACAGTTGGTATCAGAGCATTGGTCTTAGCGAACCAGAATTTGCATTAGTGTGTCTAACCAGTTATTGTTAGGATACATTAGTGAGTCTGGACTTCGACCATGTCTGCATGATAAAAGTTGTTGCTTATAATTTTTTTTGTTAGAAATTACCTGCTTATCATTCCTTGTGTGGAAAATTACCTGCTTATCATTTGTAGTCTAGACACACCTTATTGCATGGATTGCATGACTAGTGTATAGACAAAATGAATATCTTAGCGTATCTGTTACTGTTACCTTTACTTGACAGTTTCCGAAAGTTTCTCCGTAATTCGCGGATCCTTTGTACTATATAAAGGTATTCTATGTAATTAGAATATCATCCGATATCCGAAAATCATTTCACATCGAAAATTATTTATCTAACCGTGTAAGATGAATTCTGCAAGTAATTCGAGTTCTTCAGATTCCGATATGAATTTTCACCTGAGTTCCGAAAGCAGTGTAACCGGAATGAATCA
This sequence comes from Rutidosis leptorrhynchoides, assembly GCF_046630445.1. Classification (NCBI taxonomy): domain Eukaryota; kingdom Viridiplantae; phylum Streptophyta; class Magnoliopsida; order Asterales; family Asteraceae; genus Rutidosis; species Rutidosis leptorrhynchoides. The sequence goes on from NC_092336.1 coordinate 531,478,742, forward strand.
ACCAATCAGTCATCACCAATTCTGGATGAATTGGGGATGGGTTCGTAATCAACTTAATCAATGGAGACAAGAGGAAGGCGATCCTTTCCACCAACCGAATTCACCTCTTAGTGAGGAACCTGAGGCACTTACCGGCGAACCCGTTCGAAACACTATCTTTACCCTCATTTCCAGGATATTTCGCAACGATTATATGATAACTGGAATTTTAAACTTTATTCATCCTCTCGTACCAACCGCCAATCATCCCGGAATAATAGAAGAAGTTAACGAGCTTCGCGCTCGAGTTGTGGCTTTGGAGAATATGATGCACAATTTGTAGGCATCACAGGCAGCACCGGTAGCACCACCAGAACCAGCAGCACAACCAACAACAGTACCAGTACCACCAACAACAACATCCGCACCGTAAACCTTAACCTCACAATCTATCCCACGAGTATCAACCTCATACGCACCGTAGGCACCGAAGAATACTAATAACCATAAAAGATGAAGTATTAATTCATAACTTCATTGGAGAAATATCCTGCGACGATTATGTAATCTTTAATATAGAAGAGATTATTCGGTTCTAGTTCCAACCGAAAATCAAATGAGTTTAATAACTCATTAAATCTATATTACATCTGAGGGAAATATACATACATATATTTTCATAAAGATTGTAATTGAAAATCCTTTTGTACAAACTGTTAATGATGAGAATATTTTAACGGGTAGGTAATACCCTAGAAATATATAAATTCCACATTAATATGTTACACTATACATTCTTCAATTCTGATTCATCAATCATTAACTATACTGCTCAAACCTATAGATATACGTATCTGTTCATCGCAGAATAACCATTTTCATTCAATTTCATATTCTGATTTTGATAGATCAGAATCCAAGTCAAGATTAAACGAAAAACATCACTCTTAGATTCCTACATCTTTCAAAACCATGCTTCGAAAAGCATGCTTTGAATTCAGAACAGTACTAGAACATCATATGATTACATTTTGCGTTCAAACCCATCGAAATTCTTGGAAACACTTCAACTAATGAATAAACGAGAAGACAAACCAACTACACGATATCTACGAGAAGAAAGATTTGTACTTATAATCATATATCTTTAAAGCTCTCGAAACCTAAGTAAAACTTTAACACGTATCTGTGATAAATCCTTCGGCATTATTATTACTGAAAATAACCTTGCAATTCCTTTTTAAAAGTATCCAGTATTATCACCCATTCAACTAGTCAACGATGACCTTTCAGACTTATAACTTTGGCATATATTTTTTTGTTACTGGGGAACCTTTTATGTTCCACCATATTAGCAGTAAATGTACCAGCGACTCCGTCACTCTGCTATTTGAATCTCTCCTGAAATCACTATATATACATTGAAACCCTATCATGTACTCATCCACATCTTGTAACAATAGTTGCCGTTCCAACTATCGGAAATTTGCAATCAGTATTTTGAAATCTTGCAGCACGTCTACGCCAACAGTTATATGTGTACATATAACGTCTACCTCCTCGAATTACATACTTCGAATGTGAAATTTCCGAAAAACACCTCAAACTATGAAACTAGTTCTCTGAAATTGGAACAATGCTGATGAAGCAGCAAAAACTGTAAACGACCTTAACAGTCAAAAGTTTGATGATAAAGAATAGTATGGTGGTAAAGCTGAGAAAAAGAGAAGGTTTGAAACTGGAAAACGGATTGAGCAAAGTATGAAGGAGGGCTGTGGATAAATCACAAAGACTAAACCTGCCTTCAAAGAATACAAATGATTCAGTATCTGCTGAAGTCATTAATGAATACCTTGCTACTAACTCAAAATCCGTTACGAACAAATCTTCTTCATCATTCTTCGATATTAGAAATTCTAAGATATCATCGTATCTTTTATTATAAATATCCTCGATATTTCTGAAGATATTTTCATAAGCATTCTTATCTGAAATCATTCATCTCTTCGCGCTATCTGTATTACATCATAAAAGAAACTATTTTAGTTTCTAAATTCTGAAACCTTCAAGTTTAAAATTTGAATGTTTTGAAGTAGTGTTGGGAACTGAAGCATGAATTAGTATAATATAATGACACTTGATCAACGTGATTATATTACAGTAAGTCATGCTGAGTTTCTAATGGAACGTGATAAAGGTTCACAGATCCCACCCTCATAATGAACCATGTTACATAACTCTTTTATTCTATTTAACCTCTAAACATATCAAGAAAATATTTTCTTGATGATTCGGTCTTTTCCGAATATTCTGGTAATTTGACAAATCAAGATCGTGCCATTACGATTACCTTCTTAGAACATTAACTATGTTCATTCTGAAATGTATAGCTACGAATTCTGGACCAGTATCCGCTTAACTTAAGGTCGGGAAGAGAAAACGAAAGCATGAAGCTCCGAAATATAATGGAAAATAAAAGCCAGATAAAAACACATAAATTTACAAACCGTGTATATCAATGCGTATAGAAATATAAAGACACGGGAGAATGATAAATACAACTATCCCTAGAGCATAATAGAAATAAACAGATTCTTCTGGTGGGAGCTGGAAAAGAAGGATGAGTGTGGCAAACGTCAATATTAGGTCAAGAACCAGAACTGGATTAAGCATTTTCACAATCTTTTGAATGTATTAATTGGGAAAGAAAGTAGGAGTGGTGAAAATAAATGAAACGGAAGAGGTCAATTTATAGCGAAATATCAGACATAGCAATCGAGGTAGATTGCACATATAATTAAAGGAAATCATAATTTCCTTAATTCCCGAAGAATCAAATCTTATTTAGATAATGAAGATTTTCTATTCCTTAAATTCCGGAAATCAATCGTTACTACGTCAAGAGATAAGACGCATCTCTATTCTCCATTTCACTCTATTACGATAACTTCTCTTATACGCTTCAAGTAATTGGATTGTTTTGTCCATATTACTCAACGGTAATAAAATTCTATTTATCAACTCATATTCGTCATGAAAACATTTTTATTGTTAGCCATGACGACCTCACTCAAATTTCGGGACGAAATTTCTTTAACGGGTAGGTACTGTGATGACCCAGAAATTTCGACTAAATTTAAACTTAATCTTTGTATGATTAACATTTCCGACACGATAAGAAAAGTCTGTAAAACTGAATCTCAAAATTTTTGAATTACTTTTATATATTTAAATACCCTTCGGTTGTTTTCGACGATTCGCGAACAATTATATGTAAATAGATACATATATACTATAACATGAAAAGGTAACAATGTATTAATTGTTTGATACCGTACATTAAACTTATTGATTTAAATATCTATTTGAATGTATATGATAAGTTGAAATATTTATTATTAAAATTTATTTATAAATAACTTCCAATGTGTATTTAAAAACTGATTTATGTATATTAAAAAGATATATACATATATATAATAAACGATAGTAACATTCGTTTATTGATTCAATTGATATTTAGATAAGTTAACTAAAGCGTTTAAGATGAACCAGTTAAACACTAATTTGCTACAGTGTTTTCAAATTGCCACATTACTCAAAATGCTACAGTGTTTTTGAAAATCACTATTTGCTACAGTGAAATTGACTTGCTACAGTGAATTGCTACAGTAAAATTTGACTTTGCTACAGTGAAACACTATTTCAAAATGAAAATGTATATATTATATATATATTAACAAATAGCGAGGTGATGATTTATAGAAGTAAATGACCAAAACATTTGAAAGTTTAAGTTATACTATGAGTGGTATAGTTTATGAATAATTTAAGGCTATATTTTGACAAAGGTACGTGACACGAAACGTAAAATGCAAGTTTTCTAAAGGTACGAAAGGACATTCGAAAAACCGGAACCGGTACATAAGTCGAGTGATGACGTACGACTTATCGGAACAAAAATTACAAGTCAACTATGCACGTGAATTTAATATAATATATAATTAATTATATAAATTATATATATTATATTTATATTAATTTAATATTATGTCGACAAACAAGAAAACAAAAATTTGTGAGCTGGAATCTGAGGCCATGCGATCGCATGGCCACAAGCCTATAAATCCATGCGATCGCATGGAGGCAAAAGTCTGGCCTGATGCTATAAAATGGCATTTTGCTCGACACATTAACACACACACATGCATATTACTCCGTATTTATTTTATTATTATTATTATTATTATTATTATTATTATTATTATTATTATTATTATTATTATTATTATTATTATTATTATTCTTATTATTATTAATTAGTATTATACATAAAATACTACGACGAGGTTATGAGCTTGTCACTTTCAAAATGGTTTCCAAGCGAGCTAGAGCTAAGAAAATTATGGGTTATTGCCAAGAAAATTATGGGTAATGTTCGGGGGTATTTTTGTGAATCAAACCTCGTGTTTATCATCTCCGATGCGTCTACGTGCTTTCCTACAATATTGTATATCAATATTAAACAGTGAGTTTCATATGATCCCTTTTACTCTCTACATTTTTGGGCTGAGAATACATGCAAATGCTTTATTAACTGATTTACAATATTTATATGTGTGAGTTTCATTTGCTCCCTTTTTAAATGCTTTTGCAATATATATTTTTGGGCTGAGAATACATGCACTTTATTTTAAACAATGGACACAAGTACATACTAAATTCTATACTGAGTTTGAACCGAAAATCCCTTAGCTTTGGTAACTAGTAACTGCCGGTTATAAGAACTGGTGGGCGCGAGTAGTAGTATATGGATCCATAGGGCTTGACATCCCCGTCCGAGCTAGTAGCGCTAGCCTTTTAATGGACGTATGCTATTTGAGAAACGTACACGTTGGTTTGCGTGTATTTTTAAGATGTTTATACAAAGGGTACAGATTATATATACGTTAAAGTTTAGTTACCAGGGTGCTCAACTTTGTAGAACCGATTGATAAACGTTTCGGATGAAATAACTGAAATCTTGTGGTCCACCTTTTATTTAAAACATATTGATAAACATTTTGAATGAAACAACTGAACTTTTGTAATCCACATTGATATACGGATTATGTGTAATATTAAAACTATGAACTCACCAACCTTTGTGTTGACACTTGAAGCATGTTTATTCTCAGGATTCTAGAAGTCTTCCGCTGTTTGCTTATACGTGATACAAGATATGTGCTTGGAGTTATACATGCTATATACAAGAAACTTGCATTCACCAAACCATTACCATGTATCTTATTTTGACTGTATTGTCAACAGATGTATTATTGTAAACCATTTAAATGGTGATTGTCTATACGTAGGAATCATCAGATGTTAAAAACCTGGAATTTATATATTCATTTATGAAATACCTTTTCAAACGAATACAATGTTACAAAATGTATCACATAGAGGTCAAATACCTCGCAATGAAATCAATGAATGACGTGTTCGTCCATATGGATTTGGAGCGATCGTCACAACGTAATAGCAAGTAGTAAAAAGCAAGAGTAGCGTCAATCTTATTCTATATGCTACACAAAAGATAAGCAAGCACCGGAGGGACTAAAATAAATAAATATATCTAAATATAGTATCTATCCAACACTAAACTATAATAGCCACCAAAACAAAAAGCTGTGATACTGCCAAAAAATAATAAAAAAATATAATAGTGGTAAAAATAAATAATAAATATTTATTAATACTATTAATGATAGATGGTAGGAATTATTATTTATTAATACTAATAATGAAGTTAAAGGAAGATATTATGTAAACAAGCAAGATCACAAAAACAGTTAGCCAAAACAGAAGGAAAGAAGTAAGAGGTAACCCGCCGGAAATGTTAATTTCCGGTACTGCCGTCGGCGGTTAACGGAAAACGGCGTTGTTGGTGAAGCCAAAAAGGTTGATTTCTGTGAGTAAGGACGTTCCTGAGCCCGATACGTAAGCGGTGATAACCCACTCGCCGGGGATTGGCCGGAAAAGCAGTTTATTTGCCGTGAGCAACCCACCTCCGACGGTAACTCCTGGTGGCGCGTCGGAGCTCCGACAACGGCAAAACCAGGCTTGTTTGATGTAATTATTTATTGTAACTATGAATTGTAGATATGGAATTAAGTTGTATATGGTAAGCTTAGCGTTCTCCTTTTATTATTCATATCATATCATATTCATATTATACTATAATAATACAGTAATAATTATTATTATAATTATTACGGAGTATATATCAGTATATTACTATGATAATATGAATATGTTATGATATTTTGATTTAATAATTTATTAAGAATTAAGATTTTACTACTCCGTATTAATTTATATCATAAACTAATACGAGTACTTGCCACATTATTAATTGGAGTAACTAAAATAATTAACATAATTAATATGGTATATAGTACCCATGCTTAATAACTAACTTGATGCATATTAAACTAAAATGAGTTTTTGACAAAAAATAAAAATAAAAAAATCCATGTAAACCATCAAACCGGCCTTTCAAACACCGGATATATAGTTTTGTAACTTTTTTTTTTCTTGACTTATTTGAACTATAAACTCGATGGTTATTACTACTGTACTGTGAAACAATTCTAAATCGTAACTAGACACATAGTTAGCTAGGTTTTACTCCTAATGCATTATGGTTTTGTCGATTTAATTAAGGCTTAATTGTAAGAAGTACTAGCCTAAAATGTCTAACATTCAAATTAACATGTAATCATCCAAGTGAACAATTTTTACCACGTGTAGACTCTTAAGTCAAACATTCAAGGTAACATCTTTGATGAGTTAATCTTTTCAATGAATTATAAAATTATCATTCTAAAATGAAAGTGCATATATTTAGCTGATTTTTTGGTGCTTTTAAACCAAGCAGGTTGTAGAAATTTACAAGGATGAGTGCATGGTAGCAGTGTACAACCATTTGGCTAAATTTTGTCAAATTCTTCACCGTGAACTTTCCTATATTTGGCGAACCAAGTATATTTAATTTTCGATCATCATAAAATATAGATGTTTTACTCATAACAAAATAGAGGTTTTCGCTCAATTTTGTTTTATCTGTTTGGGTTATAATAGGGATTGCCCTAACAACGTTAATGAAGCGATATCAAGTCTAATTTTTGCATCAGCAAGATTTGCAGAGGACCTGCCTGAGCTTCTACGCTTACGAATGCTTTTTGGAGAGCTTTTTTGTTAAAATATTACTGCACAACTCAAACTCAAGTGGCTCAACTTGATTTTGAAATTTATTGATCAAGTTGCTCAATTTTTTCAAATAGGTTTAGGCCATTATTGACCAAATTAATGGTTAAGGTGTTTACCGGACAACTTGACATTATCTTTTGTGGCATACTTGCATAATCAAGTTATCTTTTATCTTGTTTTATTAGGTCTAGTTCTTAGTGTGTTCACATGTATGTTAGTTATCATATTAGTGTGTTCACATGTATGCTAGTTGTCATCTAGCTTTACTAGTGGGTCTAGTTGTTGGTATGTTATGATTATGTTTTGCTTTAATCCTCTATATAAGGATGTGATTGTAACCATTGAAACCAATCCAACACATTTAGTTTTTCATATTCTTGTTCATATTATTTCCTTAACCTTTTATTTATAGCAAATAACTTGTTGTTTTATGGTATTAAAATCTTGTGTGCAAATACTCAAAGTTTGCTCAAAAGTTCCAAACTAGTTATCTTGCTATCAAAAATGGCACACACAAATGAAAATAATGGTGGTATGGTCAATGAAATGGAGAAACTTGTAGGCAACTACTACAAGAATTGGAAGATGTGTATGGAGGCTTTTCTTCAAGGTCATTATCTAAGGGAACTTGTGGCCGGAGGTGATGCCATAATTCCTGTAGAAACTCTAGAGAATGTAGAGTCAAGAAGAAAATGGAAGGTAAGGTGTAGAAAGGCTCTCTTTGCATTGAGAACTTCAAGTAGCAAAGAGTTCATAGAACACGTTCGTGATATCACTTCTCCAAAAGAAGTATGGGACACACTTGAGAAACTCTTTTCTAAGAAAAACACCGCAAGGTTACAATTCTTGGAAAACGAATTAGCAATATTAAGACAAGAAGGTATGACCGTTTCCGAATATTTCTTACGGGTCAAAAATCTCCGTTCTGAAATATCAGAGATTGATGCCAACGAGAAAATTAGTGAAGCTCGTTTACGAAGATATCTAAATCGCGATTTGAAGAGTATGTCCCGTTCATAACCTCTATTCAAGGGTGGACTACTCAACCTTCGGTTGAAGAATTGGAGAATTTACTCTCTAATCAAGAAGCTTTGGCCAAGCAGATGGCTAAAGGATTTGAAAATGATGCGGTATTGTTTTCAAAAGGGAAGAACTTTAAGAAAGGTTCTTCTAGCAAAGAAAAAGAAGATGAGCAAACTAGTTACAAAAGTAACTATGAGAAGAAACCTCTTAAATGTTACAAGTGTAACAACCCAACCCGTTAACCAACCAATAACGCGAAATAATAATTTTTTTTTGCTGGAACAGCATATGGCGCGGCGCGCCATATGGCCGCGCGGCGCGCCAAACTGGCCTGTCCAAAAAGTCATGAAATGCGAAAATGTTTGACCACTTCCCGACGTATTTAGACAAAACGCTTTTCACAACCTATTCATATATGAAAAACTAACACGTTCCATTCATAAAATAAGTTTTACGAGGCCGGGCCCACATCGGCCGTTTTACGACTTTCATACTAAAATACAAGTTTTCAATCACACGACTATTAACACAAAATAAAGCCGAGCATGGCGATTGGGGATACGCTACCCAATCCTAATCAATCCAAAAGCAAGTCTTCTAAAGCAACTACGCAAGTCCACTAGTCCCCGCTTACCCGAGCCTCCGCATCCATGCAATCTATAAAAAAGTCAACAACGAGAGGGTAAGCTAACGCTTAGTGAGTGCAATAGTTACACACGTACATATATAATTTACCTACTTGCACTCCCTTACCCAAACCACACATTAATCCCGCATGTCAAAGCATAAGAAACTAGCATAATCAATCTTACCACAATGAACTCGTTTAACAAGCGTAAAAGCTAGTAACATCAAACGCACCATAAATACCTCGTGTATCAATTCGCACAAGCTAGTAACATCAAACGTATAACTAGCATAAACCTTAGCATAATCTCGCATATCATCTCATAACAAAGCTAGTAACATCATAATCGTACAACTAGCAACACCATTAGCATAATAGTCATAATATTAATTAAATGCTACACAACAACTATAATCCTTGGTTAACCAACTCTTCGCAGGGGAATGACTTCGCGAAACAAGTCATCGATGTTCATAACAAACGTTAGCGCCCAAACACGGCTATGGTATGCTAACCCCCGAGGTGTTCTAAAAACGGCTATGGCATCACCCCCAAGTGTTCCAAAAACGGCTATGGCATTACTTGATCAATGTTTGAGTAAAACACGGCTATTAATCACAATCATGTGCACAAATACGGCTATGTGCAACAATTAATACGGGCAACAACGTGGGAGTAAAACACAGCTATTACTCACCACCATATGCACAAACACGGCTATGTGCATAATTATCAATTGGACAAAACGGCTATGTCCCACAACTATGGTCACAAAAACAGCTATGTGACACCATTAATTAATGTGTGCAAAAACGGCTATGCAACACCTCAATGGTCACAAAAACGGCTATGTGACTCATTGTCAAATAATAACATTACAATAAATATATCGGGTCCACAATCTTAAGTCGCATGTAGTGCACAAAATCCGGCTATTGTGACACTATTCCCAAAGGTGTCTAAACGGCTATCGTCGCATCGATGTGCACCAAAACCCGGCTATTGTGCACATCGCGCACAAGCAAATAAATTATATACATACATGTATAATTATTCCACTCACCTTGAAGTCTTGAAGAAAACAAGCCAAATCCGTTGATCCGTCAATGAACGTACCTAATCCATTATCATAATAATAAACAACACAATTAGGGTGGATTACAAACCAACCCATATTGACACCTAGTGCAATATCGACCCGATTGCACTTCCAAGTACAAATTGCGCCCAAATTAATCAATAATCACTAACACGAGTGAGAATGGTCCTAATATGCCAATTAAACCCAATTATAGGTGTTAAACACCTATCTTGCCCATAATGACACTTAAACCCTAATTTTGACCCAAAGGAGTCAACATCGCGCCATTAGCGAGTTTTGACACCAAAACATGTTTAACTCGGTTTTATACTTCAACTTAATCCATTTTAAGTTTATAAACCTTATTAAATCTACAATTGGGTCATAATCATCACCAAACCCTAATTTTGACTCAAGTCAAAATTAGTCAACCCAAATTCACCTAAAGTGATTCCAACACTTCCATAATCACTAAACCTAGTGATTAAACTCAAGATTAAAGCCTAATCAAGGCCAAATCGTCAACCAACCCAAAACCCGCTAAGTGACAAGAATAACTAGTCACCATAAACCCATTTCATCATCTAAGAGGGTTTCACTACAAATCAAACTCAAACCCTAACTTGAATATCAAATCTAACAAATGAAATTCGGAGTTAGAACTTACCAATACTACTAAAACGTAGCTAGGAGCGAGATGAACAACTTTAAAACCCGAGCTTTGGCTAGAATTCGACTCCTTCTTCTCCAAATCAAGCTCTCTCACTCTAGAACTCTTCCTCTCTCTCTAAATATGGATGAGAGTGTTTGTGTGGGTGAGAAATGAGCTCCAATGGAGTTCTAGATCAGTTTTGGTGACCCTAAACCGACCCTAAATGAAAAGACCAAAGTACCCCTCATTTAGACCTTTTAAAAAGGCTGAAAATTGCATCAGACGGGTTCGACGCGCCGCGCCAAATGGTGGAGCGCCGCTCCAACTTACAGGTCAGTTTTCAGTTTCTTGTTTTGGCCATAACTTTTTGACTGTAGCTCCGTTTTCGATGAATCAAATATCGTTGGAAACGTAATAAGATTTCCTTTCCAATGATAAGGCTTTGAAACATCTGATGTTATGCGAGGTGTATATGAAATAGTATTAATTTAAATACGAAATACGATGAAATATTACACAAGTTTTAATTATTTATTTACAAAATGGATATACCTAAACCTTGCTACAACACTATAGGCAGTGTACCTAATCGTAGAGTAGTATAGTTTTTAGTAAGTCCGGTTCATTCCACAGGGAGACGGTTACACTATATTTTTATATAATTACATTTGTACAAAAATATATAAATATAAATATATATATATATATATATATATATATATATATATATATATATATATATATATATATAATAATATATAAAAGGGGGGTTTACCGTTTAATGACCGGTTTGTCGATTTTATATTTTAAGCGAAGCGTAAAGTAAATTTAATTAACAAAATAAAATAAATAACAAAAAATATAAATGACGAATAATTAAAGGTGCGATGAAATATAAAATAAAATAATTATGCTTATTTAAACTTCCGTAATCATGATGTTTGATGTGTTGATTTTAGTTTTATGCCCATGGGTTAATTGTCCTTTGTCCTGGATTATTTAATATGTCTGTCTGGTTTTTGTCCATAACAGTCCATCAGTCATAAATATAAAGTGCGAGTGTCCTCGTCAAATTATCCTTATACCCGAAGTCAAATTTCCAACTAATTGGGAACTTAAACTGTAACAAGGTTTTAATACTTTGTTTAATAATTACACCAGGTTATCGACTGCGTGTAACCCAAGGTTTTAATACTTTGTTATCAATTATGCCAAGTGTCCTTGTACATAATTTCACTCTTGTTTTAATAATTCTAGTGACTATTAATCCATTCCCGTGTCCTGTTAAATGAACTATTATTCGTACATATAAATTCCCCGCCCATCGTGTCCGATCGAGTGTATATGGTTATTTATAGGGACGTCCAATTGTAAATCTTTATATTAAAATTAACAAACTATCATTTAGTTAAACAAATATAAAGCCCATTAATAGCCCATAGTCTAATTTCCACAAGTGTCGTTCTTTTGTCCAAACCACAATTATGGTACAAAGCCCAATTACCCCGTCTTTAATATTTAGTCCAACATCATGATTACTTTGGCTCAAATAAGCATAATAATAACTTAAGTACGAGACATTAATTTAAAAAGGAGAACATAACTTACATTGAGTATTTATCGCGTAGTGTTACACGGACAGAATTTCGACTTCAAAAACCCGTAAAATAACCTTTACATAACCCGAACTATAAAACAACCCTATACTATATATATATATATATATATATATATATATATATATATATATATATATATATATATATACATATATATATATATATATATATTATATCTTACAGAGTATTATTATTATTGTGTAAAAATATCGACAGAATGCTCGAGCTTTTATAGGCCATTTCTGAATTTTGCAGCTCCGCGAGTCGCGGCATTTTAAGCCTTCAAACTCCGCGAGTCGCGGAGTTTGATTTTCCAGCTCACATCATTTTGGATCTTTGCTTGTCGACGTTATTAAATAATAATATAATATATATATAATTTTTAAGAATTATTTATATATTATATTTTATTTATGTGCATAGTTGACTTGTAATTTTTGCACCGTTGCGTCGCGCGTTGAGAGTTGACTCATGTCCTGGTTCCGAATTTTCGAACGTCCTTGCGTACTATTTTATATCGTGTACTTTGCGTTTTGTAACTTCTACTCTTGTAATTTTTAGACGTTTCTCATCATTAAATTGAACCACTTGGATTGTATCTTGTACATTTGAGCTTTTTGGACGTTTTTGTCTTCAAATATTCGTTTTTGCCTTTTGTCTTCGCACTTATTTATTTAAACGAATATTACTTGAAAATAGAGCAATTGCAACTGAAAACTTTACATATCGGAAGGATATTGCTACTAAATATATGTTCATTTGGAGCACTATCAAATATCCCCACACTTGAACGTTGCTTGTCCTCAAGCAATACATAACTTGAAATAATATAATACATCACACGAATCACTTCTTTATTCTTCACACTTTGTACATCAGTGATTTTGATATGGCGGTATGAACAATGGTAGTAACGTTGTGGTTTACAGTCCCACATGACTATGAAAATTTAGATCCTTATGGAAATTGGATTTTTATGAAAACATTTGATCTTTTGAAAATTTATTCTAGCTTTTACCCTAGATAAGTTTTCTGGAATAACCCTTCACCGGTGTTTACAAAATGTTTTTGTGGGTTTTGTGGGTTTCAGATTTGAAAATTTTGGCTCAAAACTTATGGTTTTGTGTCACCCACTTGCTAACCTTGTATTAGGAAAGCAACACGTCCAGTATACTTGCTCCATATATTACCTTTCGGTAAACTACCGCCCGGTTGTAAAGAAAAGCGTTGAACAAGCAACTGTTAAGGCAATGTCCCCTGACATGCTTTTAATTATGGTCTATAACGTGTCGGACGCAATTACTATCCTTTGTAGGAGCAATAGTAAAGCTCACCCTTATAATTTTTCGGTTTGGCACAAGGTCCTGTCTTCGACCATGCTATGCAACCACCGTTCTTACGGTTGACACCCTATTTGGTTCAGGTGACCTAATGAATTCCAGGTGAATTCCTAGAATTTTACGTTCAATGGTAATGAACGCATTGAAAATAGGTTTTCAGAAAACAAATCGGTTTGTAATTTTGATCAAAATATTTTCTCGTTCAAGCTCGAGTTTAGATATCATCGAATTCCATGAGTTTGTAATTCTCAATCTTTAAGGTCAATCTCAAGGATTGAGTAATATCAGGCTTAAAAGCTGATTTTTAATCTTTAAGGAGATTATCCTTTCTGGGGGTCAGATTCATTAGTCTTATCAAGCTAATTTGCACGATGAAATGTCCCGTTTTTATTGATTAAAATCGTTCCATATTAATTGATTTCGTTGCGAGGTTTTGACCTCTATATGAGACGTTTTTCAAAGACTGCATTCATTTTAAAACAAACCATAACCTTTATTTCATCAATAAAGGTTTAAAAAGCTTTACGTAGATTATCAAATAATGATAATCTAAAATATCCTGTTTACACACGACCATTACATAATGGTTTACAATACAAATATGTTACAACAAAATAAGTTTCTTGAATGCAGTTTTTACACAATATCATACAAGCATGGACTCCAAATCTCGTCCTTATTTAAGTATGCGACAGCGGAAGCTCTTAATAATCACCTGAGAATAAACATGCTTAAAACGTCAACAAAAATGTTGGTGAGTTATAGGTTTAACCTATATATATCAAATCATAATAATAGACCACAAGATTTCATATTTCAATACACATCCCATACATAGAGATAAAAATCATTCATATGGTGAACACCTGGTAACCGACATTAACAAGATGCATATATAAGAATATCCCCATCATTCCGGGACACCCTTCGGATATGATATAAATTTCGAAGTACTAAAGCATCCGGTACTTTGGATGGGGTTTGTTAGGCTCAATAGATCTATCTTTAGGATTCGCGTCAATTAGGGTGTCTGTTCCCTAATTCTTAGATTACCAGACTTAATAAAAAGGGGCATATTCGATTTCGATAATTCAACCATAGAATGTAGTTTCACATACTTGTGTATATTTTGTAAATCATTTATAAAACCTGCATGTATTCTCATCCCAAAAATATTAGATTTTAAAAGTGGGACTATAACTCACTTTCACAGATTTTTACTTCGTCGGGAAGTAAGACTTGGCCACTGGTTGATTCACGAACCTATAACAATATATACATATATATCAAAGTATGTTCAAAATATATTTACAACACTTTTAATATATTTTGATGTTTTAAGTTTATTAAGTCAGCTGTCCTCGTTAGTAACCTACAACTAGTTGTCCACAGTTAGATGTACAGAAATAAATCGATAAATATTATCTTGAATCAATCCACGACCCAGTGTATACGTATCTCAGTATTGATCACAACTCAAACTATATATATTTTGGAATCAACCTCAACCCTGTATAGCTAACTCTAACATTCACATATAGAGTGTCTATGGTTGTTTCGAAATATATATAGATGTGTCGACATGATAGGTCGAAACATTGTATACGTGTCTATGGTATCTCAAGATTACATAATATATAATACAAGTTGATTAAGTTGTGGTTGGAATAGATTTGTTACCAATTTTCACGTAGCTAAAATGAGAAAAATTATCCAATCTTGTTTTACCCATAACTTCTTCATTTAAAATCCGTTTTGAGTGAATCAAATTGCTATAGTTTCATATTGAACTCTATTTTATGAATCTAAACAGAAAAAGTATAGGTTTATAGTCGGAAAAATAAGTTACAAGTCATTTTTGTAAAGGTAGTCATTTCAGTCGAAAGAACGACGTCTAGATGACCATTTTAGAAAACATACTTCCACTTTGAGTTTAACCATAATTTTTGGATATAGTTTCATGTTCATAATAAAAATCAATTTCTCAGAATAACAACTTTTAAATCAAAGTTTATCATAGTTTTTAATTAACTAACCCAAAACAACCCGCGGTGTTACTACGACGGCGTACATCCGGTTTTACGGTATTTTTCGTGTTTCCAGGTTTTAAATCATTAAGTTAGCATATCATATAGATATATAACATGTATTTAGTTGATTTTAAAAGTCAAGTTAGAAGGATTAACTTTTGTTTGCGAACAAGTTTAGAATTAACTAAACTATGTTCTAGTGATTACAAGTTTAAACCTTCGAATAAGATAGCTTTATATGTATGAATCGAATGATGTTATGAACATCATTACTACCTTAAGTTCCTTGGATAAACCTACTGGAAAAGATAAAAATGGATCTAGCTTCAACGGATCCTTGGATGGCTCGAAGTTCTTGAAGCAGAATCATGACACGAAAACAAGTTCAAGTAAGATCATCACTTGAAATAAGATTGTTATAGTTATAGAAATTGAACCAAAGTTTGAATATGATTATTACCTTGTATGAGAATGATAACCTACTGTAAGAAACAAAGATTTCTTGAGGTTGGATGATCACCTTACAAGATTGGAAGTGAGCTAGCAAACTTGAAAGTATTCTTGATTTTATGTAACTAGAACTTGTAGAATATATGAAGAACACTTAGAACTTGAAGATAGAACTTGAGAGAGATCAATTAGATGAAGAAAATTGAAGAATGAAAGTGTTTGTAGGTGTTTTTGGTCGTTGGTGTATGGATTAGATATAAAGGATATGTAATTTTGTTTTCATGTAAATAAGTCATGAATGATTACTCATATTTTTGTAATTTTATGAGATATTTCATGCTAGTTGCCAAATGATGGTTCCCACATGTGTTAGGTGACTCACATGGGCTGCTAAGAGCTGATCATTGGAGTGTATATACCAATAGTACATACATCTAAAAGCTGTGTATTGTACGAGTACGAATACGGGTGCATACGAGTAGAATTGTTGATGAAACTGAACGAGGATGTAATTGTAAGCATTTTTGTTAAGTAGAAGTATTTTGATAAGTGTATTGAAGTCTTTCAAAAGTGTATAAATAAATATTAATACACTACATGTATATACATTTTAACTGAGTCGTTAAGTCATCGTTAGTCGTTACATGTAAGTGTTGTTTTGAAACCTTTCGGTTAACGATCTTGTTAAATGTTGTTAACCCAATGTTTATAATATCAAATGAGATTTTAAATTATTATATTATCATGATATTATCATGTATGAATATCTCTTAATATGATATATATATACATTAAATGTCTTTACAACGATAATCGTTACATATATGTCTCGTTTAAAAATCATTAAGTTAGTAGTCTTGTTTTTACATATGTAGTTCATTGTTAATATACTTAATGATATGTTTACTTATCATAGTATCATGTTAACTATATATATATCCATATATATGTCATCATATAGTTTTTACAAGTTTTAACATTCGTGAATCACCGGTCAACTTGGGTGGTCAATTGTCTATATGAAACATATTTCAATTAATCAAGTCTTAACAAGTTTGATTGCTTAACATGTTGGAAACATTTAATCATGTAAATATCAATCTCAATTAATATAAATAAACATGGAAAAGTTCGGGTCACTACAGTACCTACCCGTTAAATAAATTTCGTCCCGAAATTTTAAGCTGTTGAAGGTGTTGACGAATCTTCTGGAAATAGATGCGGGTATTTCTTCTTCATCTGATCTTCACGCTCCCAGGTGAACTCGGGTCCTCTACGAGCATTCCATTGAACCTTAACAATTGGTATCTTGTTTTGCTTAAGTCTTTTAACCTCACGATCCATTATTTCGACGGGTTCTTCGATGAATTGAAGTTTTTTGTTGATTTGGATTTCATCTAACGGAATAGTGAGATCTTCTTTAGCAAAAAATTTCTTCAAATTCGAGAAGTGAAAAGTGTTATGTATAGCCGCGAGTTGTTGAGGTAACTCAAGTCGGTAAGCTACTGGTCCGACACGATCAATAATCTTGAATGGTCCAATATACCTTGGATTTAATTTCCCTCGTTTACCAAATCGAACAACGCCTTTCCAAGGTGCAACTTTAAGCATGACCATCTCTCCAATTTCAAATTCTATATCTTTTCTTTTAATGTCAGCGTAGCTCTTTTGTCGACTTTGGGCGGTTTTCAACCGTTGTTAAATTTGGATGATCTTCTCGGTAGTTTCTTGTATAATCTCCGAACCCGTAATCTGTCTATCCCCCACTTCACTCCAACAAATTGGAGACCTGCACTTTCTACCATAAAGTGCTTCAAACGGCGCCATCTCAATGCTTGAATGGTAGCTGTTGTTGTAGGAAAATTCTGCTAACGGTAGATGTCGATCCCAACTGTTTCCAAAATCAATAACACATGCTCGTAGCATGTCTTCAAGTATTTGTATTGTCCTTTCGCTCTGCCCATCAGTTTGTGGATGATAGGCAGTGCTCATGTCTAGACGAGTTCCTAATGCTTGCTGTAATGTCTGCCAGAATCTTGAAATAAATCTGCCATCCCTATCAGAGATAATAGAGATTGGTATTCCATGTCTGGAGTCGACTTCCTTCAAATACAGTCGTGCTAACTTCTCCATCTTGTCATCTTCTCTTATTGGCAGGAAGTGTGCTGATTTGGTGAGACGATCAACTATTACCCAAATAGTATCAAAACCACTTGCAGTCCTTGGTAATTTAGTGATGAAATCCATGGTAATGTTTTCCCATTTCCATTCCGGGATTTCGGGTTGTTGAAGTAGACCTGATGGTTTCTGATGCTCAGCTTTGACCTTTAAACACGTCAAACATTCTCCTACGTATTTAGCAACATCGGCTTTCATACCCGGCCACTAAAAATGTTTCTTGAGATCCTTGTACATCTTCCCCGTTCCAGGATGTATTGAGTATCTGGTTTTATGAGCTTCTCTAAGTGCCATTTCTCTCATATCTCCAAATTTTGGTACCCAAATCCTTTCAGCCCTATACCGGGTTCCGTCTTCCCCAATATTAAGATGCTTCTCCGATCCTTTGGGTATTTCATCCTTTAAATTTCCCTCTTTTAAAACTCCTTGTTGCGCCTCCTTTATTTGAGTAGTAAGGTTATTATGAATCATTATATTCATAGATTTTACTCGAATGGGTTCTCTGTTCTTCCTGCTCAAGGCATCGGCTACCACATTTGCCTTCCCCGGGTGGTAACGAATCTCAAAGTCATAATCATTCAACAATTCAATCCACCTATGCTGCCTCATATTCAGTTGTTTCTGATTAAATATGTGCTGAAGACTTTTGTGGTCGGTATATATAATACTTTTGACCCCATATAAGTAGTGCCTCCAAGTCTTTAATGCAAAAACAACCGCGCCTAATTCCAAATCATGCGTCGTATAATTTTGTTCGTGAATCTTCAATTGTCTAGACGCATAATCAATCACCTTCGTTCGTTGCATTAATACACAACCGAGACCTTGCTTTGATGCGTCACAATAAATCACAAAATCATCATTCCCTTCAGGCAATGATAATATAGGTGTCGTAGTTAGCTTTTTCTTCAATAACTGAAATGCTTTCTCTTGTTCATCATTCCATTCAAATTTCTTCCCTTTATGCGTTAATGCAGTCAAGGGTTTTGCTATTCTAGAAAAGTCTTGGATGAACCTTCTGTAGTAACCAGCTAGTCCTAAAAACTAGCGTATGTGTTTCGGAGTTTTCGGGGTTTCCCACTTTTCAACAGTTTTTATCTTTGCCGGATCCACCTTAATACCTTCTTTGTTCACTATGTGACCGAGGAATTGAACTTCTTCCAACCAAAATGCACACTTAGAAAACTTAGCCTACAATTCTTCCTTCCTCAATACTTCTAACACCTTTCTCAAATGTTCATCGTGTTCTTGGTCATTCTTTGAGTAAATAAGTATGTCATCAATGAAAACAATGACAAACTTGTCAAGGTATGGTCCACACACTCGGTTCATAAGGTCCATGAACACAGCTGGTGCATTAGTTAAACCAAACGACATGACCATAAACTCGTAATGACCGTAACGTGTTCTGAAAGCAGTCTTTGGAATATCATCTTCTTTCACCCGCATTTGATGATACCCGGAACGTAAGTCAATCTTTGAATAAACAGACGAGCCTTGTAGTTGATCAAATAAGTCATCGATTCTCGGTAGTGGGTAGCGGTTCTTGATGGTAAGTTTGTTCAACTCTCGGTAGTCGATACACAACCTGAATGTACCATCTTTCTTCTTGACAAACAAAACAGGAGCTCCCCACGGTGATGTGCTTGGTCGAATGAAACCATGCCCTAAAAGTTCTTGTAATTGGCTTTGCAGTTCTTTCATCTCGTTGGGTGCGATTCTGTAAGGAGCACGAGCTATTGGTGCAGCTCCTGGTACAAGATCTATTTGAAATTCAACGGATCGATGTGGGGGTAATCCCGGTAATTCTTTCGGAAATACATCGGGAAATTCTTTTGCGACGGGAACATCATTGATGCTCTTTTCTTCAGTTTGTACTTTCTCGACGTGTGCTAGAACAGCATAGCAACCTTTTCTGATTAGTTTTTGTGCCTTCAAATTACTAATAAGATGTAGCTTCGTGTTGCCCTTTTCTCCGTACACCATTAAGGGTTTTCCTTTTTCTCGTATAATGCGAATTGCATTTTTGTAACAAACGATCTCTGCTTTCACTTCTTTCAACCAGTCCATACCGATTATCACATCAAAACTCCCTAACTCTACTGGTATCAAATCAATCTTAAATGTTTCGCTAACCAGTTTAATTTCTCGATTCCGACATATATTATCTGCTGAAATTAATTTACCATTTACTAATTCGAGTAAAAATTTACTATCCAAAGGCGTCAATGGACAACTTAATTTAGCACAAAAATCTCTACTCATATAGCTTCTATCCGCACCCGAATCAAATAAAACGTAAGCAGATTTATTATCAATAAGAAACGTACCCGTAACAAGCTCCGGGTCTTCCTGTGCCTCTGTCGCATTAATATTGAAAACTCTTCCGCGGCCTTGTCCATTCGTGTTCTCCTGGTTCGGGCAATTTCTAATAACGTGGCCCGGTTTTCCACATTTATAACAAACTACATTGGCATAACTTGCTCCGACACTACTTGCTCCGCCATTACTCGTTCCGACACCATTTGTTCCTTTCGTTCTATTAACCCCTGGTCCGTAGAGCTCACACTTCGCTGCGCTATGACCATTTCTTTTACACTTGTTGCAAAATTTGGTGCAGAACCCCGAGTGATACTTTTCACACCTTTGGCATAGCTGCTTCTGATTTTTGTTGTTGTTGTTGGGGTTATTATTGTTGTTGGGATGATTGTTGTAGTTGCTGTTGTTGTTATTGTTGTTGTTGTTGTTGTTGTTGTTGTTGTTGTTGTTGTTGTTGTTCGGCCATTTATTGTAGTTGCGATTGATGTTGCGATTGTTGGGATAATTGTTGCGATTATTGTTATAATTGCTGTTGTTGTTGTTTTGGTGATTCTTATCACCGTTTTCCTCCCACTTTCTTTTGACTTGCTTCACATTGGCCTCTTCAGCAGTCTGTTCTTTAATTCTTTCTTCAATCTGGTTCACTAGTTTGTGAGCCATTCTACATGCCTGTTGCATGGAGGCGGGCTCATGTGAACTTATATCTTTTTGGATTCTTTCCGGTAATCCTTTCACAAACGCGTCGATCTTCTCTTCCTCATCTTCGAATGCTCCCGGACACAATAGGCACAATTCTGTGAATCGTCTTTCGTACGTGGTAATATCAAATCCTTGGGTTCGTAACCCTCTAAGTTCTGTCTTGAGCTTATTGACCTCGGTTCTGGGACGATACTTCTCGTTCATCAAGTGCTTGAATGCTGACCACGGTAGTGCGTACGCATCGTCTTGTCCCACTTGCTCTAGATAGGTATTCCACCATGTTAACGCAGAACCTGTGAAGGTATGCATAGCGTACTCCACTTTGTCCTCTTCAGTACACTTACTTATGGCAAACACCGATTCGACCTTCTCGGTCCACCGTTTCAATCCGATCGGTCCTTCGGTTCCATCAAATTCCAAAGGTTTGCAGGCAGTGAATTCTTTGTAGGTGCATCCTACACGATTTCTTGTACTGCTAGATCTAAGGTTATTGTTGGTATGTAGCGCAGCCTGTACTGCAGCTATGTTTGAAGCAAGAAAGGCACGAAATTCCTCTTCGCTCATATTCAAGGTGTGTCGAGTAGTCGGTGCCATTTACTTCAAATAGTCAAATGAATCAAGTTAATCATACAGAATATTAAGAGTAGTCAATAGTATCTCGTAGCATAATATGAACTCATTTATAAAAGCTTTTTCTTCATATTAGCGTTTTATAAGTTTAAATTCGGGTAGTACCTACCCGTTAAGTTCATACTTAGTAGCTAATATATACAATTCAACTACTACAATTCTATATGAAAAACTGATTATAATAATATTTCGCGTTCAAACTTTTACACAATATTTTACAAACTTACAATACCGCTTATTTTACATATAGCATGAAATATAGCACACAATAACTTTGATACAAGATAGTTGTGAAGATAATTCTAGCTAGTACACAAGTCGTTCAGCAAAGGTAATAAAGATACGTAATTCATACGTCCAGAAACAAGTCATGCATTCTGGTTTTACTAGGATTACTTCCCATCCTTGGTCTTGTGGAACATAACCGTTATGGCCGTTGATAAGACAGCGTGTTGTAACGTCATCAAAGGGACGAGGGTTACGTAATGTCCAACAGTCCCGTAACAATCTAAAAACCTCATTTCTTACCCCAATTACCGACTCCGTCACTTGTGGGAACGTTTTGTTTAATAGTTGTAGCCCGATGTTCTTGTTCTCACTTTGGTGAGAAGCGAACATTACTAATCCGTAAGCATAACATGCTTCTTTATGTTGCATGTTAGCCGCTTTTTCTAAATCACGAAGTCCAATATTCGAATATATTGAGTCAAAATAATTTCTTAACCCATTGCGTAAAATAGCATTTGGGTTCCCCGCAATATATGCGTCAAAGTAAACACATCGTAACTTATGGATTTCCCAATGTGATATCCCGCATCTTTCGAACGAAAGCCTTTTATAAACCAAGGCATTCTTGGAACGTTCTTCGAATGTCTTACAAACTGATCTCGCCTTAAATAGTTGTGCCGAAGAATTCTGACCGACTCTAGACAAGATTTCATCAATCATGTCTCCGGGTAGGTCTCTTAAAATATTGGGTTGTCTATCCATTTTGTGTTTTTATACTGTAAAATAGACAAGAGTTAGATTCATAAAAAAAATACTTATTAATACAAGCAATTTTTACATATATCATAAAGCATAAGCACACTATATTACATATATTACACCACATGAATACAACTATCTTATTCCGACTCGCTTGTTTCTTCTTCTTCGGTTTTGGTTCGTTTTGCCAAGTTTCTAGGGATATATGATGTTCCCCTAATACGAGCCGTCGTTTTCCACATTGGTTTAGAAAAACCTGGTGGTTTAGAGGTTCCCTGGTCATTGTTACAACTTAAGGACTTCGGGGGTTGACGATACATATAAAGTTCATCGGGGTTGGAATTAGATTTCTCTATTTTTATGCCCTTTCCCTTATTATTTTCTTTTGCCTTTTTAAATTCAGTTGGGGTAATTTCTATAACATCATCGGAATTCTCGTCGGAATCCGATTCATCGGAGAATTGGTAATCCTCCCAATATTTTGCTTCCTTGGCGGAAACACCATTGACCATAATTAACCTTGGTCGGTTGGTTGAGGATTTTCTTTTACTTAACTACTTTATTATTTCCCCCACCGGTTCTATTTCTTCATCCGGTTCCGATTCTTCTTCCGGTTCCGACTCTTCTTCCGGTTCCTCTTCGGGAACTTGTGAATCAGTCCACGAATCATTCCAATTTACATTTGAGTCTTCATTATTATTAGGTGAGTCAATGGGACTTATTCTAGAGGTAGACATCTATCACATAATATCAAACGCGTTAAGAGATTAATATATCACATAATATTCACATGTTAAAAATATATAGTTTCCAACAAAATTTGTTAAGCAATCATTTTTAAAGTAAACACGGTCGAAGTCCAGACTCACTAATGCATCCTAACAAACTTGATAAGACACACTAATGCAAAATTCTGGTTCTCTAAGACCAACGCTCGGATACCAACTGAAATGTCCCGTTTTTATTGATTAAAAACGTTCCATATTAATTGATTTCGTTGCGAGGTTTTGACCTCTATATGAGACGTTTTTCAAAGACTGCATTCATTTTAAAACAAACCATAACCTTTATTTCATCAATAAAGGTTTAAAAAGCTTTACGTAGATTATCAAATAATGATAATCTAAAATATCCTGTTTACACACGACCATTACATAATGGTTTACAATACAAATATGTTACAACAAAATAAGTTTCTTGAATTCAGTTTTTACACAATATCATACAAGCATGGACTCCAAATCTCGTCCTTATTTAAGTATACGACAGCGGAAGCTCTTAATAATCACCTGAGAATAAACATGCTTAAAACGTCAACAAAAATGTTGGTAAGTTATAGGTTTAACCTATATATATATATCAAATCATAATAATAGACCACAAGATTTCATATTTCAATACACATCCCATACATAGAGATAAAAATCATTCATATGGTGAACACCTGGTAACCGACATTAACAAGATACATATATAAGAATATCCCCATCATTCCGGGACACCCTTCGGATATGATATAAATTTCGAAGTACTAAAGCATCCGGTACTTTGGATAGGGTTTGTTAGGCCCAATAGATCTATCTTTAGGATTCGCGTCAATTAGGGTGTCTGTTCCCTAATTCTTAGATTACCAGACTTAATAAAAAGGGGCATATTCGATTTCGATAATTCAACCATAGAATGTAGTTTCACATACTTGTGTATATTTTGTAAATCATTTATAAAACCTGCATGTATTCTCATCCCAAAAATATTAGATTTTAAAAGTGGGACTATAACTCACTTTCACACATTTTTACTTCGTCGGGAAGAAAGACTTGGCCATTGGTTGATTCACAAACCTATAACAATATATACATATATATCAAAGTATGTTCAAAATATATTTACAACACTTTTAATATATTTTGATGTTTTAAGTTTATTAAGTCAGCTGTCCTCGTTAGTAACCTACAACTAGTTGTCCACAGTTAGATGTACAGAAATAAATCGATAAATATTATCTTGAATCAATCCACGACCCAGTGTATACGTATCTCAATATTGATCACAACTCAAACTATATATATTTTGGAATCAACCTCAACCCTGTATAGCTAACTCCAACATTCACATATAGAGTGTCTATGGTTGTTCCGAAATATATAAAGATGTGTCGACATGATAGGTCAAAACATTGTATACGTGTCTATGGTATCTCAAGATTACATAATATACAATACAAGTTGATTAAGTTGTGGTTGGAATAGATTTGTTACCAATTTTCACGTAGCTAAAATGAGAAAAATTATCCAATCTTGTTTTACCCATAACTTCTTCATTTTAAATCCGTTTTGAGTGAATCAAATTGCTATGGTTTCATATTGAACTCTATTTTATGAATCAAAACAGAAAAATTATAGGTTTATAGTCGGAAAAATAAGTTACAAGTCGTTTTTGTAAAGGTAGTCATTTCAGTCGAAAGAACGACGTCTAGATGACCATTTTAGAAAACATACTTCCACTTTGAGTTTAACCATAATTTTTGGATATAGTTTCATGTTCATAATAAAAATCATTTTCTCAGAATAACAACTTTTAAATCAAAGTTTATCATAGTTTTTAATTAACTAACCCAAAACAGCCCGCGGTGTTACTACGACGGCGTAAATCCGATTTTACGGTGTTTTTCGTGTTTCCAGGTTTTAAATCATTAAGTTAGCATATCATATAGATATAGAACATGTGTTTAGTTGATTTTAAAAGTCAAGTTAGAAGGATTAACTTTTGTTTGCGAACAAGTTTAGAATTAACTAAACTATGTTCTAGTGATTACAAGTTTAAACCTTCGAATAAGATAGCTTTATATGTATGAATCGAATGATGTTATGAACATCATTACTACCTTAAGTTCCTTGGATAAACCTACTGGAAAAGATAAAAATGGATCTAGCTTCAACGGATCCTTGGATGGCTCGAAGTTCTTGAAGCAGAATCATGACACGAAAACAAGTTCAAGTAAGATCATCACTTGAAATAAGATTGTTATAGTTATAGAAATTGAACCAAAGTTTGAATATGATTATTACCTTGTATTAGAATGATAACCTACTGTAAGAAACAAAGATTTCTTGAGGTTGTATGATCACCTTACAAGATTGGAAGTGAGCTAGCAAACTTGAAAGTATTCTTGATTTTATGTAACTAGAACTTGTAGAATATATGAAGAACACTTAGAACTTGAAGATAGAACTTGAGAGAGATCAATTAGATGAAGAAAATTGAAGAATGAAAGTGTTTGTAGGTGTTTTTGGTCGTTGGTGTATGGATTAGATATAAAGTATATGTAATTTTGTTTTCATGTAAATAAGTCATGAATGATTACTCATATTTTTGTAATTTTATGAGATATTTCATTCTAGTTGCCAAATGATGGTTCCCACATGTGTTAGGTGACTCACATGGGCTGCTAAGAGCTGATCATTGGAGTGTATATACCAATTGATGTTTCGCGAGATGTATATAAAATACTATTAATTTTTAGCAGGAAAATACTATTAAATACGATACAATTTTACACAAGATATTTATTTATTTATAGAATGGATATACTTAAACCTTGCTACAACACTTATAGGCAGTGTATCTAATTGTACAGTAGTGTAGTTTTTAGTAAGTCCGGTTAGTTCCACAGGGAAAATCTTTAAACAAAGCTTAACGCTATATTAGTTTACTTTTATAAAAATACAAATATATATATAAGTAATATTATTATTATAAAGGGGGGTTTTTACCGTTTAATGACCGGTTTGTCGATTTTAAAACTTTAGTTGCAGTTAAAACCAAATGTAAAATATTAAAAATAAATACAAGACTTAAATTAAAGCGTAAAGTAAATAACGATAATGAAATTGCGAATAATAAAAATGCGATAAAATAAACTTGCGATAATTAAAAAGTACGATAATTAAAAGTGCAATTAAATACAATAACAATAAAAATGCGATAATTAGAAGTGCAATTAAATATAAAATAAAGGAAATTAAATATGAAATAAAAGAATTATGCTTATTTAAACTTCCGTAATTATGATGTTTAACGTGTTGATTTTAGTTTTATGCCCATGGGTTAATTGTCCTTTGTCCTGGATTATTTAATATGTCCGTCTGGTTTTTGTCCATAACAGTCCATCAGTCATAAATATAAAGTGCGAGTGTCCTCGTCAAATTATCCTTATACCCGAAGTTAAATATTCCAACTAATTGGGGACTTAAACTATAACAAGATTTTAATACTTTGTTTAATAATTACACCAGGATGTCGACTGAGTGTAACCCAAGGTTTTAATATTTTGTTATCAATTATGCCAAGTGTCCTTTTACATAATTTCACCCCTGTTTTAATTATTCTAGTAGCTATTAATCCATTCCCGTGTCCGGTTAAATGAACGATTATTCGTACATATAAATACCCCGCCCATCGTGTCCGATCGAGTGTATATGGTAATTTATAGGGACGCCCAATTGTAAATCTTTATATTAACATTAACAAACTATCATTTAGTTAAACAAATGTAAAGCCCATTAATAGCCCATAGTCTAATTTCCACAAGTGTCGTTCTTTTGTCCAAACCCCAATTATGGTACAAAGCCCAATTACCCAATTTTAGTAATTAGCCCAACATCATGATTACTTCGGATTAAATAAGCATAATAATAACTTAGCTACGAGACATTAAATTAAAAAGGTTGAACATAACTTACAATGATTAAAAATAGCGTAGCGTTACACGGACAGAATTTCGACTTACACCCTTACAATATTCGCTAACATACCCTTATTATTAGGATTTAAAATTAAAATTAAAATTAAAATATAAATTATATATATATATATATTTACGTATATATTGAGAGAGAGAGAGAGATATATATATATTGGTTTTTGCGATCAGAATTCGTTTGCTTTTATAGGGAGTTTCAGAATTTGGGGCTCCGCGACTCGTGGCCCTTTTTGCCTTCAAACTCCGCGAGTCGCGGAGTTTGTAAATACAGCTCACCCAAGTTTGGAGCCTTTCTTGCCGACGGTTTATAATATATTATATAATATATAAATAATTATAAGAATTATTTAATTATTATATTATATTTATGTGCATAGTTGATTTGTAATTTTTAGTCCGTTGCGTCGAGCGTTGAGAGTTGACTCTGGTCCCGGTTCCGGATTTTCGAACGTCCTTGCGTACAATTTAATATCTTGTACTTTGCGTTTTGAATCTTGTACTCTTGTAATTTCGAGACGTTTCTTATCAATAATTGGAACCTCTTTGATTGTCTTTTGTACTTTTGAGCTTTTTGGTCGTTTGCGTCTTCAATTCGTCGAATCTGTCTTTTGTCTTCACCTTTTATTATTTAAACGAATATCACTTGTAAATAGAACAATTGCAACTAAAAGCTTGTCTTTCTTAAGGAATAATGCTATGAAATATATGTTCGTTTTTAGCATTATCAAATATCCCCACACTTAAGCGTTGCTTGTCCTCAAGCAATATCGTCTTGAAATACTAGAATCACTTCTTTATTCTTCACACTTTGTACATCAGTGATTTCTATACGGCGGTATAAACAATGGTAGTAACGATATGGTTTACAGTCCCACATGACTATAAAAATTTAGATCCATTAAGAAAATTGGATCTTTATGAAAACATTTGATCTTTTGAAAATTAAATCTAGTTTTTACCCTAGATAAGTTTTCCGGAATAACCCTTCACCGGTGTTTGCAAAATATTTTTGTGGGTTTGATGGGTTTCAGATTTGAAAATTTTAGCTCAAAACTTGCGGTTTTGTGTCACCCACTTGCTAACCTTGTATTTGGAAAGCAACACGTCCAGTTTACTTGTCCCGTATATTACCTTTCGGCAAACTACCGTCCAGTTGTAAAGGAAAGCGTTGAACAAGCAACTGTTAAGGCAATGTCCCCTGACATGCTTTTAATTATGGTCTATAACGTGTCGGACGCAATTACTATCCTTGGTAGGAGCAATAGTAAAGCTCACCCTTATGATTTTTCGGTCTGGCACAAGGTCCTGTCTTTGACCACTATTCAACCACCATTCTTACGGTTGACACCCGATTTAGTTCAGGTGACCTAATGAATTCCAGGTGAATTCCTAGGATTTTACGTTCAATGGTAATGAACGCATTGAAAATAGGGTTTTCAGAAAACAAATCGGTTTGTAATTTTATCAAAATATTTTCTCGTTCAAGCTCGAGTTTAGATATCATTGAATTCCATGAGTTTGTAATTCTCAATCTTTAAGGTCAATCTCAAGAATTGAGTAATATCAGTCTTAAAAGCTGATTTTTAATCTTTAAGGATATTATCCTTTCTGGGGATCTGATTCATTAGTCTTATCTAGCTAATTTGCATGGTGCCCCCCCATTGTACGAGATAAATCCTTCTCATGGTTAGGATAAATCTGACCACTTGGCGACCCTGTTTAATGCTGAGGTTCGTGGATTTCCTGCTGATTTTAGTGATGACTTTTCTAGATTTTTCGTCAACCTACAGCTGGTCTGGATGACAACTTCTTGACCTAAATCAATAAGCGCGTGTCTTTTTAGGAAGACTTTACTTCCTTTTAATGATGGAATTGATTCATCGTGTAGATCCATCTTTCTTACAGTAAATCAGGTAAAACTTTTTAGTTTAGTCCAAAGCAAAAGTATTTTCAGTTATTTGTACAAAAATATGTGATATATGTTTTGAATAACTTGGAGAATTTTCCCACACTTGGCTTTTATTTTCTTTTTTATTGTCCTCTATTCCATTTTAAATGAATTTTAACATTTTGGTTTGTTTCTCAATTTATGTCCTTTTTGAGGTAACAATAATTTTGGTGTTAACACCTAGTTTTATCGTTCATAAATATGTATAAACATGATTTTGAGTTCATTTAATTGAAAATTTTGAAAATTTTTACTAGAATTGGGTAGTCAGTATATAAGACTAGGGCTGTTCTTTATCATCAGAGAGCACTAGATTCTAATACAACTACTGCTTTAATGGTAACCCAGTGTTTAAGATAAAAATTATAAATTCCGAAAGAATTTAACCCCTTCCCACACTTAAGATCTTGCAATGCCCTCATTTGCAAGAAATCAGTAACAATTTAAATTATTGAGGGTGATTTGTGTGAAAATGATTAAATTTTACCAAAGTTTCCAAATATATTGGCGTTTGTTTGCTGAATGATAAATGGTGCACATCATTTGTTCATTCCGTCTTGTTATTATTTCACATATATTTTGCATCTTGTCGTCAAAATTAGTTGCTTTTGCTGAACTTAATGCCAGTCTTTGAAAATGCGTTGTTTTACCCTGTTGTGTACATAAGATAACTGCAAACATATATACATATTTTTGAAGTTTGGTATATTACCCCACATTCAAAAATTATTAAAATCTAAGAATAAAAGTTAGAAAATTATAAAAACTATTACAATATTAACATAAGTATTAAACGTATCAACCTTACAAATTACAAAATAAATAAAACTAAGTAGACTAGGGATGATACTGATACCAATAGGGGTTCCATGCATAACCATAGGTGCTATAAAATGCTTCGGCAGGGTTATACGTAGGATACGGTGGTTGCATCTCTATAGACCAGGGAGGGAATATGGGTTTTGGAGTAGGAATATAGTTTCTACCTATATGTTGGCAATGAGCTATGATTTTGTTTTGATGAACTTGCCAATCTTCAAATGCTCTCTGTCTAGCATTTTCGTAGTCCTGTGAAGCTACAAACCTTTGTATTTCTTGCATTTCATTTCCCCCTCCTACATTACCTTGCTGTTGGTTTCTCTCAACCTGTGGATGTCTACCATGGTATTGTACTGCGGCGTTATTCCGCCTCTTCAAAACTTTCGCACCATGGTATACATTTAAACCTATTGTATCGCGGGGTTCTGGTTCTTCGACTAATAATCCCCCCCGACTTATATCCACACCGAGATATTCAGCAATCAAAGTAATAAATATACCACCTCCTATTATGCTATGCGGTCTCATCCCCCTAACCATAGCTGATAAATAATAACCCACACAATAAGGTATACTTACAACGCTTTGTGGGTCTCGAATACACATATGGTAAAACAAATCCTGTTCATTTACCTTTTCCTTGTTCTTACCTCTTTGTGTAATCGAATTAGCTAAAAACCTATGAATCACTCTTAATTCAGCTCTATCTATATCCAAATAAGAGTAATTTCCCCCTTTGAATCGGTGATGGCTTGTTATTTGACTCCATACACCATGTGTATCAAAATTTTCATCTATCTTTCTACCATTTAGTATCAATCATCTACAATCGGCAGATGCTAACTCCTCAGGCGTATATATACGTAAAGCCTGAGCCATGTCTAGTAAAGACATGTGGCGCATCGAACCTCCTAACAAAAATCTAATAAAAGATCGATCGGTTAAACTAGCTACCCGATCATTTAATTCTATACTACACAACAATTCTTCACACCATACTTTATATACAGGTCTATGCATGGTGAATAAACGTACCCAGTCATTAAAAGTAGAATTACCATACCTCTGTGCAAGTAATTCCCTAATTGGCCCGACCAATTCTACAGCTTCTAAGGGTCCCCATTCTATGACCCTAGGTACCTCAACAACTTTAGAATGAAGAGTATGCAAACCCCTTTGATATTTTGGATAATCTATCCAAAGTCTGTCAAATCTCAGGTTCGGGTGCAAATCTTCCAAGTGCATATCAGAAAATGTCATGACTGGATGAGGTATATCTTGTTTGTAGAAGTTATCCACCTCCTGTTGTTCCGCATTCTCAGCAGGAGCATTGCGAGCTTGGGATGAAGATTCACCCCTTTCAGTCTGCAAAACACATCAAACACAATTTTTGTGCATCCAAATATGCATTAGTGTCAGCAAAATCATCAATCAAAATAATTACAATGACATGATCAATTTATATCAAACTTAAGCTCATTTTCACATTTTTATCAAATCTACACTTTTTCAAATAAGCATATACGAAAATGTTCGCCAAGTTCATAAGCATTCAACTCAAATAACATGTCAAAATAATCATTACTAGCAATTAAACAAGTTTCAAATGGCATTATCTCTCAAAAATCAAGTTCATGAATTTTAGACTTGAAAAAGTCCACTTTAATTCTCAAAATCATGTTTAGGCTCAAAGTTTGGATCATTTAACTTCCTAAACATGTTACACTACTTAATTTAGTAACAATTCATGAAAAAAATCGGCCATAACCTGTTTATATCAAAAACCCCAAATTTGCTCAAGAACACAAACCCTAGATTACTCAAAATTTGAAGTTTAAGACTTCTAATCATGTTAAATAGCATCAATCTAGGTTATACAAGCATAATACATAAACAATTTAAGCATAATTACACTAAAAAGCCTCAAAATCAAATTGGGTATAAAATTGCTCAAGAACACTAATTTTCGGATTAAATGGTGTTTAGGTGTAGTGACCCGAAATTTTCCATATTTATATATATTAATTGAGATTGTTATTTACATGATTAAATGTTTCCAACATGTTAAGCAATCAAACTTCTTAAGACTTGATTAATTGAAATAGGTTTCATATAGACAATTGACCACCCAAGTTGACCGGTGATTCACGAACGTTAAAACTTGTAAAAACTATATGATGACATATATATGGTTATATATATAGTTAACATGATATTATTATAAGTAAACATATCATTAAGTATATTAACAATGAACTACATATGTAAAAACAAGACTACTAACTTAATGATTTTGAAACGAGATATATATGTAACGATTATCGTTGTAACGACATTTAATGTATATATATCATATTAAGAGATATTCGTACATCATAATATCATGATAATATAATAATTTAAAATCTCTTTTGATATTATAAACATTGGGTTAACAACATTTAACAAGATCGTTAACCTAAAGGTTTCAAAACAACATTTACATGTAACGACTAACGATGACTTAACGACTCAGTTAAAATGTATATACTGTAGTGTTTTAATATGTATTCATACACTTTTGAAAGACTTCAAGACACTTATAAAAATACTTCTACTTAACAAAAATGCTTACAATTACATCCTCGTTCAGTTTCATCAACAATTCTACTCGTATGCACCCGTATTCGTACTCGTACAATACACAGCTTTTAGATGTATGTACTATTGGTATATACACTCCAATGATCAGCTCTTAGCAGCCCATGTGAGTCACCTAACACATGTGGGAACCATCATTTGGCAACTAGCATGAAATATCTCATAAAATTACAAAAATATGAGTAATCATTCATGACTTATTTACATGAAAACAAAATTACATATCCTTTATATCTAATCCATACACCAACGACCAAAAACACCTACAAACACTTTCATTCTTCAATTTTCTTCATCTAATTGATCTCTCTCAAGTTCTATCTTCAAGTTCTAAGTGTTCTTCATAAATTCCAAAAGTTCTAGTTTCATAAAATCAAGAATACTTTCAAGTTTGCTAGCTCACTTCCAATCTTGTAAGGTGATCATCCAACCTCAAGAAATCTTTGTTTCTTACAGTAGGTTATCATTCTAATACAAGGTAATAATCATATTCAAACTTTGGTTCAATTTCTATAACTATAACAATCTTATTTCAAGTGATGATCTTACTTGAACTTGTTTTCGTGTCATGATTCTGCTTCAAGAACTTCGAGCCATCCAAGGATCCATTGAAGCTAGATCCATTTTTCTCTTTTATAGTAGGTTTATCCAAGGAACTTAAGGTAGTAATGATGTTCATAACATCATTCGATTCATACATATAAAGCTATCTTATTCGAAGGTTTAAACTTGTAATCACTAGAACATAGTTTAGTTAATTCTAAACTTGTTCGCAAACAAAAGTTAATCCTTCTAACTTGACTTTTAAAATCAACTAAACACATGTTCTATATCTATATGATATGCTAACTTAATGATTTAAAACCTGAAAACACGAAAAACACCGTAAAACCGGATTTACGCCGTCGTAGTAACACCGCGGGCTGTTTTGGGTTAGTTAATTAAAAACTATGATAAACTTTGATTTAAAAGTTGTAATTCTGAGAAAATGATTTTTATTATGAACATGAAACTATATCCAAAAATTATGGTTAAACTCAAAGTGGAAGTATGTTTTCTAAAATGGTCATCTAGACGTCGTTCTTTCGACTGAAATGACTACCTTTACAAAAACGACTTGTAACTTATTTTTCTGACTATAAACCTATACTTTTTCTGTTTAGATTCATAAAATAGAGTTCAATATGAAACCATAGCAATTTGATTCACTCAAAACGGATTTAAAATGAAGAAGTTATGGGTAAAACAAGATTGGATAATTTTTCTCATTTCAGCTACGTGAAAATTGGTAACAAATCTATTCCAACCATAACTTAATCAACTTGTATTGTATATTATGTAATCTTGAGATACCATAGACACGTGTACAATGTTTCGACCTATCATGTCGACACATCTATATATATTTCGGAACAACCATAGACACTCTATATGTGAATGTTGGAGTTAGCTATACAGGGTTGAGGTTGATTCCAAAATATATATAGTTTGAGTTGTGATCAATACTGAGATACGTATACACTGAGTCGTGGATTGATTCAAGATAATATTTATCGATTTATTTATGTACATCTAATTGTGGACAACTAGTTGTAGGTTACTAACGAGGACAGCTGACTTAATAAACTTAAAACATCAAAATATATTAAAAGTGTTGTAAATATATTTTTGAACATACTTTGATATATATGTATATATTGTTATAGGTTCGTGAATCAACCAGTGGCCAAGTCTTACTTCCCGACGAAGTAAAAATCTGTGAAAGTGAGTTATAGTCCCACTTTTAAAATCTAATATTTTTGGGATGAGAATACATGCAGGTTTTATAAATGATTTACAAAATAGACACAAGTACGTGAAACTACATTCTATGGTTGAATTATCGAAATCGAATATGTCCCTTTTTATTAAGTCTGGTAATCTAAGAATTAGGGAACAGACACCCTAATTGACGCGAATCCTAAAGATAGATCTATTGGGCCTAACAAACCCCATCCAAAGTACCGGATGCTTTAGTACTTCGAAATTTATATCATATTCGAAGGGTGTCCCGGAATGATGGGGATATTCTTATATATGCATCTTGTTAATGTCGGTTACCAGGTGTTCACCATATGAATGATTTTTATCTCTATGTATGGGATGTGTATTGAAATATGAAATCTTGTGGTCTATTATTATGATTTGATATATATAGGTTAAACCTATAACTCACCAACATTTTTGTTGACTTTTTAAGCATGTTTATTCTCAGGTGATTATTAAGACTTCCGCTGTCGCATACTTAAATAAGGACGAGATTTGGAGTCCATGCTTGTATGATATTGTGTAAAAACTGCATTCAAGAAACTTATTTTATTGTAACATATTTGTATTGTAAACCATTATGTAATGGTCGTGTGTAAACAGGATATTTTAGATTATCATTATTTGATAATCTACGTAAAGCTTTTTAAACCTTTATTGATGAAATAAAGGTTATGGTTGTTTTAAAATGAATGCAGCCTTTGAAAAACGTCTCATATAGAGGTCAAAACCTCGCAACGAAATCAATTAATATGGAACGTTTTTAATCAATAAGAACGGGACATTTCAGTTGGTATCCGAGCGTTGGTCTTAGAGAACCAGAATTTTGCATTAGTGTGTCTTATCGAGTTTGTTAGGATGCATTAGTGAGTCTGGACTTCGACCGTGTTTAGTTGAAAAATGATTGCTTAACAAATTTTGTTGGAAACTATATATTTTTAACATGTGAATATTATGTGATATATTAATCTCTTAACGTGTTTGATATTATGTGATAGATGTCTACCTCTAGAACAAGTCCCATTGACTCACCTAATAATAATGAAGAGTCAAATGTAAATTGGAATGATTCGTGGACTGATTCACAAGTTCCCGAAGAGGAACCGGAAGAAGAGTCGGAACCGGAAGAAGAATCGGAACCGGAAGAAGAATCGGAACCGGATGAAGAAATAGAACCGGTGGGGGAAATAATAAAACGGTTAAGTAAAAGAAAATCCTCAACCAACCGACCAAGGTTAATTATGACCAATGGTGTTTCCGCCAAGGAAGCAAAATATTGGGAGGATTACCAATTCTCCGATGAATCGGATTCCGACGAGAATTCCGATGATGTTATAGAAATTACCCCAACTGAATTTAAAAAGGCAAAAGAAAATAATAAGGGAAAGGGCATAAAAATAGAGAAATCTAATTCCAACCCCGATGAACTTTATATGTATCGTCAACCCCCGAAGTCCTTAAGTTGTAACAATGACCCGGGAACCTCTAAACCACCAGGTTTTTCTAAACCAATGTGGATAACGACGGCTCGTATTAGGGGAACATCATATATCCCTAGAAACTTGGCAAAACGAACCAAAACCGAAGAAGAAGAAACAAGCGAGTCGGAATAAGATAGTTTTATTCGTGTGGTGTAATATAAGTAATATAGTGTACTTATGCTTTATGATATATGTAAAAATTTCTTGTATTAATAAGTATTTTTTTTATGAATCTAACTCTTGTCTATTTTACAGTATAAAAACACAAAATGGATAGACAACCCAATATTTTAAGAGACCTACCCGGAGACATGATTGATGAAATCTTGTCTAGAGTCGGTCAGAATTCCTCGGCACAACTATTTAAGGCGAGATCAGTTTGTAAGACATTCGAAGAACGTTCCAAGAATGTCTTGGTTTATAAGAGACTTTCGTTTGAAAGATGGGGGATATCACATTGGGAAACCCATAAGTTACGATGTGTTTACTTTGACGCATATATTGCGGGGAACCCAAATGCTATTTTACGCAATGGGTTAAGAAATTATTTTGACTCAATATATCCGAATATTGGACTTCGTGATTTAGAAAAAGCGGCTAACATGCAACATAAAGAAGCATGTTATGCTTACGGATTAGTAATGTTCGCTTCTCACCAAAGTGAGAACAAGAACATCGGGCTACAACTATTAAACAAAACGTTCCCACAAGTGACGGAGTCGGTAATTGGGGTAAGAAATGAGGTTTTTAGATTGTTACGGGACTGTTGGACATTACGTAACCCTCGTCCTTTTGACGACGTTACAACACGCTGTCTTATCAACGGCCATAACGGTTATGTTCCACAAGACCAAGGATGGGAAGTAATCCTAGTAAAACCAGAATGCATGACTTGTTTCTGGACGTATGAATTACGTGTCTTTATTGCCTTTGCTGAACGACTTGTGTACTAGCTAGAATTATCTTCACAACTATCTTGTATCAAAGTTATTGTGTGCTATATTTCATGCTTTATGTAAAATAAGCGGTATTGTAAGTTTGTAAAATATTGTATAAAAGTTTGAACGCGAAATATTATTATAATCAGTTTTTCATATAGAATTGTAGTAGTTGAATTGTATATTAGCTACTAAGTATGAACTTAACGGGTAGGTACTACCCGAATTTAAACTTATAAAACGCTAATATGAAGAAAAAGCTTTTATAAATGAGTTCATATTATGCTACGAAATACTATTAACTACTCTTAATATTCTGTATGATTAACTTGTTCCATTTGACTATTTTGAAGGAAATGGCACCGACTACTCGACACACCGTGAATATGAATGAAGAGGAATTCCGTACTTTTCTAGCTTCAAACATAGCCGCAGTACAGGCTGCGCTACATACCAACAATAACCTTGGATCTAGCAGTACAGGAAATCGTGTAGGATGCACCTACAAAGAATTCACTGCCTGCAAACCTTTGGAATTTGATGGAACCGAAGGACCGATCGGATTGAAACGGTGGACCGAGAAGGTCGAATCGGTGTTTGCCATAAGTAAGTGTACTGAAGAGGACAAAGTGAAGTACGCTACGCATACCTTCACAGGTTCTGCGTTAACATGGTGGAATACCTATCTAGAGCAAGTGGGACAAGACGATGCGTACGCACTACCGTGGTCAGCATTCAAGCACTTGATGAACGAGAAGTACCGTCCCAGAACCGAGGTCAATAAGCTCAAGACAGAACTTAGAGGGTTAAGAACCCAAGGATTTGATATTACCACGTACGAAAGACGATTCACAGAATTGTGCCTATTGTGTCCGGGAGCATTCGAAGATGAGGAAGAGAAGATCGACGCGTTTGTGAAAGGATTACCGGAAAGAATCCAAGAAGATATAAGTTCACACGAGCCCGCCTCCATACAACAGGCATGTAGAATGGATCACAAACTAGTGAACCAGATTGAAGAAAGAATTAAAGAACAGACTGCTGAAGAGGCCAATGTGAAGCAAGTCAAAAGAAAGTGGGAGGAAAACGGTGATAAGAATCACCAATACAACAACAACAGCAATCGCAACAATTATCCCAACAATCGCAACATCAATCGCAACTACAACAAACGGCCCAACAACAACAACAACAACAACAACAACAGCAACAACAACTACAACAATCATCTCAACAACAATAATAACCGCAACAACAACAACAATCAGAAGCAGCTATGCCAAAGGTGTGAAAAGTATCACTCGGGGTTCTGCACCAAATTTTGCAACAAGTGTAAAAGAAATGGTCATAGCGCGGCAAAGTGTGAGGTCTACGGACCAGGGGTTAATAGAACGAAAGGAACAAATGGTGTCGGAATGAGTAATGGCGGAGCAAGTAGTGTCGGAGCAAGTTATGCCAATGTAGTTTGTTATAAATGTGGAAAACCGGGCCACATTATTAGAAATTGCCCGAACCAGGAGAACACGAATGGACCGGAAGAGTTTTCAATATTAATGCGGCAGAGGCACAGGAAGACCCGGAGCTTGTTACGGGTACGTTTCTTATTGACAATAAATCTGCTTACGTTTTATTTGATTCAGGTGCGGATAGAAGCTATATGAGTAGAGATTTTTGTGCTAAATTAAGTTGTCCATTGACGCCTTTGGATAGTAAATTTTTACTCGAATTAGCAAATGGTAAATTAATTTCAGCAGATAATATATGTCGAAATCGAGAAATTAAACTGGTTAGCGAAACATTTAAGATTGATTTGATACCAGTAGAGTTAGGGAGTTTTGATGTGATAATCGGTATGGACTGGTTGAAAGAAGTGAAAGCAGAGATCGTCTGTTACAAAAATGCAATTCGCATTATACGAGAAAAAGGAAAACCCTTAATGGTGTACGGAGAGAAGGGCAACACGAAGCTACATCTTATTAGTAATTTGAAGGCACAAAAACTAATAAGAAAAGGTTGCTATGCTGTTCTAGCACACGTCGAGAAAGTACAAACTGAAGAAAAGAGCATCAATGATGTTCCCATTGCAAAAGAATTTCCCGATGTATTTCCGAAAGAATTATCGGGATTACCCCCACATCGATCTGTTGAATTTCAAATAGATCTTGTACCAGGAGCTGCACCAATAGCTCGTGCTCCTTACAGACTCGCACCCAGCGAGATGAAAGAACTGCAAAGCCAATTACAAGAACTTTTAGAGCGTGGTTTCATTCGACCAAGCACATCACCGTGGGGAGCTCCTGTTTTGTTTGTCAAGAAGAAAGATGGTACATTCAGGTTGTGTATCGACTACCGAGAGTTGAACAAACTTACCATCAAGAACCGCTACCCACTATCGAGAATCGACGACTTATTTGATCAACTACAAGGCTCGTCTATTTATTCAAAGATTGACTTACGTTCCGGGTATCATCAAATGCGGGTGAAAGAAGATGATATTCCAAAGACTGCTTTCAGAACACGTTACGGTCATTACGAGTTTATGGTCATGCCGTTTGATTTAACTAATGCACCAGCTGTGTTCATGGACCTTATGAACCGAGTGTGTGGACCATACCTTGACAAGTTTGTCATTGTTTTCATTGATGACATACTTATTTACTCAAAGAATGACCAAGAACACGGTGAACATTTGAGAAAGGTGTTAGAAGTATTGAGGAAGGAAGAATTGTACGCTAAGTTTTCAAAGTGTGCATTTTGGTTGGAAGAAGTTCAATTCCTCGGTCACATAGTGAACAAAGAAGGTATTAAGGTGGATCCGGCAAAGATAGAAACTGTTGAAAAGTGGGAAACCCCGAAAACTCCGAAACACATACGCCAGTTTTTAGGACTAGCTGGTTACTACAGAAGGTTCATCCAAGACTTTTCCAGAATAGCAAAACCCTTGACTGCATTAACGCATAAAGGGAAGAAATTTGAATGGAATGATGAACAAGAGAAAGCGTTTCAGTTATTGAAGAAAAAGCTAACTACGGCACCTATATTGTCATTGCCTGAAGGGAATGATGATTTTGTGATTTATTGTGACGCATCAAAGCAAGGTCTCGGTTGTGTATTAATGCAACAAACGAAGGTGATTGCTTATGCGTCTAGACAATTGAAGATTCACGAACAAAATTACACGACGCATGATTTGGAATTAGGCGCGGTTGTTTTTGCATTAAAGACTTGGAGGCACTACTTATATGGGGTCAAAAGTATTATATATACCGACCACAAAAGTCTTCAACACATATTTAATCAGAAACAACTGAATATGAGGCAGCGTAGGTGGATTGAATTATTGAATGATTACGA
This sequence comes from Rutidosis leptorrhynchoides, assembly GCF_046630445.1. NCBI lineage: Eukaryota > Viridiplantae > Streptophyta > Magnoliopsida > Asterales > Asteraceae > Rutidosis > Rutidosis leptorrhynchoides. The sequence goes on from NC_092336.1 coordinate 531,519,359, forward strand.
CTTTGAGATTCGTTACCACCCGGGGAACGCAAATGTGGTAGCCGATGCCTTGAGCAGGAAGGACAGAGAACCCATTCGAGTAAAATCTATGAATATAATGATTCATAATAACCTTACTACTTAAATAAAGGAGGCGCAACAAGGAGTTTTAAAAAAGGGAAATTTAAAGGATGAAATACCCAAAGGATCGGAGAAGCATCTTAATATTCGGGAAGACGGAACCCGGTATAGGGCTGAAAGGATTTGGGTACCAAAATTTGGAGATATGAGAGAAATGGTACTTAGAGAAGCTCATAAAACCAGATACTCAATACATCCTGGAACGGGAAAGATGTACAAGGATCTCAAGAAACATTTTTGGTGGCCGGGTATGAAAGCCGATGTTGCTAAATACGTAGGAGAATGTTTGACGTGTTCTAAGGTCAAAGCTGAGCATCAGAAACCATCAGGTCTACTTCAACAACCCGAAATCCCGGAATGGAAATGGGAAAACATTACCATGGATTTCATCACTAAATTGCCAAGGACTGCAAGTGGTTTTGATACTATTTGGGTAATAGTTGATCGTCTCACCAAGTCAGCACACTTCCTGCCAATAAGAGAAGATGACAAGATGGAGAAGTTAGCACGACTGTATTTGAAGGAAGTCGTCTCCAGACATGGAATACCAATCTCTATTATCTCTGATAGGGATGGCAGATTTATTTCAAGATTCTGGCAGACATTACAGCAAGCATTAGGAACTCGTCTAGACATGAGTACTGCCTATCACCCACAAACTGATGGGCAGAGTGAAAGGACGATACAAACACTTGAATACATGCTACGAGCATGTGTTATTGATTTCGGAAACAGTTGGGATCGACATCTACCGTTAGCAGAATTTTCCTACAACAACAGCTACCATTCAAGCATTGAGATGGCGCCGTTTGAAGCACTTTATGGTAGAAAGTGCAGGTCTCCGATTTGTTGGAGTGAAGTGGGGGATAGACAGATTACGGGTCCGGAGATTATACAAGAAACTACCGAGAAGATCATCCAAATTCAACAACGGTTGAAAACCGCCCAAAGTCGACAAAAGAGCTACGCTGACATTAAAAGAAAAGATATAGAATTTGAAATTGGAGAGATGGTCATGCTTAAAGTTGCACTTTGGAAAGGCGTTGTTCGATTTGGTAAACGAGGGAAATTAAATCCAAGGTATATTGGACCATTCAAGATTATTGATCGTGTCGGACCAGTAGCTTACCGACTTGAGTTACCTCAACAACTCGCAGCTGTACATAACACTTTCCACGTCTCGAATTTGAAGAAATGTTTTACTAAAGAAGATCTCACTATTCCGTTAGATGAAATCCAAATCAACGAAAAACTTCAATTCATCGAAGAACCCGTCGAAATAATGGATCGTGAGGTTAAAAGACTTAAGCAAAACAAGATACCAATTGTTAAGGTTCGATGGAATGCTCGTAGAGGACCCGAGTTCACCTGGGAGCGTGAAGATCAGATGAAGAAGAAATACCCGCATCTATTTCCAGAAGATTCGTCAACACCTTCAACAGCTTAAAATTTCGGGACGAAATTTATTTAACGGGTAGGTACTGTAGTGACCCGAACTTTTCCATGTTTATATATATTAATTGAGATTGATATTTACATGATTAAATGTTTCCAACATGTTAAGCAATCAAACTTCTTAAGACTTGATTAATTGAAATAGGTTTCATATAGACAATTGACCACCCAAGTTGACCGGTGATTCACGAACGTTAAAACTTGTAAAAACTATATGATGACATATATATGGTTATATATATAGTTAACATGATATTATTATAAGTAAACATATCATTAAGTATATTAACAATGAACTACATATGTAAAAACAAGACTACTAACTTAATGATTTTGAAACGAGACATATATGTAACGATTATCGTTGTAACGACATTTAATATATATATATCATATTAAGAGATATTCGTACATCATAATATCATGATAATATAATAATTTAAAATCTCTTTTGATATTATAAACATTGGGTTAACAACATTTAACAAGATCGTTAACCTAAAGGTTTCAAAACAACATTTACATGTAACGACTAACGATGACTTAACGACTCAGTTAAAATGTATATACTGTAGTGTTTTAATATGTATTCATACACTTTTGAAAGACTTCAAGACACTTATCAAAATACTTCTACTTAACAAAAATGCTTACAATTACATCCTCGTTCAGTTTCATCAACAATTCTACTCGTATGCACCCGTATTCGTACTCGTACAATACACAGCTTTTAGATGTATGTACTATTGGTATATACACTCCAATGATCAGCTCTTAGCAGCCCATGTGAGTCACCTAACACATGTGGGAACCATCATTTGGCAACTAGCATGAAATATCTCATAAAATTACAAAAATATGAGTAATCATTCATGACTTATTTACATGAAAACAAAATTACATATCCTTTATATCTAATCCATACACCAACGACCAAAAACACCTACAAACACTTTCATTCTTCAATTTTCTTCATCTAATTGATCTCTCTCAAGTTCTATCTTCAAGTTCTAAGTGTTCTTCATAAATTCCAAAAGTTCTAGTTTCATAAAATCAAGAATACTTTCAAGTTTGCTAGCTCACTTCCAATCTTGTAAGGTGATCATCCAACCTCAAGAAATCTTTGTTTCTTACAGTAGGTTATCATTCTAATACAAGTTAATAATCATATTCAAACTTTGGTTCAATTTCTATAACAATAACAATCTTATTTCAAGTGATGATCTTACTTGAACTTGTTTTCGTGTCATGATTCTGCTTCAAGAACTTCGAGCCATCCAAGGATCCATTGAAGCTAGATCCATTTTTCTCTTTTCCAGTAGGTTTATCCAAGGAACTTAAGGTAGTAATGATGTTCATAACATCATTCGATTCATACATATAAAGCTATCTTATTCGAAGGTTTAAACTTGTAATCACTAGAACATAGTTTAGTTAATTCTAAACTTGTTCGCAAACAAAAGTTAATACTTCTAACTTGACTTTTAAAATCAACTAAACACATGTTATATATCTATATGATATGCTAACTTAATGATTTAAAACCTGGAAACACGAAAAACACCGTAAAACCGGATTTACGCCGTCGTAGTAACACCGCGGGCTGTTTTGGGTTAGTTAATTAAAAACTATGATAAACTTTGATTTAAAAGTTGTTATTCTGAGAAAATGATTTTTATTATGAACATGAAACTATATCCAAAAATTATGGTTAAACTCAAAGTGGAAGTATGTTTTCTAAAATGGTCATCTAGACGTCGTTCTTTCGACTGAAATGACTACCTTTACAAAAACGACTTGTAACTTATTTTTCCGACTATAAACCTATACTTTTTCTGTTTAGATTCATAAAATAGAGTTCAATATGAAACCATAGCAATTTGATTCACTCAAAACGGATTTAAAATGAAGAAATTATGGGTAAAACAAGATTGGATAATTTTTCTCATTTCAGCTACGTGAAAATTGGTAACAAATCTATTCCAACCATAACTTAATCAACTTGTATTGTATATTATGTAATCTTGAGATACCATAGACACGTATACAATGTTTCGACCTATCATGTCGACACATCTATATATATTTCGGAACAACCATAGACACTCTATATGTGAATGTTGGAGTTAGCTATACAGGGTTGAGGTTGATTCCAAAATATATATAGTTTGAGTTGTGATCAATACTGAGATACGTATACACTGGGTCGTGGATTGATTCAAGATAATATTTATCAATTTATTTCTGTACATCTAATTGTGGACAACTAGTTGTAGGTTACTAACGAGGACAGCTAACTTAATAAACTTAAAACATCAAAATATATTAAAAGTGTTGTAAATATATTTTTGAACATACTTTGATATATATGTATATATTGTTATAGGTTCGTGAATCAACCAGTGGCCAAGTCTTACTTCCCGACGAAGTAAAAATCTGTGAAAGTGAGTTATAGTCCCACTTTTAAAATCTAATATTTTTGGGATGAGAATACATGCAGGTTTTATAAATGATTTACAAAATAGACACAAGTACGTGAAACTACATTCTATGGTTGAATTATCGAAATTGAATATGTCCCTTTTTATTAAGTCTGGTAATCTAAGAATTAGGGAACAGACACCCTAATTGACGCGAATCCTAAAGATAGATCTATTGGGCCTAACAAACCCCATCCAAAGTACCGGATGCTTTAGTACTTCGAAATTTATATCATATCCGAAGGGTGTCCCGGAATGATGGGGATATTCTTATATATGCATCTTGTTAATGTCGGTTACCAGGTGTTCACCATATGAATGATTTTTATCTCTATGTATGGGATGTGTATTGAAATATGAAATCTTGTGGTCTATTATTATGATTTGATATATATAGGTTAAACCTATAACTCACCAACATTTTTGTTGACGTTTTAAGCATGTTTATTCTCAGGTGATTATTAAGACTTCCGCTGTCGCATACTTAAATAAGGACGAGATTTGGATTCCATGCTTGTATGATATTGTGTAAAAACTGCATTCAAGAAACTTATTTTATTGTAACATATTTGTATTGTAAACCATTATGTAATGGTCGTGTGTAAACAGGATATTTTAGATTATCATTATTTGATAATCTACGTAAAGCTTTTTAAACCTTTATTGATGAAATAAAGGTTATGGTTGTTTTAAAATGAATGCAGCCTTTGAAAAACGTCTCATATAGAGGTCAAAACCTCGCAACAAAATCAATTAATATGGAACGTTTTTAATCAATAAGAACGGGACATTTTATTAGGTGTAGAAATTTACCGTTTTTCTTGAGTAATTCCTTGATAGCATCCTTCTCAACATGATTTTAGTAAAAGATTTGATGATTAACGGTTAAAAATTGTGATTTTGGGGGGTTTTTTCGGGTTTTTGCGGGTTTATTTTCGCAGTGTTTTCTGTTTTTGTGGTGTGGACTGATCAGTTCTGCGTTTATATTTTTTTTCCTGTATTTTGGTCCTCCCGCAAGTCGCGGGGTTTAAACCATCAAACTCCGCGAGTCGCGGAGTTTGTTAATATTTTTTTATTTATTTATTTATATCTTATACTAATTAAAACAATTAAGTAATTAATTTTAAAATTTTGTTTCCCTTGTTATTTAGGACGAGGTCGTTTCGGATCGATGTCCTAGTCCGTCCTTCGACAAAATTTTAAAATTTGTCTTTTTGTAGCGATTGTTTTAAAAGCTAAGATTTTTGGGTTTTTTAATGTTTTTGGCATACTTTAATTCAATAAGATTAAAAATAATGATAATAAAAGTTCTCGTCCCTCCCTCGGGTAAAGCAATTTCGGTTCAAAGACCTAGTCTTCAACTCACGACGAATTTTAAAAATCATATTTTTAACTTAATGAGATAAAGTAAATTTTTGTTTTTAAATTCACACAATTTAAAATAAAAATACATAAAATTTAAAATTAATATTAAAAATTCACACCAAACTTAAAATTTAAAATGCATAAAAATAAAATTCATATTTTAAAAATTAAAAATTCACACCAAACTTAATTTAAAAATTCATATTATAAATTCACACCAAACTTATATTAATTTTTCAAATATTTACAATTTTAAATATATTGTTTTTACAAAGTTTACAATATTAATTTAAGATTTATATATTAATTTTAAAAACATGGTAAAAATAAAATTAAAAATCTTTTTGGCTTTTTATCCCACTTTAATCAATCAAATATTATCAAAAATATGCGCCCCTCTTTTCGGTAAAGTAATTTCGGTTCCAAGACCTAATTTAACTCATGACGAATTTTTGAAATATTTTGGGTTGATTGATTAAAGATATTTATACCTTAAGAATAAACGTTAAATTTCGCAGTGATGTAATAAATTTTTGAATGATATCAATAATTTCGGTCGCCAAACCTAATTTTATTCAATACCAATTTAATACTTTATAGCGAACAAATTAGCGTTTATTATCAAAAGGTTAAAAATAAAAAAAAAATAAAATAAAAACTGTACAGACTTACCTGTGAGATAGTATTCTTAGTTATATGATCTATCCCATTCATAAGATAGTCGGTTTAATTGGTTTTCCATGGCTACATAGGCGTAACCTCGAGCATTCAGTGTCTTTTCTTCTAAACATATGAACGGTCCGTCTCTGCATAAAGTAACAAATTCGGTGTTTGAATAGGTTTGATTATTTGAACATTTACCTCCATGTGACCATTTTCCGCATTTGTGACATCTTTCTAGGTGTCGTGCTCTTCTTTTCGCTGCGGATTTTGATTTTCCTTTACCAAATTGTAACTTATTATCTTCGCATCTGGATTCTTTTCTAACTCCGTCCAATCTTTCTCTGATTACTGATACTATTTTACTCGGAAGTGTGTCATTATTACGTTTAGTGATCAAAGCGTGTAGCATTAGACCATGGTTTAGTTCACAGGCAGTCTTCATTTCCTAAAAAAATAAAAATTCAGAATGGGGGGAGAAGACTAGTTCTTTAGGGTCTGCTAGGGAAAGACCATTCGGGTTCCATTTTCGAGAACTACACGAAAACAGACAATCTAACTCTAACAGAAATACATATTATCCTTTAAAGACTTGATTCTCCCCACACTTAGTTAGCTGTGGTGTCGAAATTGTGATTAACTTCGTTGTCAACTTCCATCGGACCATGTATGTAATGTTTAACTCTGTGACCATTAACTTTAAATTCAATCCCATTTGAATTTATTAATTCTATCGTTCCGTATGGGAAAACTCTTTTGACTATGAATGGTCCAGACCATCTTGATTTTAATTTTCCAGGAAATAGCTTGAATCGTGAATTGAAAAGAAGAACTCTGTCTCCTTCTTTAAATTCTTTTGAACTTCTGATTCTTTTATCATGCCATTTCTTCGTTCTTTCTTTATAGATTAACGAATTATCGTATGCTTCATGTCTTAATTCTTCTAATTCGTTTAGTTAACTTAATCGTAGACGTCCGGCTTCATGTAAATCAAGATTACATGTCCTCAAAGCCCAAAATGCTTTGTGTTCAATTTCTACTGGAAGATGACATGCTTTTCCATTAACAAGTCTAAAAGGTGTGGTTCTAATTGGAGTTTTGTAGGCTGTTCTAAAAGCCCAGAGTGCATCCTCCAATTTAATGGACCATTCCTTCGGATTTGATCCTACGGTTTTCTCTAGAATACGTTTTAAAGCTCGGTTGGTATTTTCAACTTGTCCACTTGTTTGTGGATGATATGCGGTTGAGATTTTATGAGTTACTCCATATCTTTTAAGAACTTTCTCAAGTTGATTATTACAAAAATGAGTACCCCGATCACTTATTAAAGCTTTCGGTGTTCCAAACCTTACAAAAAGACGTTTTAAAAAGTTGACTACAACTCGTGCATCGTTAGTTGGGAGAGCTTGTGCTTCCGCCCATTTAGATACATAATCAATGGCTACGAGTATATATAGATTATTATGAGATTTTGGAAATGGACCCATAAAGTCAATACCCCAAATGTCAAATACTTCACATACTTGTATGACATTTTGTGGCATTTCATCACGTTGACTTATTTTTCCGGCCCTTTGACAAGCATCACAGGATTTGCAAAGAAGGTGTGCGTCTTTGTAAATTGTAGGCCAATAGAATCCAGCATCATAAACTTTTCTTGCTGTTAGTTGAGGCCCATAATGCCCTCCTGTTAGTCCTGTGTGACAATGGTTTAATATTTTACTAGCTTCATCTCCAAATACACATCGGCGTATTATTCCATCGGGACAACTTTTAAACAGATGTGGATCTTCCCAGAAATAGTGTTTTATATCACTGAAGAATTTCTTTCGTCTTTGGTACGATAATCCTTTTTCAAGGAATCCACATACTAAATAGTTTGCATAGTCTGCAAACCATGGAATTTCTTTATAATCTATCTTCAATAGATATTCATCAGGAAAGTTGTCTTGTATGGCCGATTCATTTAGAACTTCTAACTCAGGATTTTCAAGACGAGAAAGATGATCAGCGGCGAGATTTTCTGCTCCTCTTTTATCTCGGATTTCAATATTAAACTCTTGTAAGAGTAAGATCCAACGGATTAATCTTGGTTTAGCATCTTGTTTCGAAAATAGGTATCTAAGAGCAGAATGGTCGGTATAGACCACCGTTTTTGCTAGAACGAGATATGATCGAAATTTGTCAAAAGCAAAGACAATAGCAAGGAGTTCTTTTTCAGTAGTTGTATAGTTCGTTTGTGCTCCTTGTAACGTCTTACTAGCATAATATATAGGTTGAAATCGTTTTTCAATCCTTTGTCCTAAAACGGCTCCCATTTTAAAATCACTTGCATCGCACATTAGTTCAAATGGTAGATTTCAATTTGGTGTTATCATGATCGGCGCATTAGTGAGTTTCTCTTTAAGAATATTAAAAGATTTGATACACTCATCTGAAAAGATGAATGGAGCATCCTTTTCTAGGAGTTTATTCATAGGAGTGGCAATTTTAGAAAAATCTTTTATGAAACGTCGGTAAAAACCGGCATGCCCTAGAAAACTCCTAACTCCTCTAACATTGGTGGGATGTGGAAGTTTAGCAATTACATCTACTTTAGCTCTATCCACTTCAATTCCTTCTTTTGAAATTTTATGACCAAGAACGATGCCTTCTTTAACCATGAAATGGCATTTCTCCCAATTAAGTACTAGATTTGATTGTTCGCATCTAATAAGCATTCGTTCCAGATTAACTAGACATGTTTCAAATGTATCACCGAAGACTGAAGAGTCATCCATGAAAACTTCCATGCATTCTTCTATCATGTCGTGAAAAATCGCCATCATACACCTTTGAAAGATTGCAGGGGCGTTGCAAAGTCCAAATGGCATGCGTTTGTAAGCAAAAGTACCATAAGGGCACGTGAATGTGGTTTTCTCTTGGTCCTCGGGTGCTATTGGAATTTGAAAATATCCGGAAAATCCATCTAGAAAACAATAGTAACTATTTCCGGCTAATTTTTCCAACATTTGATCTATGAAAGGTAAGGGAAAGTGATCTTTTCTAGTGGCGTCATTTAATTTTCTATAATCAATACATACACGCCATCCTGTTACAGTCCTAGTAGGAATAAGCTCATTTTTCTCATTTGTAATGACAGTCATGCCACCCTTCTTAGGCACGCATTGAACTGGGCTTACCCATGGACTATCAGAAATTGGATAAATTAAACCTGCATCTAGCAGTTTAATAATCTCTTTCTTAACTACATCTTGCATAATAGGATTTAGTCTTCGTTGGCGTTGTACATACGTTTTATGACCTTCTTCCATAAGGATTTTATGTGTGCAATACGAAGGACTTATTCCTTTAATATCATGAATCTTCCATGCAATGGTTGGTTTATGGGCTTTCAACACAGAAATGAGTTGTAATTTCTCATTTTCAGTAAGAGAAGACGATATTATTACAGGTAATTCAGATTCACCATGTAAATAAGCGTATTCCAAATGGTTTGGAAGTGGCTTTAACTCTAATTTCGGAGGTTTTTCTATCGATGATTTGTATCGATATCTGTCTTCTTCTTTTAGCATTTGAATTTCTTCTGTTGTTGGTTCATATCCATTAGCTATAAGTGTAGCTAACATTTTAGCTTCATCAATTGGTTCATTACTTTCTCCTAAAGAACATTCTCCTGTTCCTTGTAATTCTGGAAATTCTTCTAATAATTCTGCATGTGCATCTATAGTTTGAATATAATAACATGTATCATCTGCAGATTGCGGTTGTTGCATTGCTCTATCAACTGAAAAGGTAACACTCTCGTCCTCTATACTTAGGGTCAATTTCTTACCGAACACGTCTATCATTGCTTTAGCCGTGTTTAAGAATGGTCTTCCTAATATGAGAGGAACTTGAGAATCTTCTTCCATGTCCAAAACAACAAAATCTACTGGAAATACTAAAGTACCAACTTTAACTAGCATGTTCTCCATTATCCCTCTAGGATATTTTATTGATCAATCGGCTAGTTGTATGCTTATTCTGGTTGGTTTCAATTCTCCAAGGTCTAGTTTAGCGTATAGTGAATACGGCATTAAATTTATACTAGCACCTAAATTTGTTAATGCTTCTATTGAACTAAGACTACCCAGAAAACATGGAATTGTGAAACTTCCTGGATCAGATAATTTTTCTGGTATCTTATTCAACAGCACTGCTGAACAATTAGCATTCATAGTAACAGCCGAGAGTTCTTCCATTTTCTTTCTATTTGAGATTAGATCTTTCAAGAATTTAGCATATCTAGGCATTCCTGAAATCACATCAATGAAAGGAAGATTTACATTTATCTGTTTAAACATATCCAAGAATTTGGATTGCTCGGCTTCAAGTTTCTCTTTCTTCATTTTACTCGGGTAAGGAAGTGGTGGTTGGTATGGTTTAACATAAGGTTTAGCCTTAACTGTGTTATCTTCATTAACCTTTTCAACTACCGGTTCTTTTTCCTTATCTTGATTAGGTTGTGGTTCTTATGGAGTAGGAATAGCTTCATCAGAAGTTACAAGTATTTCAGGTGGTTTAAGCGTTGTACCACTTCTTGTGGTAATAGCTTTAGCTGTTTCATTCCGGGGGTTAGCATTTGTATCACTAGGTAAACTTCCCGGTTTTCTTTCACCTATTAACCTTGCTAGGTTACTTACTTCTTGTTCCAGATTTTGAATAGAAGCTTGTTGATTTCTAAATGCTTGAGCATTTTGTTCATTAGTTTGTTTCTGAGATGTGAAAAATTGCGTTTGAGTTTCAACTAGCTTCGTCATCATATCTTCTAAATTCGGCTTTTTATCATCGGTTTGTTGTGGTGGTTTGTTTTGAAAATTAGGTCTTTGCTGGTTGTAAGTATTATTGGATACTTGTTGATTGCTAGGACCTTGTTGGTTGTTGTATGGAATATTTCGGTTATAGTTCTGGTTTTGATTGTAAATCGGTCTTGGCGGTTGATAATTATTCTGATAATTATTTCCAGGCCTTTGGTTTATGTATAAAATATTCTCTCTTTGTTCCATTGTTAATTCAATACTGAGACAATCTTTTGTCAAATGTGGTCCTCCACACTGCTCACAACTAATTCGTATTGAGTGAATATCTTTAGTCATCTTTTCCATTCGTCTCTCGACAGCATCTATCTTTGCGAAAATGGAATCTAAGTCATGGCTAGAATCGGCTCTAGCTGCTTTAGATGATCTAACGATATCTTTTTCTTGGTGCCACTCATGTGAGTGGGAAGCAGTGTTATCAATAATTTTGTAAGCATCAGTTTCGGTTTTCTTCATAATAGAACCACCAGCTGCTATATCTATGTCTTTCCTTGTAGTGATGTCGCATCCTTGGTAGAATATTTGTACTATTTGACAGGTGTCTAAACCATGTTGCGGACATCCTCTTAACAACTTTCCAAATCTTGTCCACGCCTCATATAGAGTTTCATTTGGCTTCTGTGTAAACGTAACAATTTCTGCTTGAAGTCTTACGGATTTAAATGCCGGAAAGAATTGTTTAAGAAATTTTTCAACTAAAACATCCCATGTATCAATCGCCCCTTCAGGTAACGATTCCAACCAATCTTTGGCTTCTCCCTTTAAAGTCCAGGGAAATAACATGAGATATATCTGTTCATCCTCCACTTCTCGGATTTTAAATAGTGTGCAGATCCTATTAAAGGTACGTAGATGTTCATTTGGATCTTCCTTTGGCGCACCACTAAATTGGCATTGATTAGTCACCATGTGTAGAATTTGTCCTTTGATTTCATAATCTAGCGCATTAATGTCTGGATGAGTAATTGCGTGACCTTGGCCAGTGCGTTTAGCTCTCATTCGGTCTTCCATACTTAAAGGTTCCAGATTCTCCATAATTGAATTTGTTGAATCGGAATCACTAGAGGATTCTGATTTAATGGTTCGTTCCTCAACAATCTCTGTTTGAATGATTGGTGGTTCCAGAGGAAAGTTTAGTGGTTCAGGATCTACGAATCGTTCCTGAATATTCTCCGGATTCTCAATTGTGAGGTCGGGTTCAAAAAATGGATTATCGGAAATTTGAACTAGAGTACTTGGTTGACTGGATGACGATTCTAAAGAAAAATCAACGGCAGTAATATTTGCTAAATGTCTTGATCTAGTTACAGGTGGTGAACGTACAAAAGGTGGTGAACGTCTTGCTCGGTGCATTCACTGAATATCCTATTAGTTTTTAAAAGGAAAGAAAAATTATAATAAGTTATCCAATCAATAGACTTTTCTGATTTTGCCCACGTTTTGAATAGCCAAAAGATGCAGCAGAGGGGCAGGATTCGTTTGGTCTCAATATAATTGAGGACTGTTTGGCTCCAATAACCCGGTCCACGTACAAATCCAACTATTACTACGAACCAGAAAATTTTGATGTCTATCAATTTAACCACTTAAAATAAATTTTCGTAATTTTAAGAAATTTAGATAAGAAGTAGAATAAAAATCTATGTCCTAAAACTGGAATAGCGAGAAATAAGAAAGAAAAAGAGTTCGTCAAAAAAGGTCAAAAAAGAAAAATGGTTGAAAAATAAAAGGTGACGGAAAAATAAAAGAAACTTATAAAACTTAAAAACACTTGACTAACCTAACCTTATTACTACAACTAACTTAAAATTATAATCGCAAATTGAGATTACTAATTGGAATGATAATTGATACATAGGTAAAAGTCGTCTAAAAATATTAAAGCTTACAGGAAAAAACTAAATCCCAAATGGAAATAACTTAAAAAGAAACTAAAACTTAAAAAAGGCGTCGCAAAATTCTAAAGCACCTAAATCTTAGTCTAAAGAAAAAGCACTTAAGGAATTCTACGGCAAAGCCTAAAAATCTAGAAGTAAAAATAACTATGGCAAAAACTAAGTTTAAAACTAAATATGAGCTAAAAATACAAATATTACGCTAAAACGATTAAAAAGGGACAAAATATAAAAATATACAAAAAGTTAAAAAAAAATACAATTTTTATAAAAATATTATTTTTATATTAATTATTTATTAAAACTATTAATTTTACAATTTAATTAAACTAATTAAACAAAATAATAATAAAAACTAAAATAAATAATTAATTAAAACCTAATTAGGGTTTTATAATAATAATTATAATAATTACCCGTAATTAATGCCTGATTAGGGTTCTGTGTACCCGTGTCAGAGGGGCTCCGCGAGTTGCGGTGCCCGAAGCAGAAAACTCCGCGAGTCGCGGGGTTCCAGAATTCAACTCAGGTACAGTTTTAAATTTGACCTTTTTTTTTGTTTTAAATAAAATAAAAAAAATACTTAAATAAAACTTATATAAAAATAAAGAAACTTTATAAAACTTAAATATTTAACAAAATCTTAAAACTACTTATATTTTTGTTTTTCTTTTTATATTTTCGAATATTTAAAAACGTATTTTTATAAAAACGAATTTTAATAAAAGTAAACTAAAAATCTTTTTTTTTTATATTAGCGTTGCGCTTCCGGCTTTTAAGCTAGATTGTTCCCTGGCAGCGGCGCCAAAAATAACTTGATGTTTCGCGAGGTGTATATAAAATACTATTAATTTTTAGCAGGAAAATACTATTAAATACGATACAATTTTACACAAGATATTTATTTATTTATAGAATGGATATACTTAAACCTTCCTACAACACTTATAGGCAGTGTACCTAATCGCACATTAGTGTAGTTTTTAGTAAGTCTGGTTCGTTCCACAGGGAAAATCTTTAAACAAAGCTTAACGCTATATTAGTTTACTTTTATAAAACTACAAATATATATATAAGTAATATTATTATTATAAAGGGGGGTTTTACCGTTTAATGACCGGTTTGTCGATTTTAAAACTTTAGTTGCAGTTAAAACCAAATGTAAAATATTAAAAATAAATACAAGACTTAAATTAAAGCGTAAAGTAAATAACGATAATGAAATTGCGAATAATAAAAATGCGATAAAATAAACTTGCGATAATTAAAAAGTACGATAAATAAAAGTGCAATTAAATACAATAACAATAAAAATGCGATAATTAGAAGTGCAATTAAATATAAAATAAAGGAAATTAAATATGAAATAAAAGAATTATGCTTATTTAAACTTCCGTAATTATGATGTTTGACGTGTTGATTTTAGTTTTATGCCCATGGGTTAATTGTCCTTTGTCCTGGATTATTTAATATGTCCATCTAGTTTTTGTCCATAACAGTCCATCAGTCATAAATATAAAGTGCGAGTGTCCTCGTCAAATTATCCTTATACCCGAAGTTAAATATTCCAACTAATTGGGGACTTAAACTATAACAAGATTTTAATACTTTGTTTAATAATTACACCAGGATGTCGACTGAGTGTAACCCAAGGTTTTAATATTTTGTTATCAATTATGCCAAGTGTCCTTTTACATAATTTCACCCCTGTTTTAATTATTCTAGTAGCTATTAATCCATTCCCGTGTCCGGTTAAATGAACGATTATTCGTACATATAAATACCCCGCCCATCGTGTCCGATCGAGTGTATATGGTAATTTATAGGGACGCCCAATTGTAAATCTTTATATTAACATTAACAAACTATCATTTAGTTAAACAAATATAAAGCCCATTAATAGCCCATAGTCTAATTTTCACAAGTGTCGTTCTTTTGTCCAAACCCCAATTATGGTACAAAGCCCAATTACCCAATTTTAGTAATTAGCCCAACATCATGATTACTTCGGATTAAATAAGCATAATAATAACTTAGCTACGAGACATTAAATTAAAAAGGTTGAACATAACTTACAATGATTAAAAATAGCGTAGCGTTACACGGACAGAATTTCGACTTACACCCTTACAATATTCGCTAACATACCCTTATTATTAGGATTTAAAATTAAAATTAAAATTAAAATATAAATTATATATATATATATATATATATATATATATATATATATTTACGTATATATTGAGAGAGATATATATATATATTGGTTTTTGCGATCAGAATTCGTTTGCTTTTATAGGGAGTTTCAGAATTTGGGGCCCCGCGACTCGCGGCCCTTTTTGCCTTCAAACTCCGCGAGTCGCGGAGTTTTTAAATACAGCTCACCCAAGTTTGGAGCCTTTCTTGCCGACGGTTTATAATATATTATATAATATATAAATAATTATAAGAATTATTTAAATATTATATTATATTTATGTGCATAGTTGATTTGTAATTTTTAGTCCGTTGCATCGAGCGTTGAGAGTTGACTCTGGTCCCGGTTCCGGATTTTCGAACGTCCTTGCGTACAATTTAATATCTTGTACTTTGCGTTTTGAATCTTGTACTCTTGTAATTTCGAGACGTTTCTTATCAATAATTGGAACCTCTTTGATTGTCTTTTGTACTTTTGAGCTTTTTGGTCGTTTGCGTCTTCAATTCGTCGCATCTGT
Source organism: Rutidosis leptorrhynchoides (assembly GCF_046630445.1). Lineage (NCBI taxonomy): Eukaryota > Viridiplantae > Streptophyta > Magnoliopsida > Asterales > Asteraceae > Rutidosis > Rutidosis leptorrhynchoides. The sequence goes on from NC_092336.1 coordinate 531,534,910, forward strand.
CTTTTGTCTTCACCTTTTATTATTTAAACGAATATCACTTGTAAATAGAACAATTGCAACTAAAAGCTTGTCTTTCTTAAGGAATAATGCTATGAAATATATGTTCGTTTTTAGCATTATCACCAATAGTACATACATCTAAAAGCTGTGTATTGTACGAGTACGAATACGGGTGCATACGAGTAGAATTGTTGATGAAACTGAACGAGGATGTAATTGTAAGCATTTTTGTTAAGTAGAAGTATTTTGATAAGTGTATTGAAGTCTTTCAAAAGTGTATAAATACATATTAAAACACTACATGTATATACATTTTAACTGAGTCGTTAAGTCATCGTTAGTCGTTACATGTAAGTGTTGTTTTGAAACCTTTAGGTTAACGATCTTGTTAAATGTTGTTAACCCAATGTTTATAATATCAAATGAGATTTTAAATTATTATATTATCATGATATTATCATGTATGAATATCTCTTAATATGATATATATACATTAAATGTCTTTACAACGATAATCGTTACATATATGTCTCGTTTAAAAATCATTAAGTTAGTAGTCTTGTTTTTACATATGTAGTTCATTGTTAATATACTTAATGATATGGTTACTTATCATAGTATCATGTTAACTATATATATATCCATATATATGTCATCATATAGTTTTTACAAGTTTTAACGTTCTAGAATCACCGGTCAACTTGGGTGGTCAATTGTCTATATGAAACATATTTCAATTAATTATGTCTTAACAAGTTTGATTGCTTAACATGTTGGAAACATTTAATCATGTAAATATCAATCTCAATTAATACATATAAACATGGAAAAGTTCGGGTCACTACAGTACCTACCCGTTAAATAAATTTCGTCCCGAAATTTTAAGCTGTTGAAGGTGTTGACGAATCTTCTGGAAATAGATGCGGGTATTTCTTCTTCATCTGATTTTCACGCTCCCAGGTGAACTCGGGTCCTCTACGAGCAATCCATCGAACCTTAACAATTGGTATCTTGTTTTGCTTAAGTCTTTTAACCTCACGATCCATTATTTCGACGGGTTCTTCGATGAATTGAAGTTTTTCGTTGATTTGGATTTCATGTAACGGAATAGTGAGATCTTCTTTAGCAAAACATTTCTTCAAATTCGAGACGTGAAAAGTGTTATGTACAGCCGCGAGTTGTTGAGGTAACTCAAGTCGGTAAGCTACTGGTCTGACACGATCAATAATCTTGAATGGTCCAATATACCTTGGATTTAATTTCCCTCGTTTACCAAATCGAACAACACCTTTCCAAGGTGCAACTTTAAGCATGACCATCTCTCCAATTTCAAATTCTATATCTTTTCTTTTAATGTCAGCGTAGCTCTTTTGTCGACTTTGGGCGGTTTTCAACCGTTGTTGAATTTGGATGATCTTCTCGGTAGTTTCTTGTATAATATCCGGACCCGTAATCTGTCTATCCCCCACTTCACTCCAACAAATTAGAGACCTGCACTTTCTACCATAAAGTGCTTCAAACGGCGCCATCTCAATGCTTGAATGGTAGCTGTTGTTGTAGGAAAATTCTGCTAATGGTAGATGTCGATCCCAACTGTTTCCGAAATCAATAACACATGCTCGTAGCATGTCTTCAAGCATTTGTATCGTCCTTTTGCTCTGCCCATCAGTTTGTGGATGATAGGCAGTGCTCATGTCTAGACGAGTTTCTAATGCTTGCTGTAATATCTGCCAGAATCTTGAAATAAATCTGCCATCCCTATCAGAGATAATAGAGATTGGTATTCCATGTCTGGAGACGACTTCCTTCAAATACAGTCGTGCTAACTTCTCCATCTTGTCATCTTCTCTTATTGGCAGGAACTGTGCTGATTTGGTGAGACGATCAACTATTACCCAAATAGTATCAAAACCACTTGCAGTCCTTGGCAATTTAGTGATGAAATCCATGGTAATGTTTTCCCATTTCCATTCCGGGATTTCGGGTTGTTGAAGTAGACCTGATGGTTTCTGATGCTCAGCTTTGACCTTTAAACACGTCAAACATTCTCCTATGTATTTAGCAACATCGGCTTTCATACCCGGCCACCAAAAATGTTTCTTGAGATCCTTGTACATCTTCCCCGTTCCAGGATGTATTGAGTATCTGGTTTTATGAGCTTCTCTAAGTACCATTTCTCTCATATCTCCAAATTTTGGTACCCAAATCCTTTCAGCCCTATACCGGGTTCCGTCTTCCCGAATATTAAGATGCTTCTCTGATCCTTTGGGTATTTCATCCTTTAAATTTCCCTCTTTTAAAACTCCTTGTTGCGCCTCCTTTATTTGAGTAGTAAGGTTATTATGAATCATTATATTCATAGATTTTACTCGAATGGGTTCTCTGTCCTTCCTGCTCAAGGCATCGGCTACCACATTTGCCTTCCCCGGGTGGTAACGAATCTCAAAGTCGTAATCATTCAACAATTCAATCCACCTACGCTGCCTCATATTCAGTTGTTTCTGATTAAATATGTGCTGAAGACTTTTGTGGTCGATATATATAATACTTTTGACCCCATATAAGTAGTGCCTCCAAGTCTTTAATGCAAAAACAACCGTGCCTAATTCCAAATCATGCGTCGTATAATTTTGTTCATGAATCTTAAATTGTCTAGACGCATAAGCAATCACCTTCGTTCGTTGCATTAATACACAACCGAGACCTTGCTTTGATGCGTCACAATAAATCACAAAATCATCATTCCCTTCAGGCAATGATAATATAGGTGTCGTAGTTAGCTTTTTCTTCAATAACTGAAACGCTTTCTCTTGTTCATCATTCCATTCAAATTTCTTCCCTTTATGCGTTAATGCAGTCAAGGGTTTTGCTATTCTGGAAAAGTCTTGGATGAACCTTCTGTAGTAACCAGCTAGTCCTAAAAACTGGCGTATGTGTTTCGGAGTTTTCGGGGTTTCCCACTTTTCAACAGTTTCTATCTTTGCCGGATCCACCTTAATACCTTCTTTGTTCACTATGTGACCGAGGAATTGAACTTCTTCCAACCAAAATGCACACTTTGAAAACTTAGCGTACAATTCTTCCTTCCTCAATACTTCTAACACCTTTCTCAAATGTTCACCGTGTTCTTGGTCATTCTTTGAGTAAATAAGTATGTCATCAATGAAAACAATGACAAACTTGTCAAGGTATGGTCCACACACTCGGTTCATAAGGTCCATGAACACAGCTGGTGCATTAGTTAAACCAAACGACATGACCATAAACTCGTAATGACCGTAACGTGTTCTGAAAGCAGTCTTTGGAATATCATCTTCTTTCACCCGCATTTGATGATACCCGGAACGTAAGTCAATCTTTGAATAAACAGACGAGCCTTGTAGTTGATCAAATAAGTCATCGATTCTCGATAGTGGGTAGCGGTTCTTGATGGTAAGTTTGTTCAACTCTCGGTAGTCGATACACAACCTGAATGTACCATCTTTCTTCTTGACAAACAAAACAGGAGCTCCCCACGGTGATGTGCTTGGTCGAATGAAACCACGCTCTAAAAGTTCTTGTAATTGGCTTTGCAGTTCTTTCATCTCGTTGGGTGCGAGTCTGTAAGGAGCACGAGCTATTGGTGCAGCTCCTGGTACAATATCTATTTGAAATTCAACGGATCGATGTGGGGGTAATCCCAGTAATTCTTTCGGAAATACATCGGGAAATTCTTTTGCGACGGGAACATCATTGATGCTCTTTTCTTCAGTTTGTACTTTCTCGACGTGTGCTAGAACAGCATAGCAACCTTTTCTGATTAGTTTTTGTGCCTTCAAATTACTAATAAGATGTAGCTTCGTGTTGCCCTTTTCTCCGTACACCATTAAGGGTTTTCCTTTTTCTCGTATAATGCAAATTGCATTTTTGTAACAAACGATCTCTGCTTTCACTTCTTTCAACCAGTCCATACCGATTATCACATCAAAACTCCCTAACTCTACTGGTATCAAATCAATCTTAAATGTTTCGCTAACCAGTTTAATTTCTCGATTCCGAAATATATTATCTGCTGAAATTAATTTATCATTTGCTAATTCGAGTAAAAATTTACTATCCAAAGGCGTCAATGGACAACTTAATTTAGCACAAAAATCTCTACTCATATAGCTTCTATCCGCACCCGAATCAAATAAAACGTAAGCAGATTTATTATCAATAAGAAATGTACCCGTAACAAGCTCCGGGTCTTCCTGTGCCTCTGTCGCATTAATATTGAAAACTCTTCCGCGGCCTTGTCCATTCGTGTTCTCCTGGTTCGGGTAATTTCTAATAATGTGGCCCGGTTTTCCACATTTATAACAAACTACATTGGCATAACTTGCTCCGACACTACTTGCTCCGCCATTACTCGTTCCGACACCATTTGTTCCTTTCGTTCTATTAACCCCTAGTCCGTAGACCTCACACTTCGCCGCGCTATGACCATTTCTTTTACACTTGTTGCAAAATTTGGTGCAGAACCCCGAGTGATACTTTTCGCACCTTTGGCATAGCTGCTTCTGATTGGTGTTGTTGTTGTTGCGGTTATTATTGTTGTTGGGATGATTGTTGCTGTTGCTGTTGTTGTTGTTGTTGTTGTTGTTGTTGTTGTTGTTGTTGTTGTTGTTGGGCCGTTTGTTGTAGTTGCGATTGATGTTGCGATTGTTGGGATAATTGTTGCAATTATTGTTGTAATTGCTGTTGTTGTTGTATTGGTGATTCTTATCACCTTTTTCCTCCCACTTTCTTTTGACTTGCTTCACATTCGCCTCTTCAGCAGTCTGTTCTTTAATTCTTTCTTCAATCTGGTTCACTAGTTTGTGAGCCATTCTACATGCCTGTTGTATGGAGGCGGGCTCATGTGAACTTATATCTTCTTGGATTCTTTCCGGTAATCCTTTCACAAAAGTGTCGATCTTCTCTTCCTCATCTTCGAATGCTCCCGGACACAATAGACACAATTTTGTGAATCGTCTTTCGTACGTGGTAATATCAAATCCTTGGGTTCGTAACCCTCTAAGTTCTGTCTTGAGCTTATTGACCTCGGTTCTGGGACGGTACTTCTCGTTCATCAAGTGCTTGAATGCTGACCACGGTAGTGCGTACGCATCGTCTTGTCCCACTTGCTCTAGATAGGTATTCCACCATGTTAACGCAGAACCTGTGAAGGTATGCGTAGCGTACTTCACTTTGTCCTCTTCAGTACACTTACTTATGGCAAACACCGATTCGACCTTCTCGGTCCACCGTTTCAATCCGATCGGTCCTTCGGTTCCATCAAATTCCAAAGGTTTGCAGGTAGTGAATTCTTTGTAGGTGCATCCTACACGATTTCTTGTACTGCTAGATCCATGGTTATTGTTGGTATGTAGCGCAGCCTATACTGCGGCTATGTTTGAAGCAAGAAAGGCACGAAATTCCTCTTCGCTCATATTCAAGGTGTGTCGAGTAGTCGGTGCCATTTACTTCAAATAGTCAAATGAATCAAGTTAATCATACAGAATATTAAGAGTAGTCAATAGTATCTCGTAGCATAATATGAACTCATTTATAAAAGCTTTTTCTTCATATTAGCGTTTTATAAGTTTAAATTAGGGTAGTATCTACCCGTTAAGTTCATACTTAGTAGCTAATATACAATTCAACTACTACAATTCTATATGAAAAACTGATTATAATAATATTTCGCGTTCAAACTTTTACACAATATTTTACAAACTTACAATACCGCTTATTTTACATATAGCATGAAATATAGCACACAATAACTTTGATACAAGATAGTTGTGAAGATAATTCTAGCTAGTACACAAGTCGTTCAGCAAAGGTAATAAAGATACGTAATTCATACATCCAGAAACAAGTCATGCATTCTGGTTTTACTAGGATTACTTCCCATCCTTGGTCTTGTGGAACATAACCGTTATGGCCGTTGATAAGACAGCGTGTTGTAACGTCGTCAAAGGGACGAGGGTTACGTAATGTCCAACAGTCTCGTAACAATCTAAAAACCTCATTTCTTACCCCAATTACCGACTCCGTCACTTGTGGGAACGTTTTGTTTAATAGTTGTAGCCCGATGTTCTTGTTCTCACTTTGGTGAGAAGCGAACATTACTAATCCGTAAGCATAACATGCTTCTTTATGTTGCATGTTAGCCGCTTTTTCTAAATCACGAAGTCCAATATTCGGATATATTGAGTTAAAATAATTTCTTAACCCATTGCGTAAAATAGCATTTGGGTTCCCCGCAATATATGCGTCAAAGTAAACACATCGTAACTTATGGATTTCCCAATGTGATATCCCTCATCTTTCGAACGAAAGCCTTTTATAAACCAAGGCATTCTTGGAACGTTCTTCGAATGTCTTACAAACTGATCTCGCCTTAAATAGTTGTGCCGAAGAATTCTGACCGACTCTAGACAAGATTTCATCAATCATGTCTCCGGGTAGGTCTCTTAAAATATTGGGTTGTCTATCCATTTTGTGTTTTTATACTGTAAAATAGACAAGAGTTAGATTCATAAAAAAAAATACTTATTAATACAAGCAATTTTTACATATATCATAAAGCATAAGCACACTATATTACATATATTACACCACATGAATACAACTATCTTATTCCGACTCGCTTGTTTCTTCTTCTTTGGTTTTGGTTCGTTTTGCCAAGTTTCTAGGGATATATGATGTTCCCCTAATACGAGCCGTCGTTTTCCACATTGGTTTAGAAAAACCTGGTGGTTTAGAGGTTCCCGGGTCATTGTTACAACTTAAGGACTTCGGGGGTTGACAATACATATAAAGTTCATCGGGGTTGGAATTAGATTTCTCTATTTTTATGCCCTTTCCCTTATTATTTTCTTTTGCATTTTTAAATTCAGTTGGGGTAATTTCTATAACATCATCGGAATTCTCGTCGGAATCCGATTCATCGGAGAATTGGTAATCCTCCCAATATTTTGCTTCCTTGGCGGAAACACCATTGACCATAATTAACCTTGGTCGGTTGGTTGAGGATTTTCTTTTACTTAACCATTTTATTATTTCCCCCACCGGTTCTATTTCTTCATCCGGTTCCGATTCTTCTTCCGGTTCCGATTCTTCTTCCGGTTCCGACTCTTCTTCCGGTTCCTCTTCGGGAACTTGTGAATCAGTCCACGAATCATTCCAATTTACATTTGACTCTTCATTATTATTAGGTGAGTCAATGGGACTTGTTCTAGAGGTAGACATCTATCACATAATATCAAACGCGTTAAGAGATTAATATATCACATAATATTCACATGTTAAAAATATATAGTTTCCAACAAAATTTGTTAAGCAATCATTTTTCAAGTAAACACGGTCGAAGTCCAGACTCACTAATGCATCCTAACAAACTCGATAAGACACACTAATGCAAAATTCTGGTTCTCTAAGACCAACGCTCGGATACCAACTGAAATGTCTCGTTTTTATTGATTAAAAACGTTCCATATTAATTGATTTCGTTGCGAGGTTTTGACCTCTATATGAGATGTTTTTCAAAGACTGCATTCATTTTAAAACAAACCATAACCTTTATTTCATCAATAAAGGTTTAAAAAGCTTTACGTAGATTATCAAATAATGATAATCTAAAATATCCTGTTTACACACGACCATTACATAATGGTTTACAATACAAATATGTTACAACAAAATAAGTTTCTTGAATGCAGTTTTTACACAATATCATACAAGCATGGACTCCAAATCTCGTCCTTATTTAAGTATGCGACAGCGGAAGCTCTTAATAATCACCTGAGAATAAACATGCTTAAAACGTCAACAAAAATGTTGGTGAGTTATAGGTTTAACCTATATATATCAAATCATAATAATAGACCACAAGATTTCATATTTCAATACACATCCCATACATAGAGATAAAAATCATTCATATGGTGAACACCTGGTAACCGACATTAACAAGATGCATATATAAGAATATCCCCATCATTCCGGGACACCCTTCGGATATGATATAAATTTCGAAGTACTAAAGCATCCGGTACTTTGGATGGGGTTTGTTAGGCCCAATAGATCTATCTTTAGGATTCGCGTCAATTAGGGTGTCTGTTCCCTAATTCTTAGATTACCAGACTTAATAAAAAGGGGCATATTCGATTTCGATAATTCAACCATAGAATGTAGTTTCACATACTTGTGTATATTTTGTAAATCATTTATAAAACCTGCATGTATTCTCATCCCAAAAATATTAGATTTTAAAAGTGGGACTATAACTCACTTTCACATATTTTTACTTCGTCGGGAAGTAAGACTTGGCCACTGGTTGATTCACGAACCTATAACAATATATACATATATATCAAAGTATGTTCAAAATATATTTACAACACTTTTAATATATTTTGATGTTTTAAGTTTATTAAGTCAGCTGTCCTCGTTAGTAACCTACAACTAGTTGTCCACAGTTAGATGTACAGAAATAAATCAATAAATATTATCTTGAATCAATCCACGACTCAGTGTATACGTATCTCAGTATTGATCACAACTCAAACTATATATATTTTGGAATCAACCTCAACCCTGTATAGCTAACTCCAACATTCACATATAGAGTGTCTATGGTTGTTCCGAAATATATATAGATGTGTCGACATGATAGGTTGAAACATTGTATACGTGTCTATGGTATCTCAAGATTACATAATATACAATACAAGTTGATTAAGTTGTGGTTGGAATAGATTTGTTACCAATTTTCACGTAGCTAAAATGAGAAAAATTATCCAATTTTGTTTTACCCATAACTTCTTCATTTTAAATCCGTTTTGAGTGAATCAAATTGCTATGGTTTCATATTGAACTCTATTTTATGAATCTAAACAGAAAAAGTATAGGTTTATAGTCGGAAAAATAAGTTACAAGTCGTTTTTGTAAAATTAGTCATTTCAGTCGAAAGAACGACGTCTAGATGACCATTTTAGAAAACATACTTCCACTTTGAGTTTAACCATAATTTTTGGATATAGTTTCATGTTCATAATAAAAATCATTTTCTCAGAATAACAACTTTTAAATCAAAGTTTATCATAGTTTTTAATTAACTAACCCAAAACAGCCCGCGGTGTTACTACGACGGCGTAAATCCGGTTTTACGGTGTTTTTCGTGTTTCCAGGTTTTAAATCATTAAGTTAGCATATCATATAGATATAGAACATGTGTTTAGTTGATTTTAAAAGTCAAGTTAGAAGGATTAACTTTTTTTTGCGAACAAGTTTAGAATTAACTAAACTATGTTCTAGTGATTACAAGTTTAAACCTTCGAATAAGATAGCTTTATATGTATGAATCGAATTATGTTATGAACATCATTACTACCTTAAGTTCCTTGGATAAATCTACTGGAAAAGAGAAAAATGGATCTAGCTTCAACGGATCCTTGGATGGCTAGAAGTTCTTGAAGCAGAATCATGACACGAAAACAAGTTCAAGTAAGATCATCACTTGAAATAAGATTGTTATAGTTATAGAAATTGAACCAAAATTTGAATATGATTATTACCTTGTATTAGAATGATAACCTACTGTAAGAAACAAAGATTTCTTGAGGTTGGATGATCACCTTACAAGATTGGAAGTGAGCTAGCAAACTTGAAAGTATTCTTGATTTTATGTAACTAGAACTTGTAGAATATATGAAGAACACTTAGAACTTGAAGATAGAACTTGAGAGAGATCAATTAGATGAAGAAAATTGAAGAATGAAAGTGTTTGTAGGTGTTTATGGTCGTTGGTGTATGGATTAGATATAAAGGATATGTAATTTTGTTTTCATGTAAATAAGTCATGAATGATTACTCATATTTTTGTAATTTTATGAGATATTTCATGCTAGTTGCCAAATGATGGTTCCCACATGTGTTAGGTAACTCACATGGGCTGCTAAGAGCTAATCATTGGAGTGTATATACCAATATTACATACATCTAAAAGCTATGTATTGTACGAGTACAAATACGGGTGCATACGAGTAGAATTGTTGATGAAACTGAACGAGGATGTAATTGTAAGCATTTTTGTTAAGTAGAAGTATTTTGATAAGTGTATTGAAGTCTTTCAAAAGTTTATAAATACATATTAAAACACTACATGTATATACATTTTAACTGAGTCGTTAAGTCATCGTTAGTCGTTACATGTAAGTGTTGTTTTGAAACCTTTAGGTTAACGATCTTGTTAAATGTTGTTAACCCAAAGTTTATAATATCAAATGAGATTTTAAATTATTATATTATCATGATATTATCATGTATGAATATCTCTTAATATGATATATATACATTAAATGTCTTTACAACGATAATCGTTACATATACGTCTCGTTTAAAAATTATTAAGTTAGTAGTCTTGTTTTTACATATGTAGTTCATTGTTAATATACTTAATGATATGTTTACTTATCATAGTATCATGTTAACTATATATATATATATATATATATATATATATATATATATATATATATATATATATATATATATATCCATATATATGTCATCATATAGTTTTTACAAGTTTTAACGTTCGTGAATCACCGGTCAACTTGGGTGGTCAATTGTCTATATGAAACATATTTCAATTAATCAAGTCTTAACAAGTTTGATTGCTTAACATGTTGGAAACATTTAATCATGTAAATATCAATCTCAATTAATATATATAAACATGGAAAAGTTCGGGTCACTACACACGACGCCCTCCCCATTTTACGAGACAGATCCTCTCATGGTTAGGATAAGTCTGACCACTTGGCGACCCTGTTTGATGCTGAGGTCCGTGGATTTCCTACTGATTTTAGTGATGACTTTTCTAGATTTTTCGTCAACCTACAGCTGGTCTGGACGACAACTTCCTGACCTAAATCAAGAAGCGCGTGTCTTTTTCGGAAGACTTTACTTCCTTTTAATGATGGAATTGATTCATCGTGTAGATCCATCTTTTCTTTCAAATATATTATAGTAAATCGGGTAAAACTGATTAAAATCGTCCAAAACAAAAGTACCTGCAATAACTTTACAGAAACATGTGATAGATAGTTTTTAATTGAATAACTTGGTACATTCTCCCCACACTTAGTTTCTTTCTTTGCCTTTTTATTCTCCTTTATTCCATTTTAAATGAATTCAATCGTTTTAGGGTGTTTCTCAATTTATGTCCTTTCCGAGGTAACGATAATTTCGGTATTAACACCTAATTTTCATCGTTCATAAATATGTTAAAACATGATTTTGAATTCATTTATTTGAAATTTTTTAAAATTTTCACAAAATTTGGCAAATAAACTAAGTGCAAACCCGAGAGAATTTATAACCTTTCCCCACACTTGAGATCATGCAATGCCCTCATTTGAATGAAATCAGACTATAATTATAAATTCACGAGGGTGATAAGTGTAGAAAAGTGATTAAAAATACTCAGTTTGTAATTACAAAGCTCGTCGAATGATAGATGGCGCGCCTCATCGTTCATTCCTTCTTGTTTTATCACACATGTTTTTCTTCAAAAACGGTTGCTTTTCTGGACTGTTTGCTAATTTTTGAAAATGCGTCTTTTACCCTAATAGTGCATTTTTATTAACTAGTTATGCACTAACCCGAACCCCTAATTTAACGTTAAGTGGGGTTTGACATCCCCACACTTAGCTGACGACATGTGAAGTCGGTAGAATAAGTTCCACGAATTAGAATAGTGAGCCAGTTATTTACATCTCGGGTGGTGTATAATATATCAATGGGTTTAAAGTTTAGACTCTCCCGATCGTCACTACTTAATTCTTTTTTAAGTGTAGCTTTTAGTAAATGGATATGTCTCTTTTCTGGTTCTTGGTCAAATGGATCGATATACATCGACATACATATTATAGGGCGGACAATTCCTAACATTTCCTTCCGTTCATTCTCGGGATCAAAGGTTTCACCTCTATTACCCAATTGGTGAAATTCGAGGTGTCATTATCTATTACAGCTCGTAGTTCATTTCCGGTGGATGACTCATCTATTGAGAATATTGGGTTGGAAGGTTGTGGAATGGTGAATTTCGGGATCAAAGCAAATTCTTCTTCATTAATGGTACTTATTGGTCTCACCATTTTGGTCTCGGGGGTAAAATTTTCAACGTTATCGTTTTCCCAAGAGTACCAATTTGTCACCCTTACTTCTTCTTCATTCATTGATGGATCGATGATTTTGTCAGTAGAGGCTAATGTGTCGATATGTTGTGAAATTGGTAAAACTGAATAAAAAGTATCATCGGGATAGTTGGTGATTTCAGAGCTCTCGAATTCATCAAAATTCGATGATATAAAATTTTCTTGCACAATACTCCTCAGATCAACAGGTGTGTAATCTGATAGGGTTTCAGCTTGCCGATTTACAAACTCTCTCATTTGTTCATTTTGAGCATCAAGTTCTTCGAGTTTGATTTTCATATAATCTAAAGAATTTTCAGGCACATAATTTTCCTCGTCTTCTGGTTATTGAGTTTGGATATATTCTTGTGAATAATCCCAATTAGAATTGTATTCCTCATAATCATTCCATTCAGGTTCCATGGGTGCATAATTTTCCATAGGAACGTAATAATAACATTCCCATGTTGAGTGATAATCTCCACATATTTCACAACCAGTTATTGTTTCGTCATTCGTGATCCAAGATTGACAGAATGAATTGTCATCAACACCTGTTTGAGAGTATTGATGAAATTGATTTCGGATGTCATAAAGAGTTTCTAAGATATTTTGAGATTTTCCATAATGCGTTTATTACCAAATTTTAGCTACATTGTGGTGCATTTACTAATTATCCTATTAGTTATAAAATAAAATAAAAAAAATTATATAAGTTATCAAATTAATAGACTTTTCTGCTTTTGCCCACGTTTCGAATAGCCAATAGATGCAGCAGGGAGCCAGAACCCTTTAAATCGGAAGCTCACAACTCAGCTACTAACAAATCCAACTATTACTATGAAGCCGAAAATTTGGATGTCTATCAATTTAACCGCTTAAAATAATTTTTCGTTGAAATTTTAAAGAAATTATAGAGAAGAAATAGAGAAAATTCTAAGTCCTAAAAACTAGATCGTCGAGAAATAAGAAAGAAAAAGAATACGCGTCGAAAAACGTCGAAAAATAAAAATAAGAAAGAAAAACGTCGAAACTTAAAAGTCTAAAAATTATATCTAAAAAGTTGCGCCTAAAGGTCTAAAGGTAAATGCAATTTTATTCAGAAAATGGCAATTACTTGAAGGCACTAAAATCTATTTAAAACTAAAGCGAAAAACGGCGTCGCAAAATTCCAAAGCGCCTAAATCTTAATCTAAAGAAAAAGCACTTAAGGGATTTTACGGCAAAGCCTAAGAATCTATATATATAAAATAACTACGGAAAAACTAATTTTAAAACTAATTGCGAACGAAAAATATACAAAATATTACGATTACACTAAATAAAAGGATACAAATTATAAAAAGTGATAAAATTACTTATTTTTATAAAAAATATTATTTTTATATTTTTATTTTTATATTTTATAAAAGTATTAATTTTTTATATATTAAAACTAAATATAATTAATTATAACTAATTAATTTAAAAACTTAAACTAAATAATAATAATAATAAAGTAATTAGGGTTAAATAATAATAATAATTAATAATACCCCGTAATTAATGCTTTTTAGGGTTTCTTTGTGGCCTGACAGGGCGGCTCCGCGAGTCGCGATGTCCCGTTCCAGAAAATCTCCGCGAGTCGCGGAGGTTGAAAAACGTTTTTTTTTTTTTTAAATTTTATATTATTTTTCTAAAAATATATATAAATATATTTATACAAAAATAAATTAAAAATATAGCGTTTCGCCGATTTCCCCGGTAGCGGCGCCAAAAATACTTGATGTTATGCGAGGTGTATATGAAATAGTATTAATTTAAATACGAAATACGATGAAATATTACACAAGTTTTAATTATTTATTTACAAAATGGATATACCTAAACCTTGCTACAACACTATAGGCAGTGTACCTAATCGTAGAGTACTATAGCTTTTAGTAAGTCCGGTTCCTTCCACAGGGAGACGGTTACACTATATTTTTATATAATTACATTTGTACAAAAATATATAAATATATATATATAATAATATATAAAAGGGGGGTTTACCGTTTAATGACCGGTTTGTCGATTTTATATTTTAAGCGAAGCGTAAAGTAAATTTAATTAACAAAATAAAATAAATAACAAAAAATATAAATGACGAATAATTAAAGGTGCGATGAAATATAAAATAAAATAATTATGCTTATTTAAACTTCCGTAATCATGATGTTTGATGTGTTCGATTTTAGTTTTATGCCCATGGGTTAATTGTCCTTTGTCCTGGATTATTTAATATGTCCGTCTGGTTTTTGTCCATAACAGTCCATCAATCATAAATATAAAGTGCGAGTGTCCTCGTCAAATTATCCTTATACCCGAAGTCAAATATTCCAACTAATTGGGGACTTAAACTGTAACAAGGTTTTAATACTTTGTTTAATAATTACACCAGGTTATCGACTGCGTATAACCCAAGGTTTTAATACTTTGTTATCAATTATGCCAAGTGTCCTTGTACATAATTTCACTCCTGTTTTAATAATTCTAGTGACTATTAATCCATTCCCATGTCCGGTTAAATGACCTATTATTCGTACATACAAATTCCCCGCCCATCGTGTCCGATCGAGTGTATATGGTTATTTATAGGGACGTCCAATTGTAAATCTTTATATTAAAATTAATAATCTATCATTTAGTTAAACAAATATAAAGCCCATTAATAGCCCATAGTCTAATTTCCACAAGTGTCGTTCTTTTGTCCAAACCCCAATTATGATACAAAGCCCAATTACCCCGTCTTTAATATTTAGTCCAACATCATGATTACTTTAGCTCAAATAAGCATAATAATAACTTAAGTACGAGACATTAATTTAAAAAGGATAACATAACTTACATTGAGTATTTATCGCGTAGTGTTACACGGACAGAATTTCGAATTCAAAAACCCGTAAAATAACCTTTACATAACCCGAACTATAAAACTACCCTATACTATATATATATATATATATATATATATATATATATATATATATATATATATATATATATATATATATATATTATATATTTATTTATTATATCTTACAGAGTATTATTATTATTGTGTAAAAATATCGACAGAATGCTCGAGCTTTTATAGGCCATTTCTGAATTTTGCAGCTCCGCGAGTCGCGGCATTTTAAGCCTTCAAACTCCGCGAGTCGCGGAGTTTGATTTTCCAGCTCACATCATTTTGGATCTTTGCTTGTCGACGTTATTAAATAATAATATAATATATATATATAATTTTTAAGAATTATTTATATATTATATTTTATTTATGTGCATAGTTGACTTGTAATTTTTGCACCGTTGCGTCGCGCGTTGAGAGTTGACTCATGTCCTGGTTCCGAATTTTCGAACATCCTTGCGTACTATTTTATATCATGTACTTTGCGTTTTGTAACTTGTACTCTTGTAATTTTTAGACGTTTCTCATCATTAAATTGAACCACTTGGATTGTATCTTGTACATTTGAGCTTTTTGGACGTTTTTGTCTTCAAATCTTCGTTTTCGCCTTTTGTCTTCTCACTTATTTATTTAAACGGATATTACTTGAAAATAGAACAATTGCAACTGAAAACTTTACATATCGGAAGGATATTTCTACTAAATATATGTTCATTTGGAGCACTATCAACATCACCACAAACTTTATTTGGGGTTGAAAAGATACGTACACACCATGTCACTTCAGACAACGTCCAGTTTCCTTCGACGATCGAGCAAGCAACACGTACACTTCATACACGCATCGTACACCATAAATACTTTATGTACAATAAATATTTGAGTCTTACAACTTTCCCCCACTTAAACTCGATCACGTCCTCGTGATCTTCTTCACTTAACCAATCCAGAACTACTCAACGGCCCTCAATCATAAGTTCCAATCCAAACTTTCCTAGACAATTCTTCCCAATGAATCACCTTTAACAACTAAAATTGTCACCCGCGATATCAAAACCACAATCCGAGCACCAAAACCTGCTCAATTCCCCATATCGGGAAAAACTCAACCAATCTCGTACCGAGATATCAATTCCTTAGCGTACCTTTACCAAGGACAACGCTAAATGCGACCAAGTCTCAACCTAAAGTCAACAATTCGAACGTTGAAGATCGAACCACATGAATCCTTACGGATTACACTTACCACTAAACATCCTTTGTAGTGCGCAATACAACCAATACGCCACTATCCTAACATCATAAGCAACGGCTAAAACCAAAAGCGCCCAAAACGACTATTGCAACGCTAATCCTAAGGTGTCCAAAATAGACTATTGTCACACCAGTAACATCATGTGAGCGAAACACGGCTATCGCAATCACTTAATCACACAACATGGTCCCCACGATCCCACCATCGGTGTATAAAATGACCGATAGATCACACCACACGGTCCTTACGAACCCACCATCGGTGTATAAAACAATCGATAGATCACTCAACACCGGATGAAGTCAGCGGACCCCGTCAACGGTCATGCTTCACCGATATAACACTACACCCATGATGAAGTCAGCGGACCCCGAAGGTCATGCTTCCCCAATCAACGATCTCATGATGAAGTCAGCGGACCCCGAAGTCATGCTCCACCAATCAACGATCCCATGATGAAGTCAGCGGACCCTGAAGGTCATGCTTCATCAATCACCAATACCATGGTGAGGTCAGCGGACCCCGAAGGTCATGCTTCATCAATCAACGCCCTTTTGGCCTCAAACGACGAGTAGCGTAACATCGCGCTCTGCTACGCCATAGTGAATCCTAACGGATACCACTAACCATTCACACAATCGAGCAAGAACCACCTATATCAAACATAGGCACAAAACATTAATTCTCTAAAAGAGGATCCGATACGCACATCCCTTAACCGAGGGATTTCACCTTGCTCGCCATACCCATCCATTATCTCTCAACGAGATTTACCTCATTACCACCTTGGTGATAATTCAAATCCAAAATCATAGGTACAATTTAACCGAAATTGTACTCTACCACAAATCGACCAAATCTAGGTCCCGACACAAATTTCGGATCTATCAAAAGCATTGTCCGAAATCTCACACTAAAACCTCCGCATGCGGGAGTGTAACTCCCCCACTTGGAACTACGCTCCATAACCGCATCTCTTACACCCGCACAATGCTACCAAAGGTAGACTTTACCAATAATTGGGTTCACACGGCCCATCACCATGTCTTGCTTCAACTTTGAGCATACCAAGGATCCTAACCTATCCTTAAACACTTCGAACGAAAAGTGTACCACAAATTACACGAACTATACACTCGCAATCATCCAATTGCTTTAGTTTGTCAAATTTCACCCGATCACTCTTGTACCTAAGGGTTTCACTTCGGTACCCTAAGTACAATGTAACCGCAACATAATCGGAGTCGAACACCCCGCTAGTAGGTATAAAAAGGCACCTAATGTCGCGTCACGTAGACTCCTTTACCAACATACATCGAGATCAACACTCGATTTCAAGAGTTTCAATCCACCCGACGAACCTCATGGTTCATCAACTTCAACACGAAAGCGAACACGCGCTTAACGATCGAACACCAAAACCCATTTTCATGGTTTGGTAGAAACATTTCCCAAATACTAAGGAATGCTTGGTTGCACCAAGTCTTACGCCCTTTGCTCAACAATCAAACGCCACCATAGGGTACTTCCATTAAGAACGTCACCCTTAACACCAACATGCACAACACCATGCATTTAACAACCAAACTCAACGACACTTAATAAATAATCAAAGGACATATTTATTAAAACGAAACGTACCTTAACGTCTCCTTGTCGCACCCGTCCCCGCTAACTTGGGACATTCCGACTTACGATGTCCTTCTTTTTGGCAAATGAAGCACCCCGTGCCATTACCCTTTGGTACCTAACATTCCCAAGACTTGTGACCCCTCACGCCACAATTGTAACACTTAGACGCACTAGAATCCGATATACCCGTCCGTGTACCACCCGTGCTCACGCTCGGACCCTTAGTCCTCTTACTTGGAGCACCATAAGAAACAACCCTTCTCTCACTGGAAGGTTCACCAACCTTCGATCGCGAATACGACTCGAAACCTCTAGCCGCGGCGAATAACTCCGCAAACGATTTCGCCTGAACTCTGCTAATCTTACTCTTCAAGTCATCATTCAAGGTTCGATAGAAATCCTGCATCAACAAATGATCATTCCCCAAATACTCCGGGCAAAAACGAGCCTTCGCCATAAAGGTCGTCATGAGAGTATTTAAATCCATAGAACCTTGTTGCAAATTTCGCAACTCATTACGTATTTCTGACAAATCGGCTGAAGTTCGGAACTCCTCGAAAAATTCCTTCTTAAACTCGTCCCACGATAAAGCCATAAATGTTTCACCACCGACAAGATCAATCTTACCATCCAACCAATCCCTCACCCTACCCCGCAACAAACTAGTAGCGAGGCTTATCCT
The DNA here is from genome assembly GCF_046630445.1 of Rutidosis leptorrhynchoides. NCBI lineage: Eukaryota > Viridiplantae > Streptophyta > Magnoliopsida > Asterales > Asteraceae > Rutidosis > Rutidosis leptorrhynchoides. The sequence continues at coordinate 531,553,620 of NC_092336.1, forward strand.
CTTCTCGGGAGGGCAATCAATAGTATGAAAACACCCTTCGACATCCGAGATCCAAGTTGTGCTTATCAAAGGATCTGGTTTCCCGTCATACATCGGGGGTTTAGTCCTCATGAAGCTCTTAAGACAACGCTCCATTTCACCACTACTTTGAAGTTCGAAATACTTCCTATCCATTTCTTCTCGAAACGCACTCATTTGCTCCGTAACGGCGGCCGCAACTCTAGCGTTAAACTCAGCGTCGTTCGTCTCGATCCCATTTCCCGTCGCCATTCTAAGGAATGCAAGACCACGAACGTATAAAATCACACGCACAACACCGCCCCATCTTGCTAAACATTCGTTGTACATCACTTGTTAGACACGATTTGCACCCGTAATAAGGTTTGCAAGTCCTTATTACGCATACAAACCGTATCGACTCGTTAGTACAACGACCGCCTCGCTTGATGATATATGCAACCGCAAATACAAACCAAACATAACACAAGAATCATTATCACAGCACAATAGCATATTAATAATATCCGCATTACTAATATAAACATTAGTCAACCTATAAACAAGGCACTAACTAAACCCATTCCGACCCGTAATCCTACAAGTCCCGCAACAAATTAAGCACATACAAAAGTCTAAGTCTAGGCACCTATCTCAAGTCACCTAAATCCCTTAGACCATGCTCTGATACCACTTAATTATTCCACTCACCTTGAAGTCTTGAAGAAAACAAGCCAAATCCGTTGATCCGTTAATGAACGTACCTAATCCATTATCATAATAATAAACAACACAATTAGGGTGGATTACAAACCAACCCATATTGACACCTAGTGCAATATCGACCCGATTGCACTTCCAAGTACAAATCGCACCCAAATTAACCAATAATCACTAACACAAGTGAGAATGGTCCTAATACGCCAATTAAACCCAATTATAGGTGTTAAACACCTATCTTGCCCATAATGACACTTAAACCCTAATTTTGACCCAAAGGAGACAACATCGCGCCATTAGCGAGTTTTGACACCAAAACATGTTTAACTCGGTTTTATACTTCAGCTTAATTCATTTTAAGTTTATAAACCTTATTAAATCGACAATTGGGTCATAATCATCACCAAACTCTAATTTTGACTCAAGTCAAAATTAGTCAACCCAAATTCACCTAAAGTGATTCCAACACTTCCATAATCACTAAACCTGGTGATTAAACTCAAGATTAAAGCCTAATCAAGGCCAAATCGTCAACCAACCCAAAACCCGCCAAGTGACAAGAATAACTAGTCACCATAAACCCATTTCATCATCTAAGAGGGTTTCACTACAAATCAAACTCAAACCCTAACTTGAATATCAAATCTAACAAATGAAATTCGGAGTTAGAACTTACCAATACTACCAAAACGTAGCTAGGAGCGAGATGAACTTTAAAACCCGAGCTTTGGCTAGAATTCGACTCCTTCTTCAAATCAAGCTCTCTCACTCTAGAACTCTTCCTCTCTCTCTAAATATGGATGAGAGTGTTTGTGTGGGTGAGAAATGAGCTCCAATGGAGTTCTAGATCAGTTTTGGTGACCCTAAACCGACCCTAAATGAAAAGACCAAAGTACCCCTCATTTAGACCTTTTAAAAAGGCTGAAAATTGCATCAGATGGGTTCGGCGCTTCGCGCCAAATGGTGGAGCGACGCTCCAACCTACAGGTCAGTTTTCAGTTTCTTGTTTTGGCCATAACTTTTTGACCGTAGCTCCGTTTTCGATGAATCAAATATCATTGGAAACGTAATAAGATTTTCTTTCCAATGGTAAGGCTTTGAAACATCAACAAAAACTTTATTTGGGGTTGAAAAGATACGTACACACCTTGTCACTTCAGACAACGTCCAGTTTCCTTCGGCGTTCGAGCAAGCAACACGTACACTTCATACACGCATCGTACACCATAAATAATTTATGTACAATAAATATTTGGGTCTTACAACAAGCGCGGGAAGGTTAGTCACATCAAGAAATATTGTCGTTCTAAAGTCACAAAAACAAACGTGGCTTGTTCAAGCAACGATGATGATGAAGTCAAATGGGAGCAATGTTTTACCATTAATACGGTTGTCAAGAAGAATCAATGGATAGTCGATTCGGGTTGCTCTCATCATGTGATCGGTGATGGAACTCTCCTTCATGACGTTAAAGATCACAATCAAAATCGAGTTGTAATCACGACCGACAACTCAACTCATCCGGTTAAAAAGGAAGGTAATGTTATTGTTGATGTTAATAATGATACATTTACTTTGGAAGATGTTTATCTTGTTCCTAAATTGACCAAGAAATCTAGTTTCGGTACCTCAAATTACCGAATCCGGAAAGCATGTTCTTTTTGGTCCAACGGATGTGAAAGTCCTTAAGAATGTCAAGGAGATTGTGGGTGATATTCTTTTCACGGGAGAAAAGAAAGGTTCTTTGTTTGTGTTGTCTACGAATGAGGCTTATGTGAAGAAAGCAAGTCAAACCGACAACAGAGCTATTTGGCATGCAAGACTAGGCCATGTGAGATATCAAATGTTACAAAAGATATTCTCACCTAAGCTAGTAGATGGTATTCCTCAATTAAAGAATGTTCGCGAGGAGGTAATATGTGATGCCCCGTCCAAAACCTCTATGGTACGGATCATCAACAACATGTCCATTACACGGTATAACACTATATGCTATTTTAAAACAAGGTTTTTGCATTCATAAAATATAATGTTTTTTCAACGACAAATGTTTTACAAAAGTAACGTGCTTCTACGAATAGAAAGCATTAACAATAGTACGTGACACTTAGGTCATTACAAAACCATGGTTCGAATATAACATAAGTAGTGAATGCAAAATAAAAGTCCATGATTAAGAGACATCTCTAACAATGCAGGGGAGTACAGCGGAAGTCTAAACAGTATGAGAAATAACATGCTTTAAAAAGTCAACACGAATGTTGGTGAGCTATAGTTTTATTGTAAACAATAATGTAATGTAGACCATGAGATTTTGTATTCAAAACAATATGAAAAGTATATGCTTAACCGTGGGCACTTGGTAACTAACTTAACGAGGAAATATATAAATTACCCCCTAAAAGTACACCTGGCGAGTGCGTTAAAATAGACGAAGTATTAAACACCCGTTGAATACTAGCGTAACTAGCCCAAGTGGGGATGTCAAACACTATGGATCCATATCTAAGATTCGCGTCTACTGGTTCATAAAGCAATAGTTAAACGTTACCGAGCTAAGGGAAAATTTGTGCCGTTATGTTACCCACACATATATAAAGTTAAAGTACTCGTGTCTAGTATGTAAGACATAAAAAGTGCATGTATTCTCAGTTCCAAAAATAGTTAAGGTAAAAAGGGAGCTATAACTCACAGTGGATGTACGGTAAAGTCGATACGAAAGTGTTAGCAAGTAGTAAGTCGGTCCAAAAGGTCCTCAACCTAAGTCAATAGTTACTAAGTCAGTAAATCGTCCTAAAAAGTTTACAAGTAAGTAAGTTAAGTCTTAAGTATCATCATACGTAAATGATAAAGTAAGTTTTCAACAAGAATAGAGGTCGAAACGAAAAGTTGAATTCGAACAGCCGCTACGACCTCTACACAAACTGAAATGACGCTCGACCAGTGGCCAAGGCTCCTTTGTGAGTCCTCTTACCTCTGTCCAAAATTCAGATCCTAACTCGATGTCGTTTGACCGTGGCGAAGGTCAAAGCGCGAGTAGGTCAGAAATTTCAACACGTCATTACGTAGGCGAAGTGAACTTTGGAAGACTATAAATCCAAAACCGTATATCGGATTTAAGCGAGTCTTAAACGAAAAGTCATCTACACATCCCGAACTTTGTGGAAATCAATTTTCCAGAAGCTCCAGGAGTCAGATCAGACCCTAAAAATAGATACAAGTGCTCCGGTGGGTTTCTTGGTGTTTGATGCTTATCACGGTTCTTGTCCTTGATGCGTATAAGCCTCAAGTGTACAACTCTTTGATGTTTTAGCATCATTTTGACCAAGTTTTAACCATCAACACACAATGTCAAGACTAAGAAAAAGAGTACAACTCATTTAAGAGTTTTAGAAGGATGATGAACCAAAGTTACATCAAGTTCTTAGTTTCGACACAAGTACAAGTTCTATTTGGAATCTTAAGCTATAAACTTGGATTCAAACTAAACAAGCAAGACCTTAAGTTATAGAACTTAAATCTTAGCTAAATATTGAAGACCTTAGACTATAAAGTCTAGATCTTGTGTTCTAGATGAAACCCTAAGTTATAGAACTTAGACTTTCAACTTTTACAAAACCTTAAGTTATAAAACTTAGATTTTTACAACATAGAATGAATATAAGCTATTGAGCTTTTGTTTTAACAAGTTGGATGACCATAAGTTACATAACTTAGATCAAACAAAATGATGAAACCCTAAGCTAGAAAGCTTGGATCTCTTAACAATACTTATTAGACTTCAAGATAGAAAGCTTGTATCTTTGTTTAATGAAAACTCAAGTTACAAAATTGAAGTAAAACAACTTAAAGAAGATCATAAGTTAATAAACTTGATCTTTTAACAAACTTTTTGTAGAAACCTCAAGCTAGAAAGCTTGGATCTCTAATGTTCTTGAAGATCCTTAAAGCAAAAAAGCTAGATCTACAAGTTACATGAAGATCATAAACATAAGTTTTGATCCTTTAACAAAAATAAAGAGATCTTAAGCTATGAGCTTAGATCTAAAGTAATGAAGATTCAAAGCTAGAGAGGTTGAATCCTCCATGTTCTTGAAGATTTTCAACCAAGGTTTGAATCTACAGGATATAACAAGATCAAAAAGCTAAAAAGCTTGATCCCTTGATGATGATGATGATTTCGAATTAGGAAAGAAAAAGAAGAAAGAAAGTTCAAGAAAACTTACAAGTTTTCTTAGGTATTTTAGAGTAAGAAACTAGAGAGAAAAACTAGATAGAATTGTGTGTATTTTGTGAGAAAATGAGAATGAAGTTTGAAAATTTAAGGTGGTGGTGAGGGTGTTGTAGGCCAACGGTCATGGGGTGGGGGGGACCATCTTGGCTTGGCATGGGTGGTGGTACAAGGGTGATGTTTTCATGTTGGCTAGCATGCTTGAATGAGGTTAAAACATGTAAGTAAGGTATATAAGCATGCATGCATTTTGTCTTAATTCTTAAATGGGTTTTGTCTTATGTCTTAATGTGTCATAAGTCCATTAAGATGGGCTAACTTACTAGTCCATTAGCTAGAGTAGGGTGGGCCTTTGATAAACTAAGTCCATTAAGGTGATAAGCCCATGTGATTAACTAGTGTGCATTAATAGAACACTAAGCGTAATTAAGAAACCAACAAGCTAAGTAATTGTCATTAAGAAATAACAATTGGGATTAAGTAGTCATAACACCCCAATTATGACCAAAGTTTAATGTGTACCAAGTACGTATCTCGTTCTAAACGACTAGTGACACTAACGGTCATAAAAGCATTCGAGGATCAAGTTAAGTAATTAAGCACTTAATAACCCATTTTAAGATATTAACGAAAGTAATTAACATGAATAATGATCCCAGAATATTATCTAGCTCAGTACGCACATATACGCAGATTCGTTCAAGTATAAAGTATAACTATAAGCCGAAAAAGTCGGGTCGTTACATAATATGTTAAGGGTGTCAAAATGGAAAGTCACACCGACTTCCATATAAGAAGTCAACAAATCGAAAACAAGGTTTACTTGACTTGATTCGTACGGATTTTATGGGGCCAACAAGAACACCAAGTTATAGCGGTCATTGCTATGTCATGGTGTTAATCGATGACTATTCTCGATTCACTTGGGTGAAATTTCTAAAGAAGAAAAGTGAAGCCTTATCAAAGTTCATAGAGTTCAAAGAAGCGGTAGAATCCGAATTTGGGAGAAAGGTAAAAGCTCTTAGGAGTGATAACGGTGGAGAATTCATGTCAAATGATTTCTTTACCTATTGTAAAACAAACAGTATCTCTCATCAAATGACTTGTCCGTATACTCCTCAACAAAATGGTGTTTCGGAAAGGAGGATTGCTTACCTTGTTTCAATATGCTTATCTTGGTTGCATGACAATCGATTGCCTGGGGAGCTTTAGGAGGAAGCACTTCAATGTGCTTGTCATGTGTCTAATCGGTTACCATCTTAGCCAGATACACAAAAATCATCTTTTGAGCTAGCTTATGGTGAAAAGTCTAATGTAAGCTATTTTAGGGTGTTTGGTTCTATTTGTTATGTTCATGTTCCAAAAGCTAACCGAACCAAACTTGACCCAAAGGCTCGAAAGTGTATTTTTACTAGTTATGATTCTTACAGGAAATGTTGGAGGTGTATGGAGCTAGAAACAAAGAAGTTTACCACTTCAAGAGATGTGGTATTTGATGAAGTGTCTTCTCAATTTTCTGAATCAAGCAAAAATGGTGAAGAAAAAAGAGATTACAAATTTATGTTTCCTAGCTTCGACACTCTAGAAGAAAGTGAGAATGATGGTGTTTCTCAAACTCAAGAAGAGGCACCTAGTGAAGAAGTACCAACCCAAGTTAGAAGGTCAACAAGAGAAAAGAGACAACCAAGACATCTAAGTGACTATGAGTTGAACACGGTCATAATTTGTTTCTTTTTAGGTGGCTTAACCGAAGAACTAACATTTTATGAAGAAGCTAAAGATTCTCCGGATTGGAGAAAAGCAATGCAAGAGGAGATTGATGCATTGGAAAAGAATGAAACTTGGGAGCTTATCAAAAACCGAAAGTATGTAAACCGGTTACTTGCAAATGGGTGTACCGTTTAAATAAGAACTCGGATGGAACCATTAATAGGTACAAGACTCGTTTGGTGGCTCGTGGCTTTTGTCAAAGTTATGGGCTTGATTATGAAGCAACTTTTAGCCCCGTGGCTAAAATGGTGACGGGGAGAACAATAATCTCACTAGCGGCTTACAAAGGGTGGAAATTGTGGCAACTTGATGTGAAGATTGCTTTTTCTATATGGAGAGCTTGATCGTGAGGTGTTCATGAAACAACCTATTGGGTTTTCTTCAAATCAATTTCCAGAATATGTGTGCCGGTTGAAGAAAGCTCTTTATGGCTTGAAACAAGCTCCGAGAGCTTGGTATGGTAAGGTCGCACATTACCTTATCTTTTGTGATTTTAATTTTTTTGATGCGGATTCTAGTTTATTTGTGAATAAAGAATCGGGTATTCATGTCTTGGTATTACTATATGTTGATGATATGATTATCGTCGGAGGAAACGAGTCAGAAATCTCTTGTTTAAGTGATGATCTTTCAGTTCGTTTTGAAATGAAGAATCTGGGGGAGATTAGATGTTTTCTCTCAAAGGGGTTATGCAAGAAGTCTCTTGGAATGCTTCAACATGGGGGAGTCAAAGCCTATGTCTACTCCAATGGAACCAAACCTCAAAATGAAGAAGGATTAAGGAAAAGAGCTCAAGGATGTAAAGTTGTTCCGACAAATGGTTGGAAGTTTGATTTATCTAACCATCACAAGGCCAGAAATTGCTTATTCAATTGGCATTGTTTCACAATTTTTGCAATGACCAACTAATGTTCATCTTGATGCAGCTAAAAGGATCCTTCGTTATGTGAAAGGATCAATGGGCCACGGCTTGTGGTATAAGAAGTGTAATGATGTTTTGTTAAATGATTTCGTAGATGCAGATTGGATGGGAGACACAAATGATCGCCATTCAACTTCGGGTTACTGTTTTAACATGAGTTCCGCGATTATTTCATGGTGTAGCAAGAAGCAAGATGTGGTTACTTTGTCTAGCACGGAAGTGGAATACATAGCTGCAACTATGGCAGCTCAAGAATGTACTTGACTAAGAAGATTGATTGGTGACATACTTAGATTATGTTGTCAAACTAAAATGTGACAACGAAAGTGCAATCAAACTTGCTTCGAATCCTATTTTTCATGCTCGTACTAAGCATATAGAAATGAGGTATCATTTCATTCATGAAAAGGTTCTTAGCAGGGAAATCGAGCTAGCAAATGTAAGGACAAATTATCAAGTAGCCGGCATCTTTACTAAAGCTCTAATGAAAGCCAAGTTCATGGAATTTTGAGAGGCGTTGGGGATTTTTGATCGGGAGTTTGCACTAAGGGGGAGTGTTAAAATATTAGTGCACAACTCAAACTCGAGTGGCTCAACTTGCTCAACTTGATTTTGGAATTTATTGATCAAGTTGCTCAACTTTTTCAAATAGGTTTAAGCCATTATTGACCAAATTAATGGTTAAGGTGTTTAGTGGACAACTTGACACTATCTTTTGTGGCATACTTGCATAATCAAGTTGCCTTTTATCTTGTTTTATTAGGTCTAGTTGTTAGTGTGTTCACATGTATGCTAGTTGTCATATTGGTGTGTTCACATGTATGCTAGCTGTCATCTAGCTTTACTAGTGGGTCTAGTTGTTGGTATGTTATGATTATGTTTTGCTTTAATCCTCTATATAAGGATGTGATTGTAACCATTTGAAATCAATTCAACACATTTAGTTTTTCATATTCTTGTTCATATTATTTCCTTAACCTTTTATTCATGGCAAATAACTTGTTGTTTTATGGGGGAGCGTTTTGAGGCCAAAGCTCTTGGTTTACTACCACGAAATCTTGTCAATTTTCACGTGCGCGAATTTTATTGAATTCAAGTTCGTATAAATTAGTTTCTCATTGTTCATAGTTTATTGATAAATGCAATAATTTATAAAATAATATTATTATACAGATGGGAGAAAAGATTAGAGGAATTTTATCCATGGAAAAGGTACCAAATGAAGTGAAGTACAAATTGCTTGAGGACATAACTACAAATGTTCTTGGATCGGCATCTTTAATCGACATCTCTAAATTTCATACAGAACAACATTCACAGGTATATATGCATCGCTAGTAATTATAATATTGTTTTGTAATAAAATCATGCTATTTTACTTTTTCTATGCTATCGTCAAATGTTTTTTGACAAAAAGTGTACATTGTGATGATATATGCATCAACATTTGTAAATCATATCAAATGTTACATAGCTGCAGGAAATTGAAGAAAATGATACTTACTATGTTCCAGCTACCGTTGACCTTTCGTCGAATCAGTTTGACTTTGACCATCCTGCAAATAACAAAGATAGGTCAGATACACATCATGTTCACACTGAATCCTCAATTGATGTTCGAATGCTAACGAGCCGGAAGAAATAACGTACATTGACAATATTGAAGAGATCAAATCTCCAATATTGAGAGTTGGTGATTTTGAAATAGACCAAAGAATGTTTGTTTTTAAATCATCACCCAATTCGAAAAACCATAAAAGTGATCAACAACAGATTGAAGAACCAGTAAAGGGCAATGACTATGCCATATAAGCGTTCGATAAATTTTGAAGATGAAATACTTGTAAGGAGGTCGCAATCTTTTCCAGTTCCACCGTGTTTGCCACATGTCCACCCAAAACTACCAGACTATGATGAGTTTTTAACACATTTAATGTTCTTAAGAAAGAGTATCTGCAAAACCACAAAGATATTTCGAAGTAATCTTGCTGTAATTGTAGAACAAATGTGATTGATACAGATCCATCTATATTTTTTGTGCTCCCCATTGGAATACGTGGTTAATTAACCCTATGTAATTTCCTTGTCCTTTACGTTTTTTGTTCTTATCTTTATTTGTGTTGGTGATTATTTGTTTGTTGCATGGTGGGTTGATAACTAGGGTTATGAAGTTCTTGTTAGGACTTACCTAGAATTCCTAACAAGTCGTATCTAGAGCTCAAGGTTCACGAGTATTACCTGGAGCAATGGCAGATAAAGACACAGTAAAGACATATTTTAGCTTCTGGAATATGCAGATCGAAGACGTGTTATATCAGAAGAGTTTATATCAGTCGATCACTGGTGACAAACCTGAACAGATGAAGCAAGATGAGTGGGATCTCCTAGATTGAAAAGCACTCGGAGTAGTTCGGCTTTCTCGGGCCAAGAATGTCGCCTACAACATCGTGGCTGAAACCACAACTAAATGAGTGTTTACTTCTTTGTCCAATATGTACAAGAAACTCTCGCCTTTAAATAAAGTCTTCTTGATCAGGCAGCTTGTTAATGCAAAGATGAAAGAATGATCTTCTGCAGCATATCATGTTAATGATTCAATCTAATTATGACTCGTCTTAACTCAATTGATGTTAAATTTGAAGATGAGTTGGAAGCCTTGTTTCTTTTGTCATCGATACCCGAGAGTTGGTCTGGAAAGGTTACAGCAGTTAATGGTTCATCTGGAACTATTGAGTTGATGTTTCACGTTTGAAGGGATTCGTGATTTAATTCTCAGTGAGGGAATTAGAAAATATTATGGAAATTCGGGTTCTAATTTGAATGCGTCTGGCAGATCTAGGGGTAGAAGTAGAAGAAGGACAAGATCTAAGAGAGATCGATCTCAGGGAAGAAACGTTGTTTGTTGGAATTGTCAGCAAGTCGATCACTTTAGATCGCAGTGCCCGGGTGTGAATGCGGGTGAGAACACAACGGCGGTGATTGAAGATGATTTGATTTGCCATGAGAAGTTTCTTGACGAATCTTGGATTTTAGATTCGGGTGCCTCGTATCATGCGTCCCCCTACATGAATGAGATGTTTAATTTCAAGCGGTATTCAGGTAAAGTTCGAGTTGTGGACGAGAATTTACTTGATATTGCAGGTATTGGAGATTTTGCTATAAAACACTTGGATTATATTTGGATCTTGAGAAACGTGAGATTCGTACCCAAACTCGCGAAAAGGTTAATTTCAGTTGGACAGTTGGATGATGAAAATTGTCATGTTTTGTTTTGAGATCAAATGTGGAGAGTGTCTAAAGGCAGTCGGATCATTGCTTATGGGGTGAAAAGGGGAACCATGTATATGGTTGAGATTCCTATTTAGGAATGGCTAGGTGAACGAGTAGGTGCTAAAAATCCTAGAATGCTTGAACTTTCTGATTTTGTTGAGGGATCTTGTTTGAGTGGGAGCTCGGGAAGACTTGGAACTAGTGGGGAATCTGGTTTGAGTGGGAGTGTTGAAGCCACTAAATAGTTTGGTGGATTAAGAAGCAATAGAGATTTCGGGACTTCGGTTAGATCACCTCCAATGGCAAATGTTACAATTGACCGGAGAAGATGAACGAGCTATTCTTGTGGGAGTCATTGGTATTACAACATCTGTACAGTAGGAGTTGACTCGGGTTATAGAATTAGGTTCGTCTGAATTTTTGCGCGCGTATGTGGTCAGTGTTCCAACGGTGAAAGAGAAAGCGGTAAGGTGGAGGATCAAGGATGTGGTGGTGTTCTCTCATGAGTATCTTGATGGTTATTTCCACGCGTTTGTTCTACCAGGTAGTCTATTCTTTGTTGGAAAGATAGATCGAGTAGATGGTTTTTTGTACGGATGGATCACTTGGGTAATGGGGTTAATAGAGTCGGGTCGGACTCCGACCCGGTATCTCCCAGTCTAGTGAGATGATTGCCAGAAACAGAGAGGGTTTGATTTGTATTGATCCTAAGCGAGTAACGGTGATTCGATTGTAGCTCAGTTTAAAGGTATCGAAAGTCTTCGTTCCCATGGCGTGGAAGTGCGGCCTGTTCCGGGTTTGTTTATCCGGCGGTATTGCTTAAAATGGGTTATGGTCAGAAAATCAAATTGTTGCTGTGGGATGATATTTGAAGTTTAGGTTGTTTGTTGATTACATTTCTTGACAAATTGAGGTGCTCTTTATCGAAAGCTGCTAGCTTGATGGTTAGAGTGTGCGTGTCCCAAAAAGCTTTTTTGGCGGTATAGACGGGTACGTTCAAGAGTCGAAGTGTTGATCGAGTATGGGTTAATAAAATTGGTTGTGTTTAGATCATCATTCAAGTGGGAGATTGTTGGATGTGTGAAGGATATCAAAACAACAAGAAAAAAGTGTGTTTTAGTTTTAAGGCGCGTCGTGGCTCAACACATGGATGAGGTTAGAAAGTTGTAAAAAGGCCGTTCTGAAATCATGCCTTAAGCCACGGCGCGGCTCCTCCAGCCATGACGCAGCTTAAGCCTATCTGGGAGCCTGACGAGGAAACACGCTCTTTAAGTCGTTTCCTTGTTATTTTATGCTTATTTAAGGACCTTTATGTAACCCTAAACTGTACCTACGAAAATTATAATAAAATCCTCTCTGTTTGGCCGTGGAGTATACCAATTCATTTGAATTAAACGATTGGACATAACCACATTAATTCCTTGTTCTTTACGTTTCTTGTTCTTATCTTTATTTGTATTGGTAATTATTTATTTGTTGCACGGTAAGTTGATAACTAGGGTTATCAAGTTTTTGTTAGGGCTCAGCTAGAATTCCTAACAAATAAATCAATTGTTTTCAAACTGAGCAAGAAATATTCCAAAAGATTAAAAGTTTTGAATATCGTTTTAGATGAAGTGGTTATAAGTCAATGACCTTCACTCTTCATGTGATAGGTAAACTAGTTTCAAATCAAGTAAACTTTCAAATAATTATTTTACGGTTTGATCTGTTACAAAATCGCAGGTTAAAAAAAAGGACCGTTGAGACATGAAGCAATGTGCTCGTTCATATCAACCTTCCTACACGCTATCGTTACAACAACCTACATGTGTAGTTTTCACGTGAAATGGTCAATGAGCGAGCGGATTGGGTAAAAATGATAACAATACTGTACATACCATTTTTAGTACGTAACAATCTGATATCTTATCTTATATCTGAATAAAATGAAAATTTAGATCATAAGAACTAGAAAAAAACAAAATGTGTGAAAGAGAAAACTTAGAGAGAGAGAGAAAATGGTGAGGGTGTGTAGCAAGAGGTGAGGAGGAGAAAATCTAAGGGCACGAATAGGTCTAGGAATTTCTTTAGCGGTAACCACAACGGGATCGACAACAACAAGCGATTATTCAGAAACAATATCAAATCGTTCATGTTTTTCAATTTTCCGGAAGAATGGAAAGTGGAGGAACTATGGAGGATGTTCAAAAATTTTGGCCAAGTAAGAGATGTCTACATGGTGCGAAAAAGATTAAGGAATGGGAAAAGATTTGCATTTGTAAGATTCGGAAACGTCGAAGATGATGACAAGATGTTGAAGAAGCTACGGGAAATCAAAATAGATGGTATCATTCTTAGGGTTTTCTTAGCAAACGACCGGAAGGGAATGGAGGAGCAGGAGCAGCAACATAGTTCTTTTAACCTGAATGGCAGAACCGTAACCACTGCAGCTCCAAGATCAGAAAAACAAGTATGGAGGAAAAAAGAAGAGGGTGGGCCTAGCAGACGGCATGAGCAACATGAATGGCCACATGTGAATGATGCAAATCCAAATCCTTGCAGCAACCAGGATCTTAGAGATATTCTGAATAAAAACAAAAAAGCAAAGGAAGGTGATAAGTCTGAAGATCTCAGGGATACGGTCCTTGGAAAGGATAATGAAAGAGTAATCACTATCAATCCGGATGTTGAAGATAATGGAAACCTCCTCGAAAACTCCTTCATAGGTGAGGTTATAAAACTTGAGTACCTAGCAAACTTTCGATCGATCTGTGAAGGTGAAGGACTACAAGATTTTGAATTAAAATACTTGGGAGGTCTCAGCATGATGGTTGTACTTAAAGATAAAGCAAAGGTGGATTTATTCATTCACGAGGATAACCATTGCCTCTCAAAATGGCTACATAACATAAAGTCTGGTGGCAACAGCTCGTATCTAGTCTCAAGCAGATTAACATGGTTGAACATATTCGGAGTTCCAATTAAGCTCTGGAAGGAGCATACTTTTCGCAAAATCGCAGGTTGGTGGGGTCAAATACTAGACACAAACAATTGTTCATTCGAAGGTCATCAGAACTTAATTGCAGGTCGTGTTTTGATAAAGTCATGGGGAATCACCCCCATTGAGGAAACTGTCAATCTAAAATATGGCAATAGTATATTCTATATACAGGTCAGAGAGGATTTTAATGACTTCATCCAAATCGACATGGAGGGTGATTATGATAGTGAATGGGATGATGATAAGGAGGTTCGAGATGAAGATGATAAAGAGGAAGATGCAGAAGACGATGGAGAAATCAAATCATACTTCTCCTTGTTGGACGACGATGATGATATAGGTGAACAGAGAAATCAGGCTAATACCTCGGTTGGGGAAAAAATTTCTGATCAAAAGTCACCGGAAAAATCATTGGAAGATGAAGCATCCACCTTCGTAGCTGATAGCATGGGAGAGAGAAACTTCGATAATGATGAGGGTTTAGGGAACAGAAAAGGCGAGGGGGTAGCATCGATTTCCAAGAAGGATGTTACAGCGCGTGCCAATTTGGGAATACATACCGATGTAGATGCATGTTCTGGTATTAATTCACCGGTTCACATTCAGCCTACCCCAATTGGGCCGGATGTAAGTGTTAGGGTGAGGCCCAAAAGGATTGATAATCCTATTCTCGACGAGCTCATCAAGGAAAATAGGCCCAATCCTAGTGTACCAGATAACACCCTTCATTCTAACTTGTTTAAGCCCACTTACAAAGATAAAAACGGGCACGTGGAATCAAATGTTCAGGGTTTAGGGGATAACATCCAAACGAATCTCAAGGATGCTGAGGATTCTAATGAAAGTTCCAATCGTAATTCAATCCCTGATACAATGGGATCGAATTCAGGCTCTGGGAAAGATATTGAATCAGGTGCAAATGAAGTTAGTGACTCGTGTAATTCTGTGAAATCGGTCAGAAGAAAAAAGGGGAAAAAGAAAGCAAAAAAGGTAGTCACGAATGATGCAGAAACAGATTCTACGGATAGATAAGAGTACGCAGGAGTCAGGGAAGATGGAATTAATCTTGAAGTGCCAAGAAGCAGTAAGTCAAACGTTAATGGTAACCCTTCGATAATTGGTAATTGGCGCGCATCATCGATGATTATGAGGGCTAAGTGTCTAGCCCGATCTCAGCACAAAGAGGAAAAGAAATGGGTGACTGATTCTCAAACTACTTTGAAGAAAAATAACCATGGCAAGGCAAAATCTAAGTCCACAAGGTCCAAACATTCTAGATCGTTGAACTTGGAAGGTTGTGGGATGAGTTCCCAAAATTCGGAGAAAAGTGTGGATCTCGGGGAGTTTGCAAATCGCATTGGCTTGGTTTGGGACGAACACCACAAGGTCTAAGTCTCTACTCTCGATACTCTCGTATCTTAATTTTTAAATGAAGATTCTTTGTTTTAATATACGTGGGTTTGGGTCGGGAAAGGCTAGTAAAATAGGAGATTTTAAGAAACTTCTCTTTCGTGAACATCCTTGTATTGTAGCTTTGCAAGAAACTAGGTTAAATAGTGTTAATAAGGATTGGGTTAATCTTGCGTGGGGCTCAAATTATTTTGAATTTATCCAAAAAGAAAATATTGGTAACTCGGGAGGGTCTTTGATTATTTGGGATAATATCGAGTTTACGGTTGAACAAACCTTTTCTAGTGAGTTTTTTATTGCTATAGCGGGTAAATGGAAAGGGCGTAATGAACTTACATTTATTGTGAACATTTATGGTCCGCACGATGATGCTAATAAATTGAGTATGTGGTCGATTCTTGATGCTTTTATAGGTGCTCATAATGCGGAATGGATCCTTTGTGGTGATTTTAATGAAGTTCGTGATCAAAGTGAGAGGAAAAACTGTGATTTTGTTGAAAGGCGGGCCAAATTGTTCAATGATTTCATAGAAAGGAATCAACTCATTGATGTTCCGTTAGGTGGAAAGAAGTTCACTCGAATTTGTGACAACGGGGTGAAGTTTAGCAAGTTAGATAGATTTCTCATCTCCGAAAATTTTCAAAACACTTGGGGGAATGTTTCGGCTCTAGCTCTCGAAAGAAAGTTATCGGATCATTGTCCTATTGTCTTAAGAGATAGAGAAATCGATTTCGGACCAAAGCCAACAAAAATATTTGACGAATGGTTAGATGGTAAGGATTCAAAAAAAGTGGTAGAAGAGGCGTGGAACATAAAAGTTGATGGGAAGAGGCTCGATTGCGTTTTTCGTAATAAACTTAAGAATGTCAAGCTAGCTTTGAAAGATTGGAGTAAGACTACCTTCGGGAATCTAGATAATGAAATTGAAGAACTCAAGAGAAAGGTTAGTGATTGGGAAATAATTGCGGAAAGTCGGGCCATAAGTGATGAGGATAGAAAGAATTGGATGGAGGCTAGGAAAAAATGGTTAGAAAAGGACAAGGTGAAAGTGAGTATGGCTAGACAAAAATCGCGGGTCAAATGGGTTCAAGATGGGGATGAAAATACCAAATATTTCCACTCGGTATTCAAAAGAAGACACTCAAAGAGAAATATTCGAGGCCTAAACATTAATGGGAATTGGTGTGAAGATCCCCTTGAGATAAAACAGGCTGTCCACGACCATTTTAAGGATCAATTTGGGAAAAGAAACTTGAATAAAATGCGATTTGTGGATACTTCAGTTGTGGAAGAGAATCATTTCCAACAGAATACTTCGAATACCCCCAGGTCTGGCTAGAATGTTGCTGATTCGATTCTGTCTGATACCGTAGCTGCCCCTACAGTCTCAGCATCTTCTGTAGGTCCGTACCCTGCTGTTTCTGGTCCCACCGTAAGCTTTGCTGCTCACTCTTCTCTTGGTAACACCCCTGTTCAGCTACATGATACTTTCTCGCAAATCAGTGCTGATCAAGCCTCACTAATTGAGTGCAAATTCACGGAAAAAGAAATCCTCGAAGCAATAAAGGAGTGTGATTGTTCAAAAGCGCCTGGACCCAATGGTTTTAAATTTAAATTCTTCTACTTACACTGGGAGTTGATCAAAGGCGATCTTATGAAATCATTAGGTTGGTTCTGGGAAAATTGCGATATCTCCAAAGGTTGTAACGCCTCCTTTATCACCCTTGTCCCTAAGATTAACGACCCTTTGGGGCTTGATGAGTTTCGACCCATTAGCCTAATTGGGTGCTACTACAAGATTCTTGCAAAAATTCTCTCTATTCGTATCCGGAGTGTCTTGCCTTCGATCATTGGCTTCGAGCAAAGCGCTTACCTCAAAGGTAGATACATCATGGATAGTTCACTAGTTGCAAATGAGACTATCGACTACTTAAAGCGACAAAAGAAAAAAAGTCTTATCTTCAAAGTTGATTTCGAGAAAGCCTTCGATAGTTTAAATTGGGACTTCCTATTGGAGATGATGAATAGAATGGGTTTTGGTGATAGATGGAGAAGGTGGATTCATGCATGTCTCAAATCGGCGTCTATCTCGATTTTGGTTAATGGTTCTCCAACTAATGAATTCTCAATTGAAAGAGGGGTTCGTCAAGGTGATCCGTTATCACCGTTTCTTTTTCTAATAGCCGCAGAGGGCTTGAACCTCTTAGTCAAACGAGCTTGTGGGGTAAGACTTTTTAAAGGGGTAGAAGTAGGGTCTGATAAGGTTAACTTATCCCACCTACAATTCGCGGATGACACGATTTTCTTCGGGGAATGGCATCATCAAAATTTTTGTAATCTCATGAAAATCCTTAAATGCTTCGAAAATTTATCGGGTCTCAAGATCAACTTTCATAAAAGTGTGTTGTATGGATTGGGTGTTACTAGGGATGAAATTGAAGGCTTGGCTTCTCGGGTTGGGTGCAAGGTAGGTGAGCTCCTGTTTATGTATCTTGGTCTTCCGGTTGGTAAGAATATGAACAAAGAGCAAAGTTGGAAGCCGGTGATTGATAAATTCAACTCAAAACTCACGAATTGGAAAGCGAGATCGATTTATTATGGTGGAAGATTAACGCTTGTTAAGTCGGTTCTTTGTAGTTTACCGCTTTACTATTTCTCCCTATTTCGTGCCCCTTTGAGTGTTTTAAATATTCTTGAGAGTATTAGGAGAAACTTTTTTTGGGGCGGGTCGGGTGAGCGTTCCAAATTATCATGGGTTAAGTGGGATGAGTGTTTACTTCCTTATGATTTCGGGGGCCTCAATATTGGGTCTTTTCGGGGGAAAAATCTTGCTCTTTTGGGAAAGTGGTTTTGGCGAGCTAAAACCGAGCCGAATGCACTTTGGGTTTCGGTCATTAAGAGTATTTATGGTTCTAACGGGCTGCTTCCTCCTACGGGTCTTTCCGGACCGGTAGGAGTGAGTAGTGTTTGGTCCAATATCTTACGCGCATGTACAATGATCGAGAAGATGGATACGAGCTTCGCCTCCTCATTCTTGAAGATAATTGGAGACGGGAAAGACACGAGTTTCTGGGGTGATTTATGGCTTTGCGACACTACTTTAAGGCAAAAGTTCACGAGGTTGTTTCATTTAGATGAAGATCTGATGGCTAAGGTGCGGGACAGAGTAACATGGAGTGGGCAATCCATCCTGTGTAATTTTAGGTGGAAACGAGATATATCCGGAAGAGCTACCAACGAGCTTGACTCCCTTAATGCACTACTAAATTCTTACGTGAAGCAAGATAAGTCTAAGGATTCGTGGTCTTGGAACCTAGCGGGAAATGGTTTATTCACTACAAAGAAATTATCTTACACTATTGATGGAAAAATTCTGAATCATGAGTTACATGTTAATAATGATTCCTTCTTGAAGAATAACTTAGTTCCTTCGAAAGTCGCGATCTTCATATGGAGAGCTCTAAAAAGGCGGATCCCGGTACGTATCGAACTTGATAAGAGAGGTATTGACTTGGACTCCGTTAGATGCCCTCTATGTGATGATGATGTGGAATCTATTGAACATACGTTGATTTTTTGTCGGCACGCTATGGATATGTGGGTTCGTGTTTTTAAATGGTGGGGATTAGGGCCGGTTACAAATTTGAGTATAAATGATCTATTTAGAGGTAATTGTAACCGGTCTCTAACACCTCTTTGGTCGAGAATTTGGCAAGCGATCGAGTGGACGTGCGGCTATTTGTTATGGAAGAACCGTAACCAAAAGGTGTTTTCTAACTCCTCTTGGAATGGTCCTTCGGGTTTAATGGAAGTTCAACTCAAATCGTTCGAGTGGATCTCTAGTCGGTTAAAGAAGCATAGATTGGATTGGCTAGGTTGGATCTCGGATCCATGGTCTTGTCTTGTGGATTGTTAGGTTTAGTAGTTGCTATCTCCGCAACTTAGTTCTATTTCGTTTCTTTCTCTCGTTGTTTTTATAGCCATCGGCTTGGATTTTCTTGTACGAGTTCCCCCCTTAGTGGGCTCGTGTTTAATTGATTTGCTTTTCGAAAGAAAAAAAAATGAAAATTTGGATTGTTAACTAAAGCAAAACACATTTTTGGAGTCTACTAAGTTTATAATCCAAAGTTTTGGCCCAAAATCATAATAAGAGGGTCAAACTAATTTGAACAACCTAGATTGGCATTGTCATCAAGGCCGAGCCTTTGGTATTGAGCGACGACCTTGTGCATCAAATATTGATGGGCCATCACAGTAAATTTTGACCAATCAAATTTAAACGTTTATTTATGATGGTAATACAACTTAATTCATAGTTAGTGTCTAATTTGTGAAGACACGAGAAATATATAGTTTAACTTTGTTCTTTAACTGTAAAATTTTGGGTAAGGGTTATTAAGATAAGGCATGTTGACATGTTTATATGCAAATTTTAATACTTAAAGCATAATGACCATCAAATTAAAGAAATCAGGACCGGCACTCATCATTGTGTACTCTTAAAGGAGAAGTATGGGGAACATAATTTAGAATTCTGTAGTGCCATTTATAACACAAAAAGGAAATACTCTGTATGTAACAAAATACGTAGTATGATTCAAAGTACAAAAGTACATTCACCGGTTGATTTACAAAAATAAAACAACGAAATTCGCCTCAAAAGTCAAATAGCTAGATAAGCCAAAGAAAACATGTCTGGTTGATTTAACGAAGAGACAGAGAGTAAACATCTGACCCATTTGAATCTTTTGTCAACTTGAAAAGTAAGGTCAAACAGAGTGGTTCAAGCTTTCGGTCTTTTCAAGACCTCCAAAATATTGTAAAACCAATTTTATACAAGATGATAACCATATTATATACTCCCCAATTTTATACAAGATGATAACCATATTATATACTCCCTCCTTCCACATATTGATGTTCATATTGATAGTCTATTTTTATGTCCTAATTTAATAATTCACTTTCATAAATGAATTAAGAATAATAAGATAAAATTATTAAGTAAATTTGTAAATAAAATAAAAAATGTGATGTAATAATGACATTTCTTAAATAGTATTTTTTTTCTAGAATTATTAAGATGGAACGAAGGGATCATTTTCTAACGGCTTTAATTTTCCAATAATCTAAGTGAATAATGATTCAGCTTTAACTAAAGTGTTTTTTTATTTTATTTTACATTAGTTATAGGCGAGTTACTAAAATAAAATAAAAAATTCTGAACTTCTATTTTCCACATTATTTCAATCGTTGATTGAAAATTGGCCTATAAAAAGATTAGTTCACAAATCTAAATGTAGCAATTATTGATAAAGACATAAAGTGGATGACAAACTATGTTCATAATCACGGGTGTATTATTATTTCACCTAACTGCACAGTAAAATTTATAGTATAAATATAGGATCGAATGTAATGAGTTTTTGCACCATTCACTTCAATAAGATTTATTACTCTCTCCTTTCTCTTTAATATCAGTAGTCCATAACCAAGAGTCAGATCACTAAAGGTAGTTATAAACTTTTAAATTATAACACGTTATCAGCACGATTATCTCAACATTTATACTAAATATGGTTGGCACTGCCACCTAACTAATATATGGTCGGTTATACCACCTAAATGATATATGGTCGACACTGTCGCCTAATTTACATTTATGTTATCTAACATTTATTTATGTATACTAACATTTACAGTTATGTTCACTAACATTTATATTTATGTTATATATGGTCGGTTATACCGCCTGAATTATATTTCTGTAATCTAACTCTTATTAACTTCACTAACATTTATATTTATGTTATCTAACATTTATGATTACTTATGCAATTAATCATTATTTATTTCATGCATACTAATGTTTATTTTTATTTGAGCCTTCGGGGTCACACACATATACACCGAGACGTCAAATAAAATATATATATGATGTATATATATTACTCAAGTAACAAAATAGTAAATCGAAATTAATTCATTTACTATTTATATGAATAGTAAATGAAACGAAATTAATTAATTTACTATTCACATGAAAGTGACATGATAGAAATTATTAATTATAAGTTACATAACATACCCCTAAAGTATTTGAAAAATACGACTTTTTAAATACATAAGATTTTCAAAATCAACAAGTTGATAAATTGATCTCATATATATACTCCGTATCTTTTTGAAAGATTTTGTCTTTTGTTTTTTTTTTTCTTTACGTATGATATAAAAAAAAAATCTTGTCCTTTATATTACTCATACGCGTTTTGATATAGTGACTTTATTCGTTAACGTCAACTAACGACGTTACAACAGTCATATATACATAACGATTGTTAACGTCAACTGACGACGTTACAACAACTATATTTTTCAAATATAAATTAAACATCCCCGTTTTCACATTTTCACAAATCAATCTTCATTTTCTCAAATTACTACTCTCAAATTTTTTTTTAAAAAAGATGATTAACTCAAGGATGATTTTTCCTACTGTATTGGTCATAATAGCTATCATCCTTGTTGCTTGTACACCACTAGATGAACCTATATTTTATCCTTCCCTTATGGTTTTATTATTTGTAATCATACCATTATTCCTTTGTTTGCTACTTATGAATCTAAACTAATTCTAATTTCATGTTGTTATTTGTCTATGAAAAAAAATGATTATGATTATGATTTATGTTGTTCATCTTTCTGAAAATAGAAAATGTCAAACTTATCAAAGCTTGAGTTTGATGCCTTAGACGTATCGGGAACAAACTACACATCATGGGTTATGGACGTAGAAATAAATCTTGAATCATTGGGTATTCTAGAAACTTTAAAAGAAAACAATACTTGTTCCGATCAAGATAAATTAAAATCAATTGCTTTTATTCGCAAACATATTGATACCATCTTAAAACATATGTTTCTCACTATCAAAGATCCACATGTTTTATGGGAAAGTATCAAGAGTAGATTCGATAATCAAAAGGAAATATTACTCCCAGCTGCGAGGGAAGAATGGAGAAATCTAAGGTTCCAAGATTTCAAAAAGGTAAGTGAATACAGCTCGGTCATGTTCAAGATCCATTCAAACCTTCAATTATGTGGTCAAGAAATAAGTGATGCTGATATGATGGAGAAAACTTTCTCCACAATGCATTCTGCAAGCATAACTGTGCAAGAAAATTTAAGATTGCAGAATTATAAAACTTTTTCCAAACTTCAAACTTATCTCTTAGTTGCAGAAGTTAATAAAGAATTACTGATGAAAAATCAAGAATCTCGTCCTACCGGTGCGCTAGCATTTCCTGAAGCTAATGCTATTAACAATAATAATAATAAAAGAAGAAATGCACATGGACGAGGGCGTGGACAAGGTCGTAGCCATATTGGCCAAAACCATCATCATGGAAATTACCATAACAATAATAAAAATCATAACTATGTTCGAAATCACCCTTATGGTAATGGTCGTGGTGGTGGTCGTGGTCGTGGTGGTCGTGGTCGTGGACAAAGAAATAATAATCCACAAAATTATAAAATTCAAACACCATACAATCCCACAAATCACAATGTTGAAGAAGGCTCTTCAAAGAATGTTGAAGATTCTTGTTACCGATGTGGTAAAATTGACCACTGGTCTAAAAACTGCCTAACAAATCAACATTCTGTTAATCGGTATCAAGAATCCCTAAAGGGAAAAGGAAAAGAAGCAAATCTTGTGGATGACCTTGATACAAAAATCACTGAGCCAGCTTGTGACTACTTTAATGAATAAATTTCTAATATCTATATATATAGATATCCTATTATATGTTCTCGTTAAATAAATGGTTGTAGATTTTCAATCTACACCATATCTAGTTTACTACATATTTCCTTATTATGTGCTATTGTTTGTAACATGTTTTGAATGTAATATATTGATGAATTATGTACTCATATTTTTTTTTGAAGTTCACGATGTATACTGCTGGAGTAAGAAATCAGTCAAATGGTGGAGATATTTGTATTGCAGACAGTGGTGCTACTCACACCATACTCAAATCTAAAAAATATTTCACAGACTTGAAAGCAACGGAAGGAACTATACATACTATATCAGGTCCTGTGGACTTAATGAAAGGAATGGGAAAGGCAAAATTCATGTTACCAAATGGTACGAATTTTATGATAAATAATGCCTTATTTTCTCCCATGTCAAAGAGAAATTTGTTAAGTTTCTCTGACATATACTAAAATGAATATGATTATCAGTCAGTGACAACAGAAAATGAAAAATATTTAAGTATCACTGATAAGAATCGTATAATTGAAAAACTACCAAGACTTCATTCTGGTTTACATTATACACATATAAATGTACCTGAAGTAAATGTGGTAGTTAAAGAAAAATCATGTGATCCTGTAATGATCAGTTTGTGGCATGAGAGATTAGGCCACCCAGGATCAACAATGATGAAAAGAATAATACAAAATACACATGGACATTCATTGGCGGATCAAAGGATCCCTCATGATGCACTTATCCCATGTACATCATGCTCACTTGGAAAGTCGATAATAAGACCATCACCTCTTAAGGTTGAAAAAGAATCACCAATGTTTCTTGAAAGAATTCAAGGTGATATATGTGGACCAATTCATCCACCATGTGGACCATTTAGATATTTTATGGTTCTAATAGAAGCATCTAGTAGATGGTCTCATGTTTGTCTATTATCAAGTCGAAATATGGCATTTGCAAAATTTCTTGCTCAAATTATTAAATTGAGAGCACATTTCCCTGATTATACTATTAAAAGGGTGAGACTAGATAATGCCGGTGAGTTTACATCTCAAGCATTTAATAATTTTTGCATGTCTATTGGGATTATTGTTGAACATCCCGTTGCCCATGTGCATACACAAAATAGTTTAGCTGAATCATTAATTAAACGATTGCAGCTAATAGCTAGACCATTGATAATGCGAACAAAACTCCCAATATCTGTATGGGGCCATGCAATTTTGCATGCTGCATCATTGATTCGCATTAGACCAAGCGCAAGTCATACATATTCTCCCTTGCAACTTGCTTTTGACCATCAGCCAAATATTTCTCACCTTAGAACATTTGGTTGTGCGGTTTATGTCCCTATCGCACCACCACAACGTACTAAAATGGGTCCTCAAAGAAGGATGAGAATATATGTTGGATATGAAACATCTTCAATAATAAGATATATTGAACTCATGACGGGTGATGTTTTTACAGCACGTTTTGCTGATTGTCACTTTAATGAAACATTATTCCCTAGATTAGGGGGAGAAATAAAAAATAAAGAAAATGATGTTTCATGGTGTGAACCTCAATTAATGTATCTTGATCCTCGCACAAAAGAATGCGAGACCGAAGTTCAAAAAATAATGCATATGCAAGAACTTGCGAATAAATTGCCCGATGCATTTACAGATACAAAAAGGGTGACTAAATCATATATACCAGCAGCAAATGCTCCAGCTCGAATTGAAATTCCAAAAACTGGCAATAATATCATTCTTGAGTCTTTGCCACGCCAGAAACGTGGGAGACCAATTGGTTCCAAAGACAAAAATCCTCGAAAAAGAAAATCAGCTGATAATGAGGTAAAAGAAAGTGTTCAAGAAGAACTACAAATCAATACTCCTTCTGCAGAGGAGATTGATGATGTCAATACGGAATTTTCAATCAATTATGCACATTCAAAAATATTATGGAACCGAAATGAAATGAAAAATCTTGATGAGATATTTTCATATAATGTTGCATATGACATCATGAATGATGATGATGATCCAGAACCAAAATCTGTCATGGAAGGTCAAAATAGACATGATTGGGATCATTGGAAAGGAGCAATACGAGCTGAATTTGAATCGCTCAATAAAAGAAAAGTTTTCGGATCTATCATTCTCACACCTAAAGATGTGAAACCTGTGGGATATAGATGGGTTTTTGTGCGAAAAAGAAATGAGAAAAATGAAGTTACAAGGTATAAAGCTAGACTTGTAGCTCAAGGTTTTTCTCAAAGACCAGGAATTGATTATGAGGAAACTTATTCTCCTGTTATGGATGCAATTACTTTTAGATACTTAATCAGCCTGGCAGTTTCTAAAAATTTAGAAATGCATCTCATGGATGTTGTGACTGCTTATCTTTATGGATCACTTGATAGTGATATATATATGAAGATACCTGAAGGATTTAAGGTATCAGAAGCAACCAATGCAAAACCCAAAGAAATGTACTCAATCAAGTTACAAAGGTCTTTATATGGGTTGAAACAATTGGGTCGCATGTGGTATAAACGATTAAGTGATTACTTGATAAGCAAAGGGTATACTAATAATCTTATTTGCCCATGTGTTTTCATTAAGAAAACAACATCCGGATATGTGATCATAGCTGTTTATGTTGATGATCTTAATATCATAGGTACAAATAAAGAGATCCATGAAGCCATTCAACTTCTAAAGAAAGAATTTGAAATGAAAGATCTCGGAAAAACCAAGTATTGCCTTGGTTTACAAATTGAACATATGCCTAATGGTTTACTTGTACATCAAACAACATATACTGAAAAGATTTTAAAACGTTTTAATATGGACAAGGCAAAACCATTAAGTACTCCTATGGTTGTTAGATCACTTAATGTTGACACTGATCCATTTCGTCCCTGTGAAGATCATGAAGATATCCTGGGACCAGAAGTACCATATCTTAGTGCAATTGGAGCTCTTATGTATCTTACAAATTGTACAAGACCTGACATTTCTTTTGCAGTTAATTTGCTGGCAAGATTCAGCTCAGCTCCTACCAAAAGACACTGGAATGGGATCAAACACATATTTCGATACCTTCGAGGAACTACTGATTTAGGATTATTTTATTCTAACAATTCAAAACAAAATTTAGTTGGTTATGCAGATGCAGGTTATTTATCTGATCCACATAAAGCCAAATCTCAAACTGGATATGTATTCCTAAATGGCGGTACCGTAATATCATGGCGTTCTCAAAAACAAACACTTGTTGCAACATCATCAAATCATGCCGAAGTGATTGCATTACATGAAGCTACTCGGGAATGTTTTTGGTTGAGATCAATGACACAACTCATTACTGATTCTTGTGGACTAGAACGCGATAAAAGCCCAACAACTATCTATGAAGATAATGCAGCTTGCATAGCACAGATGAAAGAAGGGTATATCAAAAGTGACCGAACGAAACACATACCTCCTAGATTCTTCTCTTACACTCAAGATCTCATCAAAGACAACCAGATTGAAATGAGACATGTTCAAACTAGCAAAAACTCTGCTGATCTTTTCACCAAAGCACTTCCAACTGCTATTTTCAGAACGCATGTTCACAATATTGGCATGAGGCATGTTCAAAACATGTGACGACTCAATGATGTCTACTTGAGGGGGAGTCAACTCTATGCTGCACTCTTTTTCTCTTGGCTAAAGTTTTATTCCACTGGGTTTTTCTTTAGCAAGGTTTTTAACGAGGCAGTACTAAGTTGCTCTTTAATAATTTGTCATCCAAGGAGGAGTGTTATGATAAAGACATAAAGTGGATGACAAACTATGTTCATGATCACGGGTGTATTATTATTTCACCTAACTGCACAGTAAAATTTATAGTATAAATATAGGATCGAATGTAATGAGTTTTTGCACCATTCACTTCAATAAGATTTATTACTCTCTCATTTCTCTTTAATATCAGTAGTCCATAACCAAGAGTCAGATCACTAAAGGTAGTTATAAACTTTTAAATTATAACACTTTTAATATTTTTCTAAACATAACCTTAATGGTTATATTTAATTAGACACAACCACTTCCGATAACTTATTTTATTTTACTTTATTTATTAGTATTATTTTTTTTCTTCTGGAAAGGCAATAACTACTTTACTAACTTAAATATGCTACTCCGTACAATCCATGCTTAAATTATTTATAACACTTAACGCTTTCATTAGGTTACTTCTATTTCAATTTTTAATTGTAAGACATGAGCATGCATCGACACTACGTTTTTTTAATGGCAGTTAGAGACTTAGAGTCATTGACGGGTCCGAACGTGATGCCGGAACTCAATCACTCGATCATTTTTCTGGACTAATCAATACAGTCCCCTCATGAGTATAACCTCATGACGAATTCATACGGGCATCGTGTATGGTGAACAGTGGTGAATCTAGGATTGATAGTCACTGATGCCACCACTTAAACCCCCAAAAAAAATCTACTAGATGTCATATTTCAATGGTGTCACCAAAAAATATGTACACTATCTAGTGATGTCACTAGTTAAAATCCAAAGCAAAATCCACTACATCGCGTATTTCTGTGGTGTCACCACTGGTCCTACAGTAGATCCGCCCCTGATGGTGAAATCTCATAGGGTGAGGCTCAAATGCATAGACGACCGAAACCTCTTAAGCTCGTGAAATGGGTGGATAACCAGAAAGGAAAATAATCGAACCCCTGACATCACTTATGAAAAGTCAGGTCATCACCAATGCGCCGAATTTGTGGTTCATCTACACTATGAAAGAAACTGAAAAGGATACTCCCAAAACGGTTGAACATTCTAGATTCTTTCGGTTTTTGACTGATTAGTTTGTTCGACGCTATTTTATATTTGTTCGTCTTGTTTTCATTTAGCGCAATTCTTGTTGTTGGTCTCTTGATTTGCTTGTTTAGTGTTGGTGATTTTGGTTGGATTCGGTTGCAGTTATCGTCAATTTGTGATAGTTATGTGTTTCGAGCATATATGAGTTATTTTGTCTATAATTGTTAGGATTTTTATTATTCGGTGAAGATTTTTTTATTAATAGCATTCGTTATTTTAGTCAAAAAAGGAAGAAAAAAAAAAAGAAAATCTCAACTATGTTTTTGTTCAAATTATAAAATGTAAGAACTTGTACTCAGTTAAAATTGATCTTTGCACAACAATGTCTTTTAAACAATGCACATAATACCAACCATATTTGCACAATAGGAAAATGTACTTAAATAAAGGTAAAAAGGTAGAAGGTTTCTATGCTGTCCAGCATGATTACTCTCTAGCTGTTTTCAACTCTTCCATGACCACCACTAAATATTCGTCTAAGACGGGATTCGAATCTAAAATCTCTTACAAGGAACACGAAACCTCAACCACTGGCTATCTAGTGATGGTTTACATAAATAAAACTATTCAAAAACCATATTAATCGATCAACAAAAAAATAGTATTTGTAAATTCATAATTCAGAAAGCTACCAAAAGGACTCAATTTAGACAAATTGAAACTCGGGTTGCAGTTTTGCCAATGTAAGAAACATAATCAACTTTGTACCAACGACTATCACGCTCAAAACTCTGAAGTATTTACATTAAGGTGTGTTTGATAAAACTGAATAATTTAGCGCTGAATGGTTCAAAGCCTCTGAATAAAGTTTATTCTGAATGAAAATAAGCTGTTTGATAATAATTTCAAATGAACGATATAAACTGAGTAAATTTACCTTATTAACGTGTTACGTGAATTGAAAATACAATATACTTGTTGGTTAAACGTTCTAGATATGATTTGAAAAGAATATTACATAAAAATTAGGCTCTTAATGTTTAAGAGAGTGTTACAAATCTGAATGGTTCAGAACTGAATTCTGAACCATTCAGCACCATATGTCATTCAGAGGTCAGAAACAAACATGCTGAATGGTTCAGCATTCAGCACTGAATCATTCCATTTAGAGACAAACAAACGCACCCTAAGTCGGTAGTTAACTAATTATGGAGTATGACAAATATGCGGATCGAGTAATATACTCGAAAATATTCATCTCATAATAATCTTTTTTTTTTCCATTCAACTCGGAACGACTCGGTCTGAGTCTATTTACAACTCGTTCTTCCCAATCCTCCCAAGCAAAAAAAGAAACACACTCAAACATTTTACACAGATTAAAAAAACCCTCTAAACTACTTCTAGTAATAAAAGTTTAGAATAGTAGTTAATGTAACCGAGTTGACTCGGTAACGTTTAATGCACGGATCCATGAAGTAAGGGCTTAGATTCCGGAGCATAACCCACGTGACAAGATCTTTGGAACTCATCGAACCGGTCGGATTTGTTAACCGTATTATATTCCGGTTTAGCAACGAACCGGAGTATTTCTTCAAACTTGGACTCTTCGCATGGAATAGTTAATGGACCTATGTTGCAAAATCCATATTCTTCTTCAGCTTCCATTAAAAGCTTCTGAAACACTGGGTGGTTAAGATACGTTGCTCTTACAATAAATCTACGACAACTGCTGCCAACACAGATCGCCACGTGTCCGGCTGGCACGTCTGTTGCTGTTAACATACGAGATGGTGATGATGACATGGCTCTTTTACGCCAACGACAGAGCATTTGTCGGACTCTGACAATGTGACGGATTTTGCTTGATTTACCGATCCCTGGTGACATATCGACGGCCGGCGGTACGGGTGGGAAGAGAGCGTGTGGTGTTTTGTTTTTGAGATAAATTTACAGTACTTTTGGAGTTGTTTTATAGGAGTGTTGGCCTTATGGAGTTTGTGAAGGACGAAATTACCACTGAAGATTGTGCTAATTGCGAAGATTATGTTGTTTGCCATGTGATTCCAGACTATGGGTGCTTGTGTTACTTTTTCAAAATTAATGATTTCATTTAAACGCTTGGTGGGCATTTAATTAATCATTTTATATGCACAATGGCGTTATTATGCCAACTATATAGTATTATTTATAAATATAAATATAAATATAAATATAAATTATAAATAATAATAACAATAATAATAATAATAATATAATAATAATAATAATAATAATAATAATAATAATCTAATCTATCTAACCTTTGATCGGTTTCAAGGTTTCCTCTCGGGCAGCGATGGGGGCGGGGTTATTATCGCTGCATCGGCATAGTCGAAACGGGAGATGATCGCAACGGGTGGTTTAGTCCCCCTCGGGTGATCCCAATCGTTGTCCAAAAAAAAAAAAAAAACTAATACGGAGTATATAAAAAGAAAGTAATAATTAAGTAAGTGTATTCTATTACAACCGTTGGATGATTATCTGAATCATAACATTACCATAAATTTTGGATAATAATATCGTATTTGTCTCTTTGATTTTATTATCATTAATAATTTGAATTAACATTAACATTAACATTAACATTATATACTAATAACAACCTAGATTCCTGTCGTTTTACTTATAACAGCCTGCCATTTAATACATTTTATATCTTTTACGTAATGGAGTGTCGCAGGTATAGCTGCTTGGCGTGGGTGGTTTACACGGGTTTTCAGGTTGCCAGGTACCATGGTTCGATCCTGCTTTCTTTCTTTTTTTTTCCCTCTTTGACAGCCACGTGTTTTAGATCAGTACTTGGCACTTCCTTTTTTGCTCACGTGGTTTCCACTTTTTCTGCTTTATGTTTCTCTCTTTTATTTTTTTCCCTTTTATTATTTTCTGTTGATCCCACCGCTTCATCTCTTCTTTCTCTTTTTTCATCTTTACTTCTTCTTAGTTTTTCATACGTCTACGATCTCCGTTTATAATGCCTTATCTCCATCTTCTTCAGTGTCACATATATTTCGCGTTTACAGGTATACTTCTTTTTCTTTATTGCTTTTTAATATCTTTTCAGAATTTGTTATTTGATTTGTTTGAAATTTCGGATGTTATTGATTTACTTTCTGTGATGTGCGCTGTTAACCAACCGTAATTTGTTGTTTAATCGCATATTATTAGAGTATTGAATGTTGCTAAGTTAGGTTATTGTGTTATCTGTTGTTGTGATTTTAATTTGGTAATTCTGTTTACTGCCATTGGTAACATGTTTTTCATATTGCTATTTATGTATATGTCGTTCGTTTTTTTATGCTGCATTGTTGTATTTGGGTCTGGGTATGAAAGAGGGTTTAAAATGCCACCAAAAAAAAATTGTCTGTGGAGCACGCTGGCCCATCTGCTGTTGGTGGTTTTAGTGGTGATACACATCCTAAGTCAGTTAAAAAAAGAAAACAATCAACTCACCAATATGCAGCTGAATGTGTTGGATCTTCCGATCCTTTCGTCTTTGGTTCCTTTGATGGTCATGGCGTATCATCTGCTGGAATGACTTCTAATATAGGTATAAATTGTTTTTTGTTTAGTTTTTTTATAAGTTCGGATTCGTATGTGTATATATATTTTTTGTATTGCTAAACGTTGTTGTCATTGTTGTGTTTTCTATTTCAGATCAGAATCCATTTGTTTCATCTCTTCAGTCTGTTCAATCGTATCATCAACATTCCAGTGTTTCACAAGGTTAGCTTTCATTGTTAATTCATCAGGGGTTCTAAAAACTATGTGTCGAAATTTACAATATTCATTTTGCAGGTGTTACTAATGATTATGAAGACATTGGTGATTGTAATTGTGTTTGTTCTTATTGTGGTGCTATGTTTTGGTATGAAGAACGGTTAAGGGTGTCACCATCTTCTTTGAATTATAATCGTTGTTGCGAAGGTGGTCGTGTTTCTTTACCTCGGGAAGAGGTTCCTCCACAAATGATTATAGACTTATTAGGCGATAAGCAATTTATGGATAATATAAAGGCATATAATCAAATGTTTAGTATGGCTTCTTATGGTGCGCATATAGATGATCATGTTAATAATGGTATGGGGCCATATGTATTTAAGATTTTTGGGCAAGTGTACCATTGGATAGGATCTTTATGTCCTGAAGAAGGTAATCCTCCTAGGTTTCTTCAACTGTATATATATGATACGGGTGATGAAGCAAGTAATAGAATGAGGTTTTTTGGTGGTGACAATACTGGTAGTCTCAGTTATGATGTAGTTGTTAATCTAATTGATCTTTTGAACTCAAAAATGAGTTAGTAAAACTCTTTAGAACGGCAAGGGATAAGATTAACGAGTCCGATGTGCCAGATTTGAGGATTAGGTTGTTTAGCGTGATAGGTTCAAGACAATACGAATATCCAACTTATGATGCATTAGGAGCTATTGTTTATGGCTTTGATGATGGCACTCGGACCGATTATGATCTTATTGTCGAGTGTAAAGGAGGTACACCTCAGTGTGTTAATAAATTACATATGTCATACATGTCCCTTCAGTTTCCTCTGTTGTTTGTTTTTGGTCAGCCGGGCTACCATCCAGGACTGACATTGAGAAGTATTAGTGGTAGAACAAGTAGGCATAAGAAAAAGTTAACTATGAATACGTTTTACATTTACCAACTACATGACAGGTTCAATCAGTTTGGTCTTCTTTCGAGATGCGGACGGCTATTTCAACAGTACATCGTTACTGTATATTGCAGTATAGAGTCAGATAGGTTGGATTATGTAAGACGTAATCAACGAGATATACGTAATGAGTACTTATCCTGATTATATGATGCTTTAGCTAGAGGTGATCATTATGGGTCTGAAGTTGGATCAAGAACTATTTTTCCAGCATCATTTACAGGAGGCCCTAGGTATATGTATAGTCATTACTTAGATGCGTTAGCCATTTGTCGTGTTTACGAAAATCCTAGATTCTTTATCACCTTTACCTGTAATTCCAAATGGCCAGAGATTAAAAGATATCTCCATAAATATTCTCACCTATCTGCTAATGATCGTGCCGACATAATTTCGAGAGTTTTTCATATGAAAGTCAGGATATATGTCTCTGTTTTAAAGGAAGAAGAGTTACTCGGTTCATGGAAAGCAAGTATACTATTATTTTCTTTCCTTTTAATTATTTGGTACGACTTTATACGCATTCACTTATTCTAACTTACTCTTCCATTTCGAACAATAGCTCAAAGTATATGATTAAATGAGTAATTTAGTTGTATTATCATGATTTGGAATAGATAATAAATAGAGTTTATTTGTTAACTGATTCATACTATAACAGATAAATCGGGACCAACTTTATTTTGCTGTTCAGTATGTTTTTAAAATAGAAGCACTGAACTAGGATGCTTTTTGTAATAGGAAATGCTTAATCAGATTAAGTATCATACCTGTCGTTAATAAATAAATAAATTGTTGTATGTCTGATGGTAGTTTTAATATTACTTATGTTAGCTTCAAGGCTGATACGATAATTTCAGATAAGGTATACGCAATCCAAAAATATAATTAATTGAATTTGATATATTGCAATTTAAAATCTATTACTATGCATAATAAATCTGTAATAATACAAAATTATTATATTTACTGTAATATCTACTATTTAATACAAATTTAGTATACTAATTGTAATGGCTAATGTTCTATATCTGATGCAGTGTTATACACTATAGAGTTTCAAAAGAAGGGATTGCCACACTGTCACACGTTATTGTGGACTCATTCTCTTTCAAATTCCTTCAAACCGCATGATGTTGATTGGTACATATCTGCTGAGTTACCAGATCCAACAAGGGATCCGAAAGCTTTTAAGGTAGTATCGGAAATGATGATGCACGGACCATGTGGCTTGGTTAACAAAAGTGCACCTTGCATTCAGGACGTAGAAATCAGCCCATCAGGTGTGTTTAACAGGGACAATGTCTGTTTGAAGAGATTCCCAAAAGTTTATAATGAAGCAACATATTTCGACAAAGATGGATTTGTGCATTACCGGAGGCGTAACTCTGGAATTTCAGTTGATAAAGGTATAAACTAAGACAAAACATTAGGTTTTTCTCTTTTTATGAAATTAAATATATTTGCTCCCTGACTATATGATACTTATAAAATAGGTATGAAAATTTTATGCCTTAGATTATAAGTTGTAGTTATTTAACAAAGGATTTAACTCAAAAAGTCAATTGTTTAGGCATAAGTGAATAATAATTTCATTATATGGAGCACAAAATTAACTAAAAATATAAAACTTACCAAATAAGATAACTACTTTGTCAACTTTCTTTTTCTGTTTTTTTTTTTTTTTTAAGTCAGTTTTTAGTTGGTATTATGATACATTGTCATGATATTTATTTTACTAAGCAGAGTATTTTATAGAAAGCGATTGATAATGTTTTATTCGTCTATTTTTTTATGCAGGAATATGCAGTCAAGATAACGGATACGTTGTGCCATACAATCGTGCCCTGTGGCTCAAATTTCACGCCCATATCAACATTGAGTGGTGTGGATGGACGATGCTCATAAAATATTTGTTCAAATATATATCCAAAGGCTCTGACTGAATAGCAGCGCATATTCCAAGACAACTTAGTTCATCTTCATCTACTAATGCTAAACGTTCTGCTAATGTCGATGAGATACAAAACTTTGTCGACGCCCTGTTCATTTGTCCTCACGAAGCTGCTTGGAGAATCTACAACTTTCCGATACATTACAGAGAACATGCAGTTCAAGTTATCGCGGTTCATCTATAAGACATGCAGTTAGTTACATTTCGTTCTAATCAACGACTACAGTCAGTAGTACGAAATCCTGTAGGTGAGAAGACAACTCTTACTGAATGGCTTTTGTACAACCAGAATTCTTCTGACGGAAGGCACTTGACATATCTAGACTTTCCTTCCGAATATGTCTGGGTCGGGAACGAAAAAAGATGGAAACAAAGGTTTAACCTCAATAAACCATCAATCGGTTGATTATCATATATGCACCCTGTCTTTGGAGAGATATTCTATCTAAGAATGTTGTTATGCCATCAAAAAGGTAGTACGTCTTTCAAAGACCTAATGACGGTAAGAGATCGCACTTACTGTACTTATCGCGAAGCCTGTTTGGTAATGGGTCTTTTAGGTGACCACAGGGAGTGGTTAACAGCTATGGATGAGGCAGGTGCAGCAGTAACATCAAAAGAATTACGTACTCTTTTCTGTCATATACTTTTATACCGAGACGTTGCTGATCCGGCCAAACTTTGGAGAGAGACGTGGAAATTAATGTCGGATGATATTCCTCTCCGTGCAGTAGCATCTTTGCACATGTCGAGTATAATTATAAATTCAGAAGAATTACAAGGTTATATACTCTACGAGCTTCAAATTTTTCTAAACGAGCATTCAACAAATGTTTCAGACTTCGGTTTGCCATTGATCCCTCAACATTTACTAGATGATTTACAAAATAGGCTTATCATGGAAGAGAGGAACTATGATCGTGATGCATTAGCAATAGAAAGATCAATATTGCTGAGTAAGCTAAACCAAAAACAAAAAATGGTTTGTGATACAGTTATTAACACCAATGTGAACCGAAAACAAGAACTAATTTTCGTTTACGGTCACGGAGGTACGGGGAAAAATTTCCTTTGGAAAGCCCTTACGACATCGTTACGAGTTGAAGGGAAAATAGTTTTAGCTGTAGCTTCTTCCGGTATTGCATCATTACTGTTACCATCCAGTCAAACAGCGCATTCGCAGTTTAGAATACCACTTGATTTAACAGATGAGAGCGTTTGTAATATAAAAAAGAAGACTCAAATGGCAACACTCCTAACAAAAGTAGAGCTCATTATTTGGGATGAGGTACCCATGAACGATTGGAAATGTGTAGAAACCCTAGACCGAATGTTAAGAGACATCTTCGATGCTCCTGGCATTCCTTTTGGAGGTCTTAGTTTCATTTTAGGCGAAGATTTTCGACAAACGTTACCATTTAAAAAGTGATGCGGTAAACTAGAAATCCAAAACGCCTCGATCGTCTTTTCACCCTTATGGAAATATTTTCGGATAATAACACTAGAAGAAAATATGCGCCTATTACAACCAAATCTCTCAAATACAGAAAAAGAAAACATCAAAACGTTTGCAGAGTGGTTGTTACAGATTGGGGATGGAAACATAGGCGACCCAGATGACAGCGATCCTCAGAATACATCATGGGTCAAAATCCCAGATGAATACTGCATTACTGACAATAAGAATGGTTTATCAAACCTGATATCATTCATATATAATGACGAACTGTTACGCAACCTATGTGTGTTACAACTGCAGCAAAAAGCTATTGTATGTCCAAAAAATGAAACCGTTGATATTATTAATAAAACAATTATCCAAAAGATCAACAAAGAAGAGAGAACATATACTTGTTGCGATTCTGCTATACCTTACAATAATGACGGGGGCCAAACAGAATTGTTATATCCCGCAGAGTATCTCAACTCGCAAAATTTCCCCAGCCTCCCTCCGCACGTGCTCACACTCAAAGTCGGCGTTCCGATAATACTACTAAGAAATCTAAACATAGCTGGTGATGTTTGCAACGGAACATGGATGATAACAACACAATTGTTAACACGACATATCGAGGCTGAAATCATCACTGGAACCAAAGTCGGGCAGAAAGTGCACCTCCCAAGAATAAACTTAATTCATAAAGACAATGTCTTACCCTATATATTCAAAAGAGTCCAACATCCCGTCAATACGCCATGACGATTAACAAAAGCCAGGGACAATCATTGAACAAAATAGGAATCTACCTTCCAAAACCCTTTTTCAGTCATGGTCAATTATATGTTACTCTATCAAGAGCAACTACTCCCCACGACTTAAAAATCCTCATAAAGAAAGAGGAAAAAAGAGACCTCAACATCACCAAAAATATAGTGTACAAAGACTTTTTGAAAATCATTTTATATGAACAGGTACTATACATCTTTGCATATTTATATATACATTTAACTAATAATATTTGCTTTTTAACACCTGGTGCAGGATGGAACAACAATTTGAATTGGTTCCAATTTCCTCACTACGTCCAGGTGATCGACATAAAATGATCGAAGTTTTGGCTTACAGACACTGGGTAATGAAGCGGGCAAGAAACCCGAAGGCCGTTGGTTTCTGCATCCTCCTAATTGACATATATGTAAGCACACAACAAAACTATAAACATATACTTGATAGTGTAGCCTGATATGTACACATTAAAGACTTTAATATGTGTAATTGCGAATTAAGTTAGAAAAAAAAATTGTTGCTGCCCTAATCACAAAAAATACATAATATAGTACTCTTAGATGTGATCGAATGAAATGAGTTTAAATTTAAATTAAGATGAAACAGACTGCTTTTAACATACTCTATTTTTTTATTAAAAAAATTATTAGTTGCTGAACAAAAAAATATTAGCTGCTAAATGTATGTTCTACTGGTCTTTTGGATTTTTTTTATCAGAATCTGTATCTCCTTATGACTATGCAACTAATCTATCCTACAGGGCAATGCCATCCAAGCCGTAGCAGACTACAGCCAAGGAGGCACTTCACAAATCTTTAGCAACTCAACTCAGCCTATCGACTATCCAATTTCATATGCGAACAAGTAAACCAATATGACAAAGCAGTCTCAAATCCTACATGTATATCAATTGCCAAGCAACTAATATCAGAAGGAATACCAACCGATGGCTTCCCAAGAGAACACTTCGAATTCACAAATCATATGTCACGACCCTACTTTTTCCGTTATCTTTTACCGTTAATTATTTAACGTCCGTTAATTGGTATTCATGTCACGTCATTTCTATGACCTATATTATTATTTTAGTAATAATATATTAATTATTATGTGTTATGTGAATATATGTATTCATATTTTAAAATCGTACGTTTCTACGTGTCGTGAATTTCTATCCGGCGAATCTTTTCGGTTTTCAATCAAACGGTCAAGCTTTTGAGATTTTAAAGCCCAAAATATTTTAAACATGATATTTTAATGTTATGTGTTTATATATAGTGTTTATATATATTTTTCGTCGCGTATTTGTTATCTTTCTGAAAAATCAATCGCGTAGTCGCGTTTTCGCGTTTCGGGTTTCGTTCGAGCGTTCGGGCCACAATCATTTTATCAAAATAAAAAATTGGGCTAGTAGGGCCCACCCCCTTGCAATTTTCAGCCGAACCCCTATGAGGGGGAGAGAGCCTTTCCTTGTTTCATTTTTCATTCTCATTTTCATTTATCAAAACCTAAATTCTAAATTGCTCTCATATTTTCTCCTCTCCCTCTCCCTTGGCCGTCACCAACCATCATCACCATCACCATCATTTCATCATCAAATATTGCTTGGATCATCGAATCATTTACACAATCGGATTCCTCATTCCATTCTCTACGCGTCTACACCAATCAATTCTTGATTAGGGTATAAACCCTAACCCTAAATTTTTGATTTTTTCTTTATATGTTATTATGATAGTATGATGATTGTATGTTGTTGTATTGTTGATGGCATGCATAGAAACACTTGTTATAGCATGATTTCGATTTGATTGAATTGGGAAAGCAGCTTATTTGATCATTTCTGTAAACTTAAATGATGTAAATGTTAAATTAAAGTGTCTATATGTGTTCCTCTCATCAAGACATTAATTTTAGACTCCGAATTCATGTTATTTCGATTCCCGGAGCTTAAGATATGATTAAAATGGTGTTTTATTGAAATCAAAATATAAAAATGAATTGTTTCAGGTTTTCTCCGACTTTGTGACCACTTTTGGAGTCTTTAGGGTATACTAGTGTGTTAGGATTGATGATTGGATGAACATTCATGTTCGGGTCATCGAAATCCGAGCCACGGATCACCCGTTATGACTAAAACTTGTTTTTGAATGGATTAAGCTCCAAGTTGATATATGGCTGATGGTCACAACTTGGTGGCTGTTTTTAGGATGTTCTTGAGTGTACTAATGTGTCGGGTGGTTTGGTTAGGCAGAGATATATATAAGACTCGCCGAAAACCGATTCCCGGGGCTCAAGTTATGACCCGATGAACTTTTAATTAAAACTTATGGTTATAAAATGGAACTTATGATATAAATAATGATTTTTATTATTATTAAATTACTTATGATATAAAAAGTAATTAATTTAATTTAAGACTTATGATATATATATTTATTATATCATTTATTAACTACATTATGATTTAATTAAACATTTAAATTAAACTTATGATTAATATA
Source organism: Rutidosis leptorrhynchoides (assembly GCF_046630445.1). Taxonomy (NCBI): domain Eukaryota; kingdom Viridiplantae; phylum Streptophyta; class Magnoliopsida; order Asterales; family Asteraceae; genus Rutidosis; species Rutidosis leptorrhynchoides. The sequence goes on from NC_092336.1 coordinate 531,592,931, forward strand.
CTTTCATTATTAATGAAAAATACTTATGGTAAGTATTAAACTTATGTTATGGGATTATTATAATAAAACTTATAATAAGGATTAATTAATTATTTAATTATTATAAGGCTTAGTTATTATTTAATTATAATTTAATTATTAAATACTTATGATTTAATGATTATAATTAGAAACTTATGATTTGATTAATAATTCGTTATTAATTAATAATACTTATGATATGATTAAAAATTTATTATTAATTAATAATACTTATATTATGATTAATATTTAATTAATTAATTAAATACTTATGTTATATTAATTATATCATTTAAACTTATGTTAACATTAATAATTTAATTTAATTTAATTAAACTTATGTTATAACATAATTATACATATTTGACTTAAAATAACATTATAACTTATATTATTATTATAACTTATACTTTAAAATTTAATGTTGACTAAGTTTGACCAAGGTTGACTTTTGAGTTGACTTTCGGTTGACTTTGACCTTCAGTTGACTTTTGTTGACTTTCTAATTAAGGAAACTTTCCTAACTTAAAAACTTTCTAAAAATAGCAACTTTCTAAATATGGAAACTTTCCAAAAATAGTAACTTTCCTAAAATAGAAACTTTCCAAAAATAGAAACTTTCTAAAAATAGAAACTTTCATAAAATAGAAACTTTCTAAAAATAGAAACTTTCCAAAAATATAAACTTTCCTAAAATAGAAACTTTCTAAAAATAGAAAGTATGTGTCCTTACGCTGTTCTAATCAAACTGAAGCATGTTGTGAGTTGTTCTATGTTTACTTGCAACAAGTACTATAGCTATCATACTAATACTTGACCTAAGTTAGTTATTTATATCGACCTGCTTTATTTATAGGTCGGCGTTGTGATCATTCCTGATCACTTTACTTCGTTTGCTGTTCACTTTTTGTATGGTTACTTCATTTGCTTTAAGGTGAGTTATAGTCCCGTTTTTCATACTTTTTAAAGTATATTTTTGGGATGTGATTACATGCATTTTGTTTTACGTTTAGACACATGTGGCAATTAAAGATAAATTATTCATTAGGAGTTAAACAAAAATATTTCCTAGCCTGGTAACTGTAATCACTGGTTTCTACTGGTGAACGCAAATCCTATGGATAGATCTATCGGGCTTGACAGACCCATTTTGAGCTAGTCGCGCTAGCAATTTATAATCGGAATGTGTTAGTACTTCGTATTTATTTGAAGATACACTTGTTCAGTGTATATATATTGTGTTTGGCAAGGGTAAATAAATGGTTAAGTGGTTACCAGGTGTCTCATTGATAATGGAATAATGTTTTATGTTTTCTAACATTTTAAATCTTGTGGTCTAAAGTTTATTCATTTATTTAAACATATAATTCACTCAACATTTTTGTTGACAGTTTACTCGCATGTTTTCACAGGTACTTGATTTATTTAGTGCTTCCGCTGTGTTAGAAGTGTCTGCATGCATTTAGGCAGATTTTGTTAAACAATTTATGAAACAGTAAACTTGCATTCTCTTTTTGAATTATTAAACTTGTAGGTGTTTGGTTGACAATGTTTTATGTCAACTTTGGATATTTAATATGTTGGGTTTGTTTAAACTGCATATTTTGGTAAATTTCCTTTTTGGGAAACTTTTGAGTAAAAGAATGCAATGTTGTTTATTAAATTCATTTAAAGTTCGATCAAGCTGTGGGACCAAGTGACGGAGCCGTTAAGTGTATTGACGGGGCCATCACAGTTGGTATCAGAGCTCTGGTTGTAGGGAACTAGGCGGTCATAATGTGGTCAACCCTTGGTCTTTAGGGTGCATTGGAGTTTAGTCTATAGCCCGGCCTTTCTTGATATAGCATTATTATGCATTTCATTTCATATGAGAAATAATCATAGGTTATTGCTTATGATATTCCTATTTTGTATATGGTTTGTGGTTTTACTGTTTACAGATGTCAGCTTCTAGCAACAATTCCGTTCCTGTTCCTGTTTCCCCGTCTGCCACCCGTCGTGCACGACATCCTCGCCTGAGAGATCCTGTTAATTACTACATGGCTACCATTACTCATATGACTAGAGCGTATACGAATGAGACTCGAATTGATGCTCTTAGCGATTGTATGCGTGTCTTGCCGCATACGGAGGTGATGGATGAGATTAGAGCTGATATGGATAACCGTGAGGTGGAGACTAGGAAGCGTAACCGTGAGGTGGACGCTAAGTTCGAGGCTCTTGAGAGCGTGGTTCGTGGTCTGAAGACGGAGTTGAAGGAGGTGAAAGGAACGTTGAGGAAGTATGAGACTCCTGACGAGCCTCATACCGGCCCAGCTTATCACACCCGCTCCAAGCAGATGTGATGTGATATCATGAGTGATCATTTTATTTCATAGACTATTTATCCTTTTATACATTCATTTTTGGGTGATGTACGGCGTTTTGCCGAGGATTTTGTTATGGGATATTTTTTTCATTTATGTATGGATGGTTATTTCTTTTATGACATCTGTTATCATTATCATATTTTATTTCTGATGTTGTGACTCTTGGCATGTTATATTATGCATAATATAGTTCATGTATGTTAGGTGCTATGTTTGTTGTATGATTTTTATCATAAAGTATGTATGCATGTGGTGGCTATTTCTATAACTATCATAACTATCATGTTATTACTCATAGTATTTATTGACTATTACTTTAATGGTTAATCTTTTCATGTTCGACCTATTCCTTTATAACACTGGTATTATTCTTAGTACTAACGGATGTGTTATTCTGTTTTGAAGATCATGCCTCCCCGCGAGTCCAACGAAGCTCGTATGCAACGTCTTATCTCTGAGGGAATAGCAGCTACTATGGCAGCTAATGTCAATGCTAATGTTAATGCCAACAATCAGGTGGGATGCTCCCACAAGACTTTTATGGCAAGTCATCCGCAAGAATTCAATGGCACTGAAGGACCCATTGGACTTACTAGTTGGTTTGAGAAGATTGAGTCTATTTTTCGAGTGAGTAGAGTCCGTGATGAGTACAAGGTTAGTTTCACCAGCTGCACTCTCAAAGACAGTGCATTGACTTGGTGGAACAACTTGGTGAATAGTTTGGGTAATGATGCGGCGTATGGTTTGTCTTGGAATAATTTTAAAGAGAGGATGATCATCCGTTATCGCCCTAGGGGTTAGCTTAAGAAATTGGAGGCTGAGCTTAAGAACTTAAAGATGAAGGGCACCGATTTAGATGCCTATGAGCAAAGGTTCTTTGAATTGACGTTGTTGTATCCAAATGCTTATGCTGATGAGGACCGTAAGATTGAAGCTTATATTGATGGGTTGTCTGAACGAATTAAGTATGGGGTTGAGTCTAGTGAGCCCCAGACTATTGAAGCTACTATGTCTATGGCGCACAAGCTTAATGATAAGATTTTGAAGAGAAGTAAGGCAGCTACGACTGATGCCAGTGAGGAAGTTGTTAAGAAGGCTGATAATGGGAAAAGGATTTGGGATAACAACCGCAACCAGAACCAAGGTCAGCAGAAGAAACAAGATACTTCTGGTTCGAATAACCGTAATCAGCATGTTTGTCCGCGATGTTATAAGGCTCATGATGGTTATTGTACGGTTACTTGTAAAAGGTGTTCCAAGCAGGGACACATTGCTAAAGATTGCACGGTGGTTATACCGGGTACTGCTACTCCTGCTGCAAGTGGTGGTAATAATAGTGGTAATGGTAATGGGAAGCCGAGAAATGGTGAAAATCCGAAAGTTTGTTATGAATGTGGTAAGCCGGGGCATTTCCTTGATGCCTGTCCCAACAAGAAGACTGCTGAGAATGCACGTGGAAGGGCGTTCAATATTAATGCCAGGAATACTGAGGAAGATCCAAAACTTGTTACGGGTACGTTCTCGGTCAACAATTTATTAGTTTACGTACTATTTGATTCAGGGGCAGATTTGAGTTTTGTGTCGAGTAATTTAAGTCCAAAAATTAAAACTCCGTTAACTCCTCTAGACAATACTTATGTTGTAGAGGTAGCTAATGGTAAAGTGCTTACTGCTAAGGCTGGGTATCATAAATGTAACATTAATCTGATTGATAGGGATTTTGAGGTAGATTTATTATCGATTGACCTGGGCAGTTTTGACGTTGTTATTGGTATGGATTGGTTGTCTGCGAATCGTGCTGAAATCATGTGTTATGGGAAAGATTTTCGTATTACTAATGTGGTTGGAGAGCCGCTGATGGTTTTTGGGGATAGGAAATGCAGACAGTTAAATCTTATTAGCTGTTTGAAAGTTCATAAACATCTTTGCAAAGGCTGTCATGCTATTCTAGCCCATGTTGTTGATTCTGATAGAGAAGAGAAGAGCATTGGTGATGTTCATATTGTTAGAGGTTTTCCCGAGGTATTTCCCGAGGATTTACCTGGCCTGCCGCCAGAATGTGCGGTAGAATTTCAAATCGATCTTGTTCCCAGTGCTGCTCCTGTAGCACGTGCTCCTTACCGACTTGCGCCTTCTGAACTTCAAGAATTGTAGAGTCAACTCAGTGAGTTGTTAGACAAGGGTTTTATTCATCCCAATTCGTCCCCTTGGGGAGCTCCTATTCTATTTGTTAAGAAGAAAGATGGTTCATTTCGTTTGTGTATTGATTATCGTGAATTGAACAAGCTTATAATTAAAAACCGTTACCCTCTTCCAAGAATTGATGATCTGTTCGATCAGCTTCAGGGTTCGTCTATTTATTCTAAGATCGAACTTCGTTTTAGTTATCATCAGCTGCGTGTTAAAGAATCTGATGTTCCGAAAACCGCATTTCGCACCCGTTATGGTCACTACGAATTCCTTGTTATGTCGTTCGGATTGATAAATGCACCTGATGTGTTCATGAACCTCATGAACCGTGTGTGTAGACCCTATCTGGACAAATTCGTTATTGTTTTCATCGACGACATCCTTATTTATTCCAAGAGCGATGAAGAGCACGAAGAACATTTGAAGTTGGTGCTTGATTTGTTGAGGAAAGAAGAGTTGTACGCCAAGTTTTCTAAGTGTGCTTTCTGAAGAGAAGTTCAATTCCTTGGACATATTGTTAGTAAACAGGGAGCACAAGTTGATCCTGCCAAGATTGAGGCAATTGAGAAGTGGGAAATTCCGAAAACTCCTACTCAGATTTGTCAGTTTCTAGGGTGGCAGGTTACTATAGAAGGTTCATTCAAGATTTATCTCGTATAGTGAAACCTCTAACTGCTTTAACGCACAAGGGGAAGAATATGAGTGGAAGGATGAACAAGAGACTGCTTTTCAAACTCTGAAGAAGAAGTTGACTACCGCTCCGATATTGTCACTATCTGAGGGTAATGATGATTTTGTCGTTTATTGTGATGCTTCGCGCCAGGGCTTTGGCTGTGTTTTGATGCAGCGAAAGAAAGTTATTGCGTACGTGTCACGTCAGTTGAAGATTCACGAGCAGAATTATACAACCCATGATTTAGAGTTGGGAGCTGTTGTGTTTATGCTTAAGATTTGGAGACATTATCTTTATGGGGTCAAAAGTACAGTGTACACTGATCACAAAAGTCTTCAACATATCCTTGATCAGAAACAGTTTAATATGAGGCAACGAAGATGGGTTGAGACGTTGCACGATTATGATTGCGAACTTTTATATCATCCGGGAAAGGCCAATGTTGTGGCCGATGCGTTAAGTCGTAAAGAGAGGGCTGAAGCTCGCAGGTTTAGGGCCTTGAATATGACCATTCGAACAAACCTCGCAAGGTAGATTCTTGAGGCACAACAAGAAGCCTTAAAGGAGGAGAATTTTGTGAACGAGAAAGTCAGAGGCATGGCTAAGAAGTTTGAGGTACGAGCAGATGGTACTCGGTATTTTGTGGGACGTCTTTGGGTTCCGAAGTTTGGTGATCTGCGACAACTTGTTTTGGATGAGGCTCATAAGTCTAGATACTATATTCATCCTAATTCAGGAAAGATGTATCATGATCTTAAGGAGCTGTATTAATGGCCTAATTTGAAAACTGATGTGGCTACTTATGTGGCTAAGTGTTTAACCTGTGCTAAGGTTAAAGCTGAGCATCAGAAACTGTCTGGACTTTTGGTGCAACCTGAGATCCCCGAGTGGAAGTAGGAAGGTATTACAATGGATTTTATTACGAAGTTACCGAGAGTTGTGGGTGCTTATGATACCATTTGGGTGATTGTTGACCGACTCACAAAGTCAGCTCATTTCTTGCCGATTAAGGAAACAGATTCGATGGAGAAGCTTACTCGTTTGTATTTGAAGGAGATTGTTTCGAGACATGGTGTTCCTGTAGCTATTATTTCAGACCGAGACAGTCGATTCATATCGAGGTTTTGGCAATCCTTACAGGAAGCTTTGGGAACTAAGTTGGATATGAGCACCGCTTATCATCCGCAGATGGATGGTCAGAGTGAAAGGACCATTCAAACGTTAGAAGATATGTTGCGAGCGTGTGTTATCGATTTTGGTAATGGGTGGGATAGATATTTTCCGCTGGCTGAATTTTCTTATAATAACAGATACAGGAACACCAAGTATTAAAGCCTCACCGTTTGAAGCTCTGTACGGTAGAAAGTGTAGGTCTCCTATCTGTTGGAATGAGGTTGGGGATGCTCAACTCACAGGCCTAGAAATTATTCATGAGACTACCGAGAAGATCGTACAGATTAAAGAAAGATTGAGAATAGCTAGAAGTCTGCAAAAGAGTTATGCCGATAAGAGAAGGAAAGATATATAATTTCAAGTTGGTGACCGTGTCACGTTGAAGGTATCACCTTAGAAAGGTGTGGTACGTTTTGGTAAAAGGGGAAAGTTGAATCCTCGTTTTGTTGGATCGTTTGAGATCACAGAGAGAGTTGGACCCGTGGCTTATCGTTTGAAATTGCCACAAGAACTCAGTGCTATTCATGACGTATTTCATGTATCGAATTTGAAGAAGTGTTTAGCTGATGCCGATGAAACTATTCCTCTTGAGGAGTTTCATGTTGATAAACAACTCCATTTTATTGAGGAACCTGTTAAAATTATGGATCGAGAGGTTAAGACACTCAAGCAGAGTAGAATTCCTATCGTCCGAGTTAGATGGAATGTCAGACGCGGTCCCGAGTTCACTTGGGAGCGTGAATATCAGATGAGGCAGAAGTACCCGCATTTGTTCCCAGATGACGAGTCAACCCCTGCACCTGCTTAAATTTCGGGACGAAATTTCCGTAACGGGAAGGTACTGTCACGACCCTACTTTTTCCGTTATCTTTTACCGTTAATTATTTAACGTCCGTTAATTGGTATTCATGTCACGTCATTTCTATGACCTATATTATTATTTTAGTAATAATATATTAATTATTATGTGTTATGTGAATATATGTATTCATATTTTAAAATCGTACGTGTCTACGTGTCGTGGATTTCTATCCGGCGAATCTTTTAGGTTTTCAAACCAACGATCAAGCTTTTGGGATTTTAAAGCCCAAAATATTTTAAATATAATATTTTAATTTTATGTGTTTATATATATTATTCGTCGCGTATTTGTTATATCTCCGAAAAATCAATCGCGTAGTAGCGTTTTCGCGTTTCGGGTTTCGTTCGAGCGTTCGGGCCACAAGCATTTTATCAAAATACAAAATTAGGCTAGTGGGGCCACCCCCTTGCAATTTTCATCCGAACCCCTATGAGGGGGGGGGGGAGAGCCTTTCCATGTTTCATTTTTCATTCTCATTTTCATTTATCAAAACCTAAATTCTAAATTGCTCTCATCTTTTCTCCTCTCCCTCTCCCTTGGCCGTTGCCAACCATCATCACCATCACCATCATTTCATCATCAAATATTGCTTGGATCATCAAATCATTTACACAATCGGATTCCTCATTCCGTTCTCTACGCGTCTACACCAATCAATTCTTGATTAGGGTATAAACCCTAACCCTAACTTTTTGATTTTTTCTTTAATTTTTTGGTTTTTATATGTTATTATGATAGTATGTTGTTGTATTGTTGATGGCATGCATAGAAACACTTGTTATAGCATGATTTCGGTTTGATTGAATTGGGACAGCAGCTTATTTGATCATTTCTGTAAACTTAACTGATGTTAATGTTAAATTAAAGTGTCTAGATGTATTCCTCTCATCAAGACATTAATTTTAGACTCCGGATTCATGTTATTTCGATTCCAGGAGCTTAAGATATGATTAAAATGGTGTTTTATTGAAATCAATAATATAAAAGTGAATTGTTTCAGGTTTAGTCCGACTTTGTGACCACTTTTGGAGTCTTTAGGGGGTACTAGTGTGTTAGGATTGATGATTGGATGAACATTCATGTTCGGGTCATCGAAATCCGAGCCACGGATCACCCGTTATGACTAAAACTTGTTTTTGAACGGATTAAAGCTCCAAGTTGATATATGGCTGATGGTCACGACCTGGTGACTATTCTTGGGATGTTCTTGAGTGCACTAATGTTTCGAGTGGTTTGGTTAGGCGAAGATTTTAACACCCCGTCAAAATCCATTAACGGCGATGTTAACTCTGGTCCCAGTGCTTGGCTTGACTTCTATGTAACGGCGATGTTAAAAAGTGTCAACCAAAAGGTTGGTGAGTTCATAGGTTTATCATAAACAATGATTTTGATAATAATAATAGATCACAAGATTTCAATTTCCATAAATATCCTTACACCGCAGTGTAATAAAAAGATTCTACAACCATGGGCACCTGGTAACAAGCCTTAACGATAATAATATAATAACGAATACCCTTGATGTCTATAGAGCACCGAATCAATGTAAGACCCAAATATTTCACCGTACATATGCGTAAATATGATCTTTGAAGTGTGGGTGTTCGTTTCATAATTTAAAAAGAAGGCAGAATCTGGTCTGGGCGTTTGGCGCACCGCGCCATTTGTCTGTGACAGATTCCTTCTTTCTTTTAAATTAGATATTTTGAGGGCAATTTGGTAAATTCACAAAAGGGCCGACTTTAAGGCCTTAGATCAGTTTATGGAGCCTCATTAACTCTATTTTCATCTACTTCAACCTCATCCATTCAATTCTAGAGAGAGAGTGATAACCTAGTGTGAGAAAACTCATTTTGGAGAAGAAGAAGGAGGATTCTTGCTAAAGCTCAAGTTCTAAAGTTGTTCATCTACTTCCTAGCTACGTTTTGGTGGTAGTGGTATGCTCTAATCTTGATTTTTTGATTCAATTTTGTGTAAGGGTTAGAGTTAGGGTTTATGGTGAACTTAAAACCCACTTTGTTAGTAAATTGGGTGTTTTGGGTGAATTTGTGTTATGTTGACTCAAAGAGGACTAACTAGGGTTTTTCAAGTATTAATTGTTGTTAATGAACCTTAAGTAGTTAGTAAATTGCTAGCACACATATATATATATGTAAGTGGGCATTGTGTGGGTTAATGGGTGACCCGAAATGGGTGTGTTGACCTTAAATTGGTCAAACGGGTCAAAATGGACCTAGGTTGGTTAATGTTTGTGATTAATGCATAAACTTAGTGTTAAAAGGTGTTTTAAGACCTAACTTGGCTAATGTTAGGGTTTTGGTGAAAGATGACCCAATTTTAGGGTTAAGTGTTCAAATGGGTCAAAATGACCTAGTAGTGGTGAGTGTTGTGGGTTTGACCAACTTGGATGGTTGATTGATTATTATATACTTTGTAATAGGTGCGATACCTTGAAGTTTCAAGCTTGATTCACCAAAGGCGTAAGGTGAGTGGAATAATTATATGCGTAGATATATAATGTATTTATTTGTTGTAGCGTGAGATGTGAAGTGTCATTGTGCTAAGACACCACATTTCACGTGACGAGTGAAGTGTCGATGTGCTAAGAAACCACTCAAAGTAATATGACGGGTGAAGTGTCGATGTGTTAAGACGCCACCCGGGGTGAAGTGTCGATGTGTTAAGACACCACCCGGAGTGAAGTATCGATGTGCTAAGATGCCACTCCAAGTAAGTTGAAGGGTAAAGTGCCGATGTGTTAAGGCACCACTCGAGGTGAAGTATCGACGTGTTAAGATGCCACCTTAAGTAAAATGAAGAGTGAAGTTTCGAAGTGTTAAGACACCACTCGGGGTGAAGTGTCGACGTGTTAAGACGCCACCCAGGGTGAAGTATCGACGTGTTAAGATGCCACCCGTGGGGTTAGTGTACGAAGTGTTAAGTGCACTAATGGTAGTTATGAACTCCGATGGTCTTTAAACACCGTTCCTTGTTCGATTGGTTAACCATGGTTATTGTGTTGTAGAGTAAGCATATTATATTTGTTCAAGTTAAATATGCTATTGTTATGCTAGTTTGGTTATTGGAGGTTGTAGCTTGTATTTATGACGATAAGCTAATTGTGTTTGCTAGCATGTATACGGTATGCGAGTAAGTGTTTGCAAATAGATATATTATATATGTATGTGTGTAATTATTGCATTCACTAAGCGTTAGCTTACCCTCTCATTGTTTACCATTTTATAGGTTCCGGCGTGGATAAGGGTAAGGGCATACGGTTGGATTAGAGATTCCCGCTTGTTAGGGGACGCTTTTTGGATTGAGTTAGCTTTTGGAGTTTGACCGAGACTTGGGTAGTTTAACCCCAAACACCGTGCTCGTAGTATCGTTTGGAAATTAAACTCACGTGGTCGAAACTCAAACTTTTGTATGAAACTCGTAAAACGGCCGATGTGGGCCCTACTTTGTAAAACTTATTTTATGTTTGAATCGTGTTAGTTTTACATATTGGAACTTGTTGTTAAAAGCGTTTCGTCTAAAGATGTCGGGAAGTGGCCAATCTTTTTCACGTTTAAAGACTTTTTGGACAGACCAATTTGGCGCGCCGCGCGGCCATATGGCGCGCTGCGCCATTTGCTGAACAGAGAAATAATTTTTTTTTTGTGATATTTCAAGTGGGTTTGTTCGTGGTTTGGTTTGGGTCGTTACAAGTGGTATCAGAGCATGGTCTAAGGGATTTAGATGACTTAAGATAGGTGCCTAGACTTAGACTTTATTGTGTGTACGCTTTATGCGGGACTTGTAGGACTTTGGGTCTAATCGAGAATTGTTAGTGCTTTGATTTATGTGAACTAACTTTGTGCAAATTGATTTGTATTGTGTTTAACAATCATCAAGCGAGATGGACGTTGTACTAGCGAGTTAATGCGACGTGTTCGCGTGACAATGATTAGCTACCATTGTTACGGGTTCAAATCGTGTCAAACAAGCGATGTACGACGATTGTTGAGCAAGATGGAGTAGTGTGGTGTATATGTATATACATATGTGTTACGTCCCTTCGTTTCGTTGTTTAATCTTTTCCGTTTTCTAGAATGAAGATGAGAAATGGACATGACACCAATGATGGAAGTACGAGTGAGGACGTTGAGTTCACGGCCAAAGTGGAGGCCATCTTTAAACGTCAAAAGGCGGAGTTCCTCGAGGATGTTAAGAAAATGTTTCTAGATACGATTGACGAGCAATTAGTCAATGTAGTCAAGGAGCAAGTGAAGGTCGTTCTTCACGACGATAATGTGGGAAGACGGGACTTTCTCTATAAGAACTTCAAGGATTCTCAACCACCCACCTTTGAAGGTGAACGAGACCCTATAAAGAGTGCCCGTTGGATCTCCGATATGGAGGGGGCCTTCCGTACTTGTGAATGTCCTTCCGATAAAAAGACAAGGTACGGATGTGGTATGTTGAGGGGTGATGCTAAGCTGTGGTGGGACGCAAAGCTCCAAGTTTATGGTGAAGAGCAATGCATGGAATTCACGTGGGATGAATTCAAGTCCGAATTTTTCAAGGAATACCGAACTTCGGCCGATCTTACTAGGCTTAAGGACGAGTTACGTTCCTTGAGGCAAGGGTTAATGGATTTGAACACTCTCAAATCCGTGTTTTTGTCCAAGACCCAATTTTGCCCGGAGTATGTCGGGAATGATAAGATGTTGAAGGAAGACTTTTACCGAATGTTGAATGATTGTTATCAAGATATGATTAGTGTAACGGTAGTGAAAACTTTTGATGAGTTATTTGATATGGCCAAGGGTTTTGAGGCACTCGTATTGAGGAAGAGCGGCTTTACTTTTGGCAAGAGAAAGAGTGAAGGTTCGAACCATTCGAACTTTTCGAGAAAAAAGAACAAAAAGGGTTTCAGTAATGCTAGTGGTGGAAAGAAAGGTGCTTCCGGGGATTTTTCTTATTCGTGTTACAATTGTGGACAAAAGGGCCACATGGCTCGTGAATGTCCAAGTCTATCCTCCGCAACCAAAATCACTTGTTTCAATTGTGCTAAGGAGGGGCACAAAAGGCCCGAGTGTCCCGATTTGCGCAATGATAATGTTAAGCGGTTAGAGAAGGCGGAGGGTACGGCTAGGGGTCGCAATTATTTGATGACCAATGATGAAGCCAAACAATCGAACGAAGTTGTCTCAGGTACTTTCATGGTTAATTCTAATCCGGCAAGGATACTTTTCGATAGTGGTACTAACTTGTCGTTCGTGTCACCAAAATTTGTGCCTAAACTTAATAAACCATTAGCTAAGTTAATTCGTCCGGTAGAAGTCGAAATAGCGGACGGCAAGACGGTGCTAGTGGTTGACGTGTGTAAAAATTGTGAGGTTGTGTTTGGTGCCGAAAACTTTAAAAGTGATCTCATTCCTATGACTTTGGGCGATTTTGATATCGTTGTTGGTATGGATTGGCTCGATCGTAATAGAGCCGATGTTGCATGCCATGAAAAATTTATTCGTGTGAAGACCTCAAGGGGGGGAGAGATGATTATTCATGGCGATAAGCGAAGAAGACTCGTGCCAATATGTTCTTTTGCACGGGCACGTCGTTTCCTTGTTAGTGGTGGCATGGCTTTTCTTACCCATGTTGTTGATACTCGTGATGAGCCACCACCCATTCGTGAAATTCCGGTGGTTAGTGAATTCGAAGACGTTTTTCCGGACGAGTTACCGGGTGTTCCGGCGGAAAGACATGTTGAATTTAACATTGAGTTGGTTCCGGGAGCTATTCCCATTGCTAAAACTCCTTATCGTTTAGCGCCGACGGAAATGCAAGAGTTGTTAAATCAAACCCAAGAGTTACTTGAGAAGGGTTTTATTCGACCGAGTGCTTCGCCATGGGGCGCTCCGGTTTTATTCGTGAAAAAGAAGGATGGTAGTATGCGGATGTGCATCGATTACCGGGAGTTGAATAAAGTGACGATCAAGAATCGTTATCCATTGCCTAGGATTGACGAATTATTTGACCAACTCCAAGGTGCAACGTATTTCTCTAAAATCGACCTACGGTCCGGCTATCACCAAATGCGGGTCCGTGAGGAAGATATCGAGAAAACGGCTTTTCGAACGCGTTATGGGCATTTTGAGTTTGTGGTTATGCCTTTTGGTCTTACGAATGCACCGGCGGCATTCATGGACCTTATGAACCGAGTGTGCCAACCTATGTTGGACAAGTCGGTAATTGTGTTCATCGACGATATACTTGTTTATTCTAAAAGTATGAACGAACATGAACGCCATTTGCGCGAAGTATTGAAGACGCTACGAAAGGAGAAGTTGTATGCTAAGTTCTCCAAATGTGAATTTTGGCTAAGGGAGGTTCAATTCCTTGGCCACATTGTGAACAAAGACGGTATTCAAGTAGATCCGGGGAAGATAGAGACGGTGAAGAGTTGGGGACAACCGACTACGCCTACAGAGGTCCGAAGTTTTCTCGGATTGGCCGGTTATTATCGTCGGTTTATCCAAGACTTTTCTAAGATCGCTTCTTCGTTGACGAAATTGACGAGGAAGAACGCGAGGTTTGTTTGGGAGAACGAGCAAGAAATTGCTTTTCAATTGTTAAAAGAGAAGTTGTGTCAAGCTCCGGTGTTAGTTTTGCCGGAAGGGGTGGAAGACATGACGGTTTATTGTTATGCTTCGTTAAATGGGCTCGGGTGTGTTCTAATGCAAAGAGGTAAAGTCATCGCTTATGCCTCTCGAAAACTAAAGTAACACGAAACGAGATATCCGACTCATGATCTTGAGTTGGCGGCGGTTGTGCATGTGTTGAAAATTTGGTTCCATTACTTGTATGGTGTTAAGAGTACGATTTATTCGGATCATAAGAGCTTGAAACATCTCTTTAATCAACGAGATTTGAATTATCGTCAATGTAGGTGGATGGAAGTGGTAAAAGATTATGATTGTGAAATACTTTATCATCCGGGCAAGGCGAATGTGGTCGCGGATGCGTTAAGTCGAAAGAGTCACCACCCGGCGTTACGATTGGGATTGTTACGTATGATTATTACTAACGATTTTCTTGAAAAACTTGGTGTGACTCAAATAGAGGCTTACGTTCACAACAAGCATGCGGAACGAATTGTGAGGCAATCGGAATTCATTAATATGGGTTCGCGTGATTTGTTGTCTTTTCAAGGAAGGGTGTGGGTGCCTAAGATGGGGGATTACCGGCAGGTGCTACTTGATGAAGCACATAAGTCAAAGTATTCCATTCATCCGGGCGCGACAAAAATGTATCATGATTTGAGGAAGGATTATTGGTGGTCGGGCATGAAACGTGATGTTGTGAAGTATGTCGAGCAATGCGTCACGTGTTTGCAAGTTAAGGCCGAGCACCAAAAGCCGTATGGTAAGTTACAACCGTTATAAATCCCGAAGTGGAAATGGGAGCACATTACCATGGATTTCATTACAAAGTTACCTAAAACGGCGAGAACCCAATTTGATTCGATTTAGGTAATAGTTGATCGATTGACGAAAAGTGCTTTGTTTCTTCCCATTAAAGAAGCAATATCGTCAGAGGCCTTGGCTAAGTTGTTTGTCAAGGAAGTAGTATCGAGACACGGGGTTCCTATATCTATTGTTTCGGATAGAGATACTCGTTTTACATCTCGGTTTTAGGAAAAGTTTCACCAAGATATGGGTACGCAATTGAAATTGAGCACGGCGTATCATCCTCAAACGGACGGTCAAACCGAACGTACAAATCAAACATTGGAGGATATGTTACGGGCGTGTATTATTGATTTCGGTGGTAGTTGGGATGAGCATTTGCCTTTGGTGGAATTCTCGTATAATAATAGTTATCACACTAGTATCGGGATGCCACCTTATGAGATGCTTTATGGGCGTAGGTGTCGAACTCCAATTTGTTGGGGTGAAGTGGGTCAAAGAGAAATCGGGAGTACCGATTTGGTTTTGGAGACGAATAACAAGATTGATATTATTCGGGATCATTTGAAAAAGGCTCAAGATAGACAAAAGTCGTATGCCGACAGACGTAGACGAACGATCGACTTTCAAGAAGGTGGCATGGTGATGCTTAAAGTTTCGCCATGAAAAGGCATTATTCGGTTTAGAAAATGGGGGAAGTTAGCTCCTCGGTTTATTGGGCCATTTAAGGTTTTACCTCATGTTGGTGAAGTCGCGTATCGTTTGGAATTACCCGAAGAGCTTGCGGGGATCCATAACACATTTCATGTTTCCCATCTCCGTAAGTGTCTTGCGGATGATTCTTTGTGGGTGCCATTAGACGAGATTAAACTAAACAATAAGTTAGAGTATATTGAGGAACCGATTGCTATCCTCGATGAGAAGGTCAAAAGGTTGAGACATAAAGAGGTTAGGACTTTTAAAGTCCAATGGCGTCGTAGTAAAGGTTCCGAGTTTACTTGGGAACCCGAAGAATTCGTGTTAGTTTATCTTCCTTCTTGTCATGCGGATTGGATCGCGAGGACGCAATCCGAATAACTGGGGGAGAGTTGTAAGACCCAAATATTTCACCGTACATATGCGTAAATATGATCTTTGAAGTGTGGGTGTTCGTTTCATAATTTAAAAAGAAGGCAGAATCTGGTCTGGGCGTTTGGCGCGCCGCGCGGCCTTTTGGTGCGCCTCGCCGTTTGTCTGTGACAGATTCCTTCTTTCTTTTAAATTAGATATTTTGAGGGTAATTTGGTAAATTCACAAAAGGGCCAACTTTAAGGCCTTAGATCAGTTTATGGAGCCTCATTAACTCCATTTCCATCTACTTCAACCTCATCCATTCAATTCTAGAGAGAGAGTGATAACCTAGTGTGAGAAAACTCATTTTGGAGAAGAAGAAGGAGGATTCTTGCTAAAGCTCAAGTTCTAAAGTTGTTCATCTACTTCCTAGCTACGTTTTGGTGGTAGCGGTATGCTCTAATCTTAATTTCTTGATTCAATTTTGTGTAAGGGTTAGAGTTAGGGTTTATGGTGAACTTAAAACCCACTTTGTTAGTAAATTGGGTGTTTTGGGTGAATTTTGGTTATGTTGACTCAAAGAGGACTAACTAGGGTTTTTCAAGTATTAATTATTGTTAATGAACCTTAAGTAGTTAGTAAATTGCTAGCACACCTATATATATGTAATTGGGCGTTGTGTGGGTTAATGGGTGACCCGAAATGGGTGTGTTGACCTTAAATTGGTCAAACGGGTCAAAATGGACCTAGGTTTGGTTAATGTTTGTGATTAATGCATAAACTTAGTGTTAAAAGGTGTTTTAAGACCTAACTTGGCTAATGTTAGGGTTTTGGCGAAAGATGACCCAATTTTAGGGTTAAGTGTTCAAATGGGTCAAAATGACCTAGTAGTGGTGAGTGTTGTGGGTTTGACCAACTTGGATGGTTGATTGATTATTATGTACTTTATAATAGGTGCGATACCTTGAAGTTTCAAGCTTGGTTTATCGATTCACCAAAGGCGTAAGGTGAGTGGAATAATTATATGCGTAGATATATAATGTATTTATTTGTTGTAGCGTGAGATGTGAAGTGTCGATGTGCTAAGACACCACATTTCATGTGACGAGTGAAGTGTCGATGTGCTAAGACACCACTCAAAGTAATATGACGGATGAAGTGTCGATGTGTTAAGACGCCACCCGGGGTGAAGTGTCGATGTGTTAAGACACCACCCGGAGTGAAGTATAGATGTGCTAAGATGCCACTCCAAGTAAGTTGAAGGGTGAAGTGCCGATGTGTTAAGGCGCCACTCGAGGTGAAGTTTCGATGTGTTAAGATGACACCTTAAGTAAAATGAAGAGTGAAGTGTCGAAGTGTTAAGACACCACTCGGGGTGAAGTGTCGACGTGTTAAGACGCCACCCAGGGTGAAGTATCGACGTGTTAAGATGCCACCCGTGGGGTTAGTGTACGAAGTGTTAAGTGCACTAATGGTAGTTATGAACGCCGACGGTCTTTAAACACCGTTCCTTGTTCGATTGGTTAACCATGGTTATTGTGTTGTAGAGTAAGCATATTATATTTGTTCAAGTTAAATATGCTATTGTTATGCTAGTTTAGTTATTGGAGGTTGTAGCTTGTATTTATGACGATAAGCTAATTGTGTTTGCTAGCATGTATACGGTATGCGAGTAAGTGTTTGCAAATAGATATATTATATATGTATGTGTGTAATTATTGCATTCACTAAGCGTTAGCTTACCCTCTCGTTGTTTACCATTTTATAGGTTCTGGCGTGGATAAGGGTAAGGGCATACGGTTGATTAGAGATTCTCGCTTGTTAGGGGATGCTTTTTGGATTGAGTTAGCCTTTGGAGTTTGACCGATACTTGGGTAGTTTAACCCCAAACACCGTGCTCGAAGTGTCGTTTGGAAATTAAACTCACGTGGTCGAAACTCAAACTTTTGTATGAAACTCGTAAAACGGCCGATGTGGGCCTTACTTGTAAAACTTATTTTATGTTTGAATCGTGTTAGTTTTACATATTGGAACTTGTTGTTAAAAGCGTTTCGTCTAAAGATGTCGGGAAGTGGCCAATCTTTTTCACGTTTAAAGACTTTTTGGACAGTCCAGTTTGGCGCGCCACGCGGCCATATGGCGCGCCGCGCCATTTGCTGAACAGAGAAATAAATTTTTTTTTTGTGATATTTCAAGCGGGTTTGTTCATGGTTTGGTTTGGGTCGTTACAATCAAGTGCGATAAATACCCTCGAAGTACTAAACATCCGTTGACTGCTAGCGCGACTAGCCCGGATGGGGTTGTCAAACCCGATAGATCTATCAATAGGATTCGCACCTACCAGTTCAGAAACCAATAGATTACGTTACCAAGCTAGGGAATATTTGTGATTCTAACCCACATAGAATTAAGTTTAGTACTTGTATCTATTTTGTAAAACAGATATAAAACATTGCATGTATTCTCAGCCCAAAAATATAAAATCAACTTAAAAAGGGAGCTATGAAAACTCGCGATACGATACGATAGTTTGTAGTAAATATGTGTATGATGGCACTGAACAAGTGCAGAGTTGTCCTCGAAATCACGAACCTATATCAAGTATATATATTAACACATATACTTGTAATCGAATAAGTTTATATATATTATTTCAATTGTTATATATTTCTATATATATACTTTTATATATATTCTATATATAAGTATTTGTTTGATAAAATGATATTAATAATGATAATGAATAATGAGTTATATTATTTTGTAATAACAATAATAATACTAGTAGTAAAAATGATAATAATCATAATAATATTAATAGTAACATTATTAATAATAATAATATAGTTCTTATAATAATAATAATGATACTGGTAATAGTAATAGTAAAAATGATAGTAATAATAATAATTTAAAATGAAAATTTTTAATATTATTGATGATAGTTTTTATGAAAATAAAATTTAATAGTCATTTTAATAATAGTAATACTTATGTTAATTATAATAATAATAATACCTTTATAAATAATGATAATAGTAATGATATAATAATAATAATAATAATAATAATAATAATAATAATAATAATAATAATAATAATAATAATATAGTTTTAATGTTAACAAAATAATAATTTTTGTAAGAATGATAATAATGATAATTCCTTTTTAATAATAATAATACTACTAATGACAATTATACATATGTTAATTTTGATAATAATATTAGTAATGATAATAATATTAGTAATAATGATAATACTAGTAATAACAATGATAATGATATAACTTGTATTAATGTTAATAATAATAATGATTTACTTAATAACATCAATACTACATAATAATAATAATAATAATAATAATAATAATAATAATAATAATAATAATAATAATAATAATAATAATAATAATAATAAAAGTATACCTCACAAGAATAGGTTTTAAAAAAAATAAACTGCCATGACTGGGACTCGAACCTGTGACCTCTCACTAACCAATACCACACCTTAACCATCACTTTGCTCGTCACATTTCTGATTAAATCAGAATCCAAAAATATATAACGCGTATTATTTTATTTCATCTTCTTCTTCAAGATTTCGATCAACCAGAAATTTATGAATCATAATCGAATTAATTACTGGATTTGTGAATTAATACAGAACCGGCTATATTCATTTTGATGGATTGAAGAAACAAAAAAAAAATATAACAGACAGCAGCAGTACTCGACGAGGATGAAGAATACCAAAATTTGATTTTTAAAATTCGAGCACTAATAGCCTATGATTACTACATGAAAGATGTCGTAAATCATTCACTGAATCTTCCTAACTCGTTAATTGGTCCAGAAACAACAACACAGACTCGAATTTGATTGAAGAAAAATATTTGACTTTTTAAATTCGAAACTTTGACTCACGAATTCACACTCGTTTTAAAGAATTGGAAGCTCAAACTTTGCAGATAGTTTGAGTATGAGAATCCTAACAAAACTGCAATTAAGGATTTTAAAATGGGTTTCGAAATCGAGTTTTCAGAAAATAAATCAAGAACAGAGGGATATCGACTTCTGTTTAAAATTTCTTGTTTTTAATTTTGAATTTTGATCAGTGGATATTGTATTTGATAGGGGAGATTAGGAATTGAATGATTATGAGATTTACAGATGGCATTCATTTGTTTTATAGCAATTCATGTCGACAATGGAATTAATCATGATATATAAAAAAAAATTAAAAAACTCGATCAGGAAAATAAAAAAAATAAAAAGTGGATCGTGACATTCTGTAAATGGAAGTTGACAGATACAAAGATCAGATAAAGAATTTAAGAGAAATCAGATAGTGATCACGATTATAAAAAAAAATCATGATCTAATTAAAAATATAAAGCAGGCCAAGATTTTAAAAAAATTAAAAGCAGATAATATATAATTTCAGTACCTTGTTTTTGACTTTTTATTTTTAATTGATATTATTATTAAATGTATTAATAAATATATAATAATAATTATAAATATGATAGTAATAATAATAATATTAATGAAAATATTAATAATAATAATAACAAGTATAACAATAATAATAATAATATTGGTGATAATAATAATAAGTTGTAAAATAACAATACTAATAATGATGCTAATATACTTTTAATAAGAACAATGATAATAAAAATGATAATTTTTAGTAATAATCATAATAGATTTAATAATAATATTTATGATAAAAATTCATAAGGTGTATTATAATGATAATAACCATAATTATAATAATTTTAATAATTTTAGTAATAATGGTATTACTAATAATGTTAGTAATAATATTAGTAATTATATTAATGATAATATTTAATAACAATAATAATAAAGATAACACTAATAATATTAATAATGAAAGTAATAATAATTGTAAATGATGATAAATAATAGTAATATTAATATAACAAATTAATATTAATACATAATTATTTACAAACAATGGTTCGTAAATCGTCAGAATTATATAACAGTTAGGTTTGAATTTAGTCAGAAATTTTCGGGTTGTTACAGTATCCCCCTGTTAATAGAAATTTTGTCCCGAAATTTAGTTGTTGTCATCAGTCGGCGTTGTTTGTAAACAGGTGAGGATATTTTCGTTTTATTTGGTCTTCACGTTCCCAGGTATGCTCGAGGCCTTGCGTGAATTCCAACAGATAGAATATTGTTTTGTTTCAAGAGTTTAAATCATACGAACCATAAATTCTACCGGTTCTTCTATGAAGTGCATTTTATCATTAATGCGGAGGTTATCTAAAGGTTTTAACAAGAGTGTCATTGATTAGGTTTTCTCAGAAAGAGATAATGACGCTATACAAGCATTTCAATACACATGAAATGTGTTATGAATAATAGTGAGCTTATTTAAACCTTGAGCGTTTATGCCACAATATTAGGGTACACAAAACAGAGAGGAGTTCATGAAAATCACAGTCATGAAATTTGATAGAGATCGTCATTGTTGATAACAAAAATATTTTAATGATGAATATGAGTTAAAAAAATAGAGTTTTATCATCGTTGAATAATATGAATAAAACGATTCGATTATAGGAAGAGTATAAACGAAGCTATCACAAAAGAGTGAAATGAGAAAATTAAATATTCGCCTTAACTTTTGATATGGTTAAAGTTGATTTCCAGAATTCAAGGGATTTAAAGAAAATCTTCGTAATCTTTATAAGATTTGATTCTCCGGTATTTAAGGAAATTAGGATTTTCTTTGATTAAATGCGGTGAATTGCCTCAATTGCTGTGTCTGGAATTTTGCTATAAATTAGCTTATTCCGTTTCATTATCTTCACCACTTCTATACTTTCTTCCTCAATTCATACTTCCAAAAGATTCGTCAACATGCTTCATCCAGTTCTAATTCTAGATATAGTCCTGACTTTTATATCTATCGTTCTTCTTTTTCATCTATCACCGAAAGAGTCAGTTTACTTCTATTATGCTCTTGGATTTATAGTGTTTTTAGTTCTCTAGTATCTTTATATTGCTATACGCATTGATATACACGGTTTGTAATTTCGGTGTTGTTATCGGGTTTTATATTTTCCTTTATATTTCGGAGTTCCATGCTTTTGTTTACTCTTCTCGACCTTAAGTAAAGCGAGTAATGGTCCAGAATTCGTAGGTATGTAGTTTCAAATGATCATAGTATACAAAGCAGAAAGAAAGGTAATAGCACGATTTGATTTGTCAAATTACCAGAATATCCGAAAAAGACCGAATCATCAAGAAAAATATTTTCTTGATATGTTTAGAGGTTAAATAGAATGAAAGAGTTATGTAACATGGTTCATGATGAGGGTATGATCTGTGAACCTTTATCACGTTCCATTAGAAACTCAGCATGACTTACTGTAATATAATCACATTGGCCCAACGTCATTATATTATACTAACTCATGCTTCAATTCCCAACACTTCTCCAGAATTCATTCATAATTTATACTTAGGTTTTACAGAAGTTTCCAATATAATGTAATACAGATAGCACAAAGAGGTATATGATTCAGGACTAGAATATTTATGAAAATATCTTCAGAAATATCGAAGATATTTATGATGATATTTTGGAATTTCTAAGTTCGAAAGTTGATGAAGAAAAATTTTCCGCAAGCTTTTAACATGACTTCGGAGCAAGTTATTCTCTAAAGATTTCATCGGATCCATAATTACTTGGATTCTTTTAATATAGGGTTTGGTCCTTGTATTTGTCCTCGGTCTCCTTCATGGTTAGCTCAATCCGTTTTTCAGTTCCAAATCTGAGCTTTTTCAATACGTCATTCTTTATCATCAAACTTTTGGCCATTAAGACCATCTATAGCTTTTGCTGCTTCATCAGCATTCACAACGTTAACATATCTGAATCATTGATTATCAATCCGATGTGTGTTCAAGAATTTTGAAGAGTTTGAATGCAGATGGTAATCGTCAAGATACATATAATGTTCTAGAATTTTGAACGAATATTTTTCTGGGTTTTATGAATAGAAGTGATGTTCTAGCACAGTTTTGAAGTCAAAGTATAGCTTTGAAAGACGTAGGAATCTAAGAGTGATGTCCTGTTAAATCTTGACTTGGATCCTGTTCTGTCAAAATTAGAATATGTAATTGAATTTGTATCTAAATGGTTGTTCTTTATTGAACGGATACATGTATCTTGTGAATGTAAGTAGTATGACTATTGAATCAGAATTGAAGAATGTACAATGTAACATATTAATGTGAGATATAAATATTTCTCGGGTATTACCTACCCGTTAAAATATTTTTACCATTAACAGTTTGTACAACAGAATATTTAATTACAATCTTAATGAAAATATACGTACATATATATTTTCCTTCAGATGTAATCATGGATTTAATGAGTCAATATTAAATTAAACTCATTTGATTTACAGTTGGAACGAGAATAAATAATCTCTAAAACCTTAGAGATTACATAATCGTCGCGGAATATGTCTCTAATGAAGTTATGAATCAATACTTCATCGTTTATTGTTATTGATATTCCTCGGTGAATGATGTTAATGCTCGTGGAATCCTTGTGAACTTCGCAAGACACGAATAATGTTTTCTAAAAAGTTTCGAGTACATTGAAAATGAAAGTATACAATCAAACATGTATTCGAATAATACACTTAGTTTATTATGAAATGGAATTCATCGACTTGTAACAGAGATTGTAGTTAACGATTGTTAAGTCATTAATGAAGGATGTACATCATAGCATATTAGTAATATGAATTAACCAGGTAGTATTTACCCCTTTAAAAATTCACACATAATAGCTTAGTACGAAAAGATTTATTATTGTTCCAAACCATATATATATATATATATATATATATATATATATATATATATATATATATATATATATATATATATATATATATATATATATATATATATATATATATATAAGGTATACATATATAATTCTTTAGGAAGAATGAGTCAATACATCTTAACTCATTATTAATAATATTCCTTGGTGGCTGTGGTGTTGATGTTGCTGATACTGGTAGTGCTGTCGGTGCTGGTTATGCTGTTGATGCTGCTGATGCTCTTAGATTTTGCACCATATTCTCTAGAGCCACCACTCGAGCTCGGAGCTCATTGAATTCTGCTATTATTTTGGGATGATTGGAGGTTCGGACAAGCGGATGAATAAGATCTAGAATTCTAGATATTATATATTCGTGACGGGATATCCTGGAAATGAGGGTGAAAATAGTGTTTCAGACTGGTTCGCCGGTAAGTGCTTCAGGTTCTTCGCCAATAGGCTATGTGGTGGGTGAAAAGGATCACCTTCTTCACTTCTCCATTGATTAAGTCGACTACGAACCCATCCCCAATCCATCTAGAATTGATGATGACTAATTGGTTCGTTCGTTCCGGTTATGCTGCCTGTGGAGCTCGAGGAATCAAGTGAGAAATCCATATTATGTGTTTGGAATAGAGTTTGATATGAAATGGGTGTTGGATATGAAATGGGTGTTGGATACTGAATGATATATTCGTCTCCTTGAATACGTATATATATATATATAGCAAAAAGATTTCCATAATTTACGGAGGAAATTTAGGAAAAGTGTTAGATAAAGTCTACTGGGATAAATATAATAAGATATGATTTGTCTATACTCCATTTATGCAATAATTACAGTATGACGTGTCGAGATAAAGAACGATAAGTATGTAATCAGATAATCTTTCGATTGAAGACTTTCAATTTGTAATGGCCTATTCAGGTCTAGGGGCTTGAGCTATAGGATCCTTTAAATCGGTAATCCAAATCCTTCCATCCTAGAGTTTCGTAGACGCCACCCGTCAAGAAAGTTCAATGATCAAAAATAACGAGAAAACAAAAATTTTAAAAGTAATGAATATGAATAGTGATGACATTATAATGTCTTTGAGTTATTGAGAATCTTTAGGAGTCAATATTGACATTTTCCAGTTCGCAAACCAATGCACAAAGGCATAAGGGTACATAGGTACGTGATATAACAAGGAGGTTATATACATATGAGTATGAGTAGTAACAAATATAGAAATTTCAAAAATCAAGGATGACATTTCATGTAATACATACGTAATACACAAAACCAGGATAGATGACAAAGGAATGTCAAGAACAGTGTCGCATTTAAATGTGGTGCCGAAATTGGATAGTACTTAGGAGAGTGAGCAGAGTTCTTAGATTGGCTTGGCATTCTAAGGAAAATTAAAGAATTGTATAAGTAAGTTTCTATGGTATAGTGTAGCATTTAACAATTAAAGGCAACAATTAAAGGCACTATGGTCAAGAAAAGTTGTAGTCCTACATTGCAAAGGTACCTAATTGTATAAGGCACACATAAAATGCAATCCTGGTTCTCTACAACAGCCTGCTCTGATACCAACTTTAACACCCGGTCAAAATCCATTAACGGCGTTGTTAACTCTGGTCCCAGTGCTTGGCTTGACTTCTATGTAACAGCAAAGTTCTACAGCGGAAACAAAAATACCTGAGAATAAACATGCTAAAAAGTGTCAACCAAAAGGTTGGTGAGTTCATAGGTTTATCATAAACAATGATTTTGATAATAATAATAGATAATAAGATTTCAATTTTCATAAATATCCTTACACCGCAGTGTAATAAAAAGATTCTACAACCATGGGCACCTGGTAACAAGCCTTAACGATAATAATATAATAATGAATACCCCTGATGTCTATAGAGCACCGAATCAAGTGCGATAAATACCCTCGAAGTACTAAACATCCGTTGACTGCTAGCGCGACTAGCTCGGATGGGGTTGTCAAACCCGATGGATCTATCAATAGGATTCGCGCCTACCAGTTCAGAAACCAATAGATTAGGTTACCAAGCTAGGGGAATATTTGTGATTCTAACCCACGTAGAATTAAGTTTAGTACTTCTATCTATTTTGTAAAACATATATAAAACATTGCATGTATTCTCAGCCCAAAAATATAAAAGCAACTTAAAAAGGGAGCTATGAAAACTCACGATACGATACGATAGTTTGTAGTAAATATGTGTATGATGGCACTGAACAAGTGCATAGTTGTCCTCGAAATCACGAACCTATATCAAGTATATATATTAACACGTATACTTGTAATCGAATAAGTTTATATATTATTTCAATTGTTATATATTTCTATATATATACTTTTATATATATTCTATATATAAGTATTTGTTTGATAAAATGATATTAATAATGATAATGAATAATGAGTTGTATTATTTTGTAATAACAATAATAATACTAGTAGTAAAAATGATAATAATCATAATAATATTAATAGTAACATTATTAATAATAATAATATAGTTCTTATAATAATAATAATGATACTGGTAATAGTAAAAATGATAGTAATAATAATAATTTAAAATGAAAATTTTTAATATTATTGATGATAGTTTTTATGAAAATAAAATTTAAAAGTCATTTTAATAATAGTAATACTTATGTTAATTATAATAATAATAATACCTTTATAAATAATGATAATAGTAATGATATAATAATAATAATAATAATAATAATAATAATAATAATAATAATAATAATAATAATAATAATAATAATAATAATAATAATAATATAGTTTTAATGTTAACAAAATAATAATTTTTGTGAGAATGATAATAATGATAATTCCTTTTTAATAATAATAATACTACTAATGACAATTATATTTATGTAAATTTTGATAATAATATTAGTAATGATAATAATATTAGTAATAATGATAATACTAGTAATAACAATGATAATGATATAACTTGTATTAATGTTAATAATAATAATGATTTACTTAATAACATCAATACTACATAATAATAATAATAATAATAATAATAATAATAATAATAATAATAATAATAATAATAATAATAATAATAATAATAATAATAAAAGTATACCTCACAAGAATAGGTTTTAAAAAAAATAAACTGCCATGACCGGGACTCGAACCTGCGACCTCTCACTAACCAATACCACACCTTAACCATCACTCTGTTCGTCACATTTCTGATTAAATCAAAAACCAAAAATATATAACGCGTATTATTTTATTTCATCTTCTTCTTCAAGCTTTTGATCGACCAGAAATTTATGAATCATAATCGAATTAATTACTGGATTTGTGAATTAATACAGAACCGGCTATATTCATTTTGATGGATTGAAGAAACAAAAAAAAAATATAACAGACAGCAGCAGTACTCGACGAGGATGAAGAATACCAAAATTTGATTTTTAAAATTCGAGCACTAATAGCCTATGATTACTACATGAAAGATGTCATAAATCATTCACTGAATCTGCAATTAAAGATTTTAAAATGGGTTTCGAAATCTGGTTTTCGAAAAATAAATCAAGAACAGAGGGATATCGATTTCTGTTTAAAATTTCTTGTTTTTAATTTCGAATTTTGATCAGTGGATAGTTGTATTTGATAGGGGAGATTAGGAATTGAATGATTGTAAGATTTACAGATGGCATTCGTTTGTTTTATAGCAACTCAAGTCGACAATGGAATTAATCATGATATATAAAAAAATTAAAAAACTCGATCAGGAAAATAAAAAAAAAAAATAAAATAAAATAAAAAGTGGATCGTGACATTCTGTAAATGGAAGTTGACAGATACAAAGATCAGATAAAGAATTTAAAAGAAATCAAATAGTAATCACGATTATAAAAAAAATCATGATCTAATTAAAAATATAAAGCAGACCAAGATTCTAAAAAAATTAAAAGCAGATAATATATAATTTCAGTACCTTGTTTTTGACTTTTTATTTTTAATTGATATTATTATTAAATGTATTAATAAATATATAATTATAATTATAAATATGATAGTAATAATAATAATATTAATGAAAATATTAATAATAATAATAACAAGCATAACAATAATAATAATAATATTAGTGATAATAATAATAAGTTGTAAAATAACAATACTAATAATGATGCTAATATACTTTTAATAAGAACAATGATAATAAAAATGATAATTTTTAGTAATAATCATAATAGATTTAATAATAATATTTATGATAAAAATTCATAAGGTGTATTATAATGATAATAACCATAATTATAATAATTTTAATAATTTTAGTAATAATGGTATTACTAATAATATTAGTAATAATATTAGTAATTATATTAATGATAATATTTAATAACACTAATAATAAAGATAACACTAATAATATTAATAATGAAAGTAATAATAATTGTAAATGATGATAAATAATAATAATATTAATATAACAAATTAATATTAATACATAATTATTTACAAACAATGGTTCGTGAATCGTCAGAATTATATAACAATTAGGTTTGAATTTATTCGGAAATTTTCGGGTTGTTACAGAGATATATATAATACTCGCCGAAAATCGGTTCCCGGGGCTCAAGTTATGACCCGATGAACTTTTAATTAAAACTTACGGTTATAAAATGGAACTTATGATATAAATAATGATTTTCATTATTATTAAATTACTTATGATATAAAAAGTAATTAATTTAATTTAAGACTTATGATATATATATATATATATATATATATATTTATTATATCATTTATTAACTACATTATGATTTAGTTAAACATTTAAATTAAACTTATGATTAATAATACTTTCATTATTAATGAAAAATACTCATGGTAAGTATTAAACTTATGTTATGGGATTATTATAATAAAACTTATAATAAGGATTAATTAATTATTTAATTATTATAAGGCTTAGTTATTATTTAATTATAATTTAATTATTAAATACTTATGATTTAATGATTATAATTAGAAACTTATGATATGATTAATAATTCATTATTAATTAATAATACTTATGATATGATTAAAAATTTATTATCAATTAATAATACTTATATTATGATTAATATTTAATTAATTAATTAACTACTTATGTTATATTAATTATATCATTTAAACTTATGTTATATTAATTATATCATTTAAATTTATGTTAATATTAATAATTCAATTTAATTTAGTTAAACTTATGTTATGACATAATTATACATATTTGACTTAAAATAATATTATAACTTATATTATTATTATAACTTATACTTTAAAATTTAATGTTGACTAAGTTTAACCAAGGTTGACTTTTGAGTTGACTTTTGGTTGACTTTGACCTTCAGTTGACTTTTGTTGACTTTCTAATTAAGAAATCTTTCCTAACTTAAAAACTTTCCAAAAATATCAATTTTCTAAATATGGAAACTTTTCAAAAATAGAAACTTTCCTAAAATAGAAATTTTCCAAAAATAGAAACTTTCTAAAAATAGAAACTTTCCTAAAATAGAAACTTTCTAAAAATAGAAACTTTCCAAAATAGAAACTTTCCTAAAATAGAAACTTTTAAAAAATAGAAAGTACGTGTCCTTATGCTGTTCTGATCAGACTGAAGCAGCTATCATACTAAGACTTGACCTAAGTTAGTTATTTATATCGACCTGCTTTATTTATAGGTTGGCGTTGTTATCATTCCTGATCACTGATGTGTAATTTCGTACTCTAAATTATTAGCTAAATACCTATCGATTATCACACAATACAGGCAACTGTAACCAGTTCGTGTAGTAATTAAACAAGTATTTAACGAATTCGTTCCACAGAGAGCAGGTATTGAAAACTTGAACTATTAATTATTCTAAGATTTAAAAGGGGAGTTTTGTTGTAAAACTGATTAAACGCGAAAGTAAGTTAAACTTAACTCAATAAGAAGCAAAGGTATCCACTTAGCTACAATTCCCTAAGCTAGGATTGCTCGGTTAAACCCGTTAATTAAACAATTATAATGATGTGACACTGTATTTATCTGTCGATTCCTACAGTTTAAGACTAGCAACCTAAGTATAACTGTCGTTAACCTAGAGTTACTAACCAATTCACAATGATATTACTCAAGATTATAATCTAACTTAGGTTGGTTTGGTGTCCCTTACAACCTCACAATTATTGCAGCTAATTTCAAGCTCAACCACTATACGATTAATTTTATTATCGGTGTCCCTCATAGAATCTCACGTATTCCTAAATTATTCACGTTCAATAATCTAGTAAAAGCTATTAATCAATTTAACTGTCGTTAGTTAATCAATAACTTCTGTGATCTAACAATCAATAAGCTTTAATAACGGTGGATCTTAGCTAGACATAAAATTGTATAATTTTAATTAATTGTCGTTAACCAAAAGATCGCAATCCATCACCTAAGTTCATGCATCTAAGTGGATACTAAGGATTTAGCTACTCATGACAAAGCAAATAACAAATAAATAAGAAGAATAATTAAACATAATCATTAAATTGAATAAAGAACAAATTAATAAAAGTAATAAAAATTAATTTAAAGATTAAACTAACCAAACTTGATGTACTAAGTTAAACCCTTACAAAATAATGTAGAAAAGCTATAAAATTCGTAATAGTAGCTGCTGTGAAAGAAAATTCGTAAAATAAAACTGCCTCCTAAAATTGGGGTGAAAAACGAGTATTTATAGAAGTAGAGAAAATAGCTGGAACCGCCTCGTGTCGCGATCCGCGACAACCCCATCGCGATACGCGACGAACCAGGACGCGGTATACCTACTTGAAATGCGACAGATTGATCATTTGGCCCTTTTTCCATGTCGTGTTCTGATGCACTTCATCACGTATCATGATGACCAAAACGCGATAAACCTCATCCTGAAGCGATGAAGACTGAATTTTCACCCGAGGCACGTTTATCTTCAACTCTAACTTCGTTTTGGCTATCTCTTCAATAAAATCAACAATAATGAGCCAACGAACCATATCTTGACACTTTCTTCATTTTAAACTCAAATAAACCAATATCTTATTCAAAGTCTTCTAAATACCAAGAAATGGAACAAGATAACGCCCAAAATATATGTATGAAAATGGCGTTATCAATCACTTTACTTCGTTTACTGTTCGCTTTTTGTGTGGTTACTTCATTTGCTTTAAGGTGAGTTATAGTCCCGTTTTTCATACTTTTTAAAGTATATTTTTGGGATGTGATTACATGCATTTTGTTTTACGTTTAGACACAAGTGACAATTAAAGATAAATTATTCATTATAAGTTGAACAAAAATATTTCCTAGCCTCGTAACTGTAATCACTGGTTTCTACTGGTGAACGCGAATCCTATGGATAGATCTATCGGGCTTGACAGCCCCATTTCGAGCTAGTTGCGCTAGCAATTTATAATCAGAATGTGTTAGTACTTCGTATTTATTTGAAGATACACTTGTTCAGTATATATATATTGTGTTTGGAAAGAGTAAATAAATGGTTAAGTGGTTACCAGGTGGCTCATTGATAGTGGAATAATATTTTATATTTTTTAACATTTTAAATCTTGTGGTCTAAAGTTTATTCGTTTATTTAAACCTATAATTCACTCAACATTTTTATTGACAGTTTACTCGCATGTTTTTACAGGTACTTGATTTGTTTGGTGCTTCCGCTGTGTTAGAAGTGTCTGCATGCATTTGGGCAGATTTTGTTAAACAATTTATGAAACATTAAACTTGCATTCTCTTTTTGAATTATTAAACTTATGGGTGTTTGGTTGACAATGTTTTATGTCAACTTTGGATATTTAATATGTTGGGTCTGTTTAAACTGCATATTTTGGTAAATTTCCTTTTTGGGAAACTTTTGAATAAAAGAATGCAATATTGTTTATTAAATTCATTTAAAGTTCGATCAAGCTGTGGGACCAAGTGACGGAGCCGTTAAGTGTATTGACGGGGCCATCACATCATAGCCGCCTGTAACTCTCAACAATAACAGGTACAACTTCCACCCTAAATAGTAAAAATTATATAATTTCAATTTCTCAACACATTATATTTTAACAAATATTAACAAAAAAAAAAAAAAAAAAATTACATAGGATGCATACAAAAAATTGGGGAAGTCGAAGAACTCCAAGGCAAAGGATCACGCCAAGAAATCTTGCACCGTCGAATAATAGACATTATGAATCTCAAGGAAGTTACCTAAACAACAACTACCAAAATATTTACTAAACAAGAATATGAATTCTAACACAACTTAAAATAATCTATCCCCGCAGCGAAACACCGATACAATTAACAATATTGAACAAAATTGAAAGGACCCGTCCTAATCCATCTGGACGAAGTCACCAATAACTGGTTCCATTGCGATGATCGACTCCAAATACTATCTTTAAAATGAGCAAATGCACAGCGGAATGTTTCTTTTATACCTGAGAATAAACATGCTTTCAAGTGTCAACCAAAAGTTTGGTGAGATCATTAATTTAACACAAATAATCATTTTATAATTTTAATAGACCACAAGATTTCATATTTCCATTTCTCATAAACATACGTCCCATGCATAGAGACAAAACTATCATTCATATGGATTGAACACCTGGTAACCGACATTCACAATATACATATAAGAATATCCCCATCATTTCGGGATCCTCCTTCGGACATGATTTAAATTTCGAAGTACTAAAGCATCCGGTACTTTGGATGGGGCTTGTTGGGCCCGATAGATCTATCTTTAGGATTCGCGTCAATTAGGGTGTCTGTTCCCTAATTCTTAGATTACCAGACTATAAAGGGGCATATTCGGTTTAATAATCTAGCCATAGAATGTAGTTTTGATTACTTGTGTCTATTTCGTAAAAACATTTATAAAAATTGCGCATGTATTCTCAGCCCAAAAATATAAAGGGTAAAAAGGCAAATGAAACTCACACAGATAAATATTGTAAAACAGTTAATAAAGCATTTGCATGTATTCTCAGCCCAAAAATGTAATGAGTAAAAAGGGAGCAAATGAAACTCACCTATTGTATTTTGTAGTAAAAATACATATGACGAAACTGAATAATGTAGGGTTGGCCTTGGATTCACGAACCTATATCAATTGTATATATATTAACACATATATTTGTAATCGAACAAAGTTGTATATATATTTATTATAATATAATATTAAATTGTAACTTATTGTTATGTATATATAATGTTTTAAAAAAACTGATATTTATATTTTTATATGTGTTTATATTAATATTTATAATATCTTAAAATATTTTATATGCTATATGTAATTTAGTTATTATTATAATTAATAATATTTCATATAAAAATATAGTATATAGTATACTTTTATATATAATTCTCTTTTATTTGAAAAATTAACAATTATAATACTGTTAAAATAAAGATAATAATACTAATACTTAGATATAAAAATGAAACGTGGTAATTTTTCTAATAATGATTCTTTAGATAATAATATAGTTGTAAGAATAATAGTTTTTAATAATACAATACTAATAATGATAACATCAGTAGTTTTTAATATAATCAAGGATTTAATAATAATGATGATAAAAATAATAATTTTGATATTAATACTTAAAATCTAATAATGATAATAATTATAACAATCTTGTTACAAATGGTAATCTTAATAATAATAATAGTAATGTTAACGATAACAATAATGGTAATAATACTTGTAACATTAATAATAATAATAATAATAATAATAATAATAATAATAATAATAATAATAATAATAATAATAATAATAATAATAATAACAACAAAGGATTACAACCTTTGAAGAAAAGCCCAAAAAAATGCCACTGCCAGGACTCGAACCCATGACCTCCCGCTCACTCGTCAACACCCCTCACCAATGCTGCATCTGCGTTTTTCTGTTATAATCTAACCTTATATATATACATACCGTATTTAACTGATCTTCTTCTTCTTCTTTATTTATTCGATCGTAAATCCATGTAATCATAATCAACATCTTTATTATTATCCTAACTCACCGGAATCATCATCAATATCGCCATCAATTCTCTTCGTTGTAATAACATTTCCTTTTGACCATCGTATTCGTTTATCACTATCATCATGATCATGATCATGATCACGATCACGTGGTATCATACTCATCATCTTTAACGAATCACGTTCTTCACCATACATCATGAACGTTATCAGTTTCACTCATCATCATGTATCATCGAAAGAGAAAGGAAATATCAAAGCAACACCAGTAAGTCGTTGATGGTTAGTCCAAGTGGACTCTTTGGCCGTAATGAAATGAATTGAGATTAAATGGTCCGTTTTAGATAGCACAAGCCCATCGAAATATTGCAGTCCAACAAATAGGAACACGATCCAATTAATCAATGGGTGAGTGAAGTATTATCGACGTTCAAACGGAAGGAGAAGGAAAAAAAAATGCAACAGACAAGGATTAAAAGGTCTAGTATTCTTTACCCCTCAACAAACCTCATCAAGTGGGGTTATACATATAATGGATGTCGGCCAATATAAAAGAAAAGTGGCATCATACAAACGGAAATATCACTTATTAAGTTGCAATAATAATTAATAGAATAATCATGCAAAAAATTGATCACTTATCATTATTCACGTGATCACCATCAATTTTCACGTAGTCGTTATTATTAGTTTCGACCTTGGCAGCAGCAGTACATGCGTAACAGTTTTTGGGTTACTCGTGGTGGTCGTTTATCGTAGATAAAACAGGAAACGGTAGAGGGTTGATGGTTGTCGATATAGTGGTGATTTATGTACGCTATTGAAGTGGTTGTTTGAGTGGGTTTGTGGAGTTTATACAATTTAACCGAAACACACAAGCAGTAGTTGGTGATGGTTTGGGTTTCGTGGTTGTTTCTCAACCATAAAAGTAGAAATAACGGTTTTTGGAACAAGAATTTGAGAGAGAGAAAGAGGTGGTTTCAAGGTGGAGGTTGTAATAATTTGAGTTTGCGGTCGATCAAAACCCAGGAAGCATGCAGCATATACAACAGTCATGCAAATTGTGTTGTTGGTGAGTTTGTTGATCATTCGTTCTCGTTCATAAACATGTTGCAGGTTAATTTATTGATGATGATGATGTTCATGGGTTCGTTTTCAATTGTAGCTTGTGGTCGTAGATAGAAATTTAATAAGTGTAGCAATAGATTGGTCATGGTATGGTTCGATTGTGGAGTTTGCTTTTTGATTTATTCGTGTAGAACATAAGCGTAGCAGCACTAGAACATCATTTAAGTAAACAAATATTAGCAGACAAGAATAGTAGCAGATGGAAGTGGTCGTGGTAGTTAGCTTCGGTTGTTCATGACAGAAATTCATCAGATCAGATGGTGCAGGAGATGGTGGTTATCGTGAAATGATCATAGCAGTGGTAGTTGTTATGGGTGATGATTAAAGGTGGTGTACGATGGCGGTATAAAAGTGACCTGTGATTGTTGTGTTGTTCTCGGACAGAAACATAAACCGAAACAGTTTGATGGGGAATGGTGGTGTTCTTGAGTGAAGAAGGAAACGGAAAGAGAATGAATTAGAATAGAGAGATAGGTAGATTGATTAGGAAAAGGAGAAATAAGTTGATTTACATAATAAATCATGTACCGACACTTACTCACGGAAAATAAATAAAAAGAGTAAAAGTGATAGTGATGTATAATAATTTATGATAATGAATGTTATTGGTGATCGTGTAACGAAAGGAAAGAATACAAACTGGTGGGGTTTAATATGATTTCAAATATCTTTCTGTATGTATGATGTAAAATCTCCCAAACCCAAATATATAAGATCATATAGGTATATAGATTATAAATATAGATATATAATAATATAACATAGAATATAATAATAAATCACTGGTTAATGTGTATTGAAATGAACACTAAATCTAATCTGTAATATGGAAGAAAAATCTATCAGTCAAGCATAGTAACCAATTATTTATTTAAAATTATTAAATAAAAATTACATTAATTATTAGCGCTCATTCCCGGGTAAAATATGAGTAGTGTTAAAACTCAACTTAAGATAATTAAATATATTTTTAGGAGCTCTAAAATTTATATAACTCAATTACATACCAACACTTATTTGTAACATCTCACAAGTCCGAATTAAACTTATTTTAATATCAATCGAATGACAAATGAGTGTTACTGTTGTTTACAAAATAAATTCGAAATCACATATATATATATATATATTTAATATATCTCAATTATATATATTGATATATTTTAAATAGTAATTATTATAATATCATATTTTATTTTATATTACATAATTAATAATAATAACATATAATAATTCAAATTATATTTCTAATTAGCATTTATATATATATGTATACACATACATATCTATTTACAATGAGTTGTTCGTGAATCATCGAGAGCAGTCGAAAGTCAATTGAATATATGAACATTGTTTCAAAATTTTCTAGACTCAACATTACATACTTGCTTATCGTGTCGGAAACATATAAAGATTAAGTTTAAATTTAGTCGAAAATTCTCGGGTCGTCACAGTACCTACCCATTAAAGAAATTTCGTTCCGAAATTTGAGTGAGGTGGTCATGGCTAACAATAAAAAAAATGTTTTAATGACGGATATGAGTTGATAATTAAAGTTTTATCATCATTGAGTAATGTGGATAAAACAATTTGATTATTCGAAGCGTATGAGTGAAGTTAACACAAAAGAATGAAATGAAGAAATAGAGCTTTGTCTTAGCTTGTGACGTAGTCAGGGTTGAATTTAGAAAATAAGGTGTGTCTTAACCTTTGACGTTGTCTTGGTTGAATTCCTAGAATAAGGTTCGTCTTAACTTTTGACAGAGTCAGGGTTGAATTCCGGAATTCAAGGGATTTAAAGAAAATCTTCGAAATCTGAGAGATTTGATTCTTTGGCGAATAAAGAGATTAAGATCTCTATAATTAAATACAGTGACCTGCTTCGATTATTCTGTCTGATATTTTCATTATAAATTTAACTTTTCCGTTCCATTATTCTCACCATTCCTATACTTTCCTTCTTATTTCATACATCCAAAAGATTCTGAAAATGCTTAATCCAGTTCTGATCCTTGTCCTCATCCTTACTATAGCAACAATCATTCTCCTTTTCCAACTTCCACCAGAGGAATCTGCTTACTCCTACTATTACCTTGGGGTAATATTATTCTTAATTATATCATGTCTTTATATTTTTATTCGTATTAATATCCACAGTTTGTAACCTCCGTGTTGTTATTGGGCTTTATATTTTCTCTTATATTTTGGAGCTTTGTCCCTTCATTTCTTCTTCTTGCGATTAAACACCGCTTGTAATGGTTCAGAATTCGCAGATATAAACTTTGGAATGAACATTGTTAATGTTCTAAGAAGGAAATCGAAATGACATGTTTTGATTTGTCAAATTACCAGAATCACTGAGAATAGATCTATCAAGAATATATTTTCTTGATATGTTCAGAAGTTAAGCATAATGAAAGAGTTATGTAACATGGCACGTGATGACGTTAGGATCTGTGACTCATCACGTCCCATTAGAAACTTAGCATGACTTACTGTAATATAATCACGTTGATCAAGTGTCATTATATTATACTAACTCATGCATCAGTTCCCAACATTACTTCAATAACATTCATATTTTAAGCTCGAAAGTTTACAGAATATAGAAAATAACAGTTTCTATATGATGTAATACTGATAGCGCGAAGAGATTAATGATTTCAGATAAGAACAGTTATAAAAATATCTCCGGAAATATGGAGGATATTTATAATGAAAGATACGATAATATCTCAGAATATCTAAGATTAGCGGATGATAGAAACTATTGTCTGCAAGGGTTTAGAGTAAGGAGCAAGATATTCACTAAAGACTTTAGCAGACATTGAATCATTTGGATTCTTTGAAGTCAAACTTATTCTTTGTGATTTGTCCACGGCTTTCTGCATAGTTTCGCATATTCTGCTTTTCGGTACAAAATTTTTTCTTGAATGTTTCCAATATAATGATACACAGGAAGCACGAAGAGGTATATAATTTCTGACGAGATTATTTATGAAAATATCCTCAGAAATATCGAAGATATTGATAATGATATTTTGAAATTTCTAAGTTCGATGGTTGATGGAGAAAGATTTTCCTCAAGATTTTAACATGAGTACGGAGCAAGATATTCATTGAAGGTTTCATCGGATCCAAAATTATCTGGATTCTTTGAATATATTGTATGGTCCTTGTATTTGTCCTTAGTCTCCTTCGTGGTTAGCTCAATCCGTTTTTCAGTTCCAACCTTTCTGAGCTTTTCCAACATACTATTCTTTATCATCAAACTTCCGATGATTAAGGGCGTTTATAGTTGTCTATGGTTTCTGCTGCTTCATTCAGCTTTTTCAACATTCAGAGTATTGATTTGTGACTGAATGCTTTTCAGAATTTCATAATGAAAGATCATAACTCTAAGAGATAAACGTTATACATATAACTGTTGATGTGGATATGCTGTGAGTTTTCAAAGTATTGATTGCTGATTCCCGGTAATTGGTATGGCAGTTCTTGTTACAAGATGCGGATGAGTATATGAATAGGTTTTAACGAACAACTATAATGGTTCTTCGGAGAGACTTAAACCAATGAGTAATGAAGTTGCTGGTAAGTCTGCTGGTAACATGTTAGAATATGAAAGGTTCCCCGGTAATAATAAAAGAGAACGCATATACATCAAGGTTATAATAAGGTTGTTTCGTACGAAAAGTCGAGGTTGTCTTGCTGGAGCTGTGACAAAACTGGCTATCTCGAACAGTAGATGCAAAGTTATTTTCGGTAATAATAACGCTAAAGGAATTAGCACAGCTACGTGTTAAACATTTACTCAGGTTCCGAGTGTTTTCAGGTGCATAACTATATGCATCAATCTTTTCTCCCGTAAATGAAGTGCGGTTGGTTCATCCTCTCGGTTGAGGTGTTTTCAAGGATCATGTAAGGTTTGAACGCAGAATGTAATCGTGAAGATACAAATGATGTTTAAGACGAAATCAAGTGGCAACTTGAAGAATTGTTTAGTTTCATATGTTATAATCAATATTTTAATTCATTTTAATTGTCCAATGTTATTAGTCCACAGTCGATAGTCTACAGTTGACAGTCCAATAATTCATATATAGTTTAATATATAATATTCGAATTAATTAATACGTGTCGTGACCCGTATACGTCTCAGACTCTAACACAACTCAAACTATATATATTATTGTAGAATCAACCTCAACCCTATATAGAGAACTCGATCATTACTGCATATAGAGTGTCTATGGTGATTCCAAATAATATATATGGATGCGTCGATATGATATGTCAAAACCTTGTATACGTGTCCCGATATTTAAAGTGCGTAAAATAAATAACAGAAAATTAAATAACGATAAATAAAGTGCGTAAAGTAAATAACAGAAATTTAATGACGATAAATAAAATTGCGAGAATGTAAATTGCGATAAATAAAATGTAATCAGTTAGCTAGGAACAGTTAGCTAGGATTTTGTTAGCGTGGATTCTTAACAAAATTTCTCATAGTTTATTTGTTTGTTTCAACAAATTTTATTTTGTACAATGTTTTCTTCATTATGTCACTTGTCGGATTCTGATAGGTCAAAATCCAAATATGAAGTTGAATGAAAATGGTTATTCTGTGATGAACAGATTCGTATAGCTGTGGTTGCAAGTAGGATAGTAAATGACTGTTGAATCAAATTCGAAGAATGTACAGTGTAACTTATTAATGTGAAATCTAAATATTCCTAGGGTATTACCTACCCGTTAAAATATTTTCACCATTAACAGTGTGTACAAGAGAATTTTTAATTATAATCTTTATGAAAACATATATACATATATATTTTCTTCAGATGTATTCATGGATTTAATGAGTTAATATGATATTAAACTCATTTGCTTTTCGGTTGGAACTAGAATAAATAATCTCTAAAACTTTAGAGATTACATATTCGCCATGTCGAACGAAGATAAATGAGGTAGAACGATACGTAGAACGAAGATCATACTCAAAGTACAGATGATGATATTGAAACATGGATTGTTGATGGTACTGGTGCTGTTATTGATTGTACTGTTGGTGCCGGTGATTTTGCTGAAGCTAGTACATTTTGCACCATATTCTCCGAATTGATTATTCGAGCGCGAAGTTCGTTGACTCATTACTCCAGGAAGATTGTCGGTCAGAACGAGTGGATGAATAAGGTTCAGAATTATGGATAGAATATAATCTTGTCGAGTTACCCTGGAAATGAGACTGAAAATGGTGTCTCGAACAGGTTCGCCGGTAAACGCTTCAGGTTCATTGTCAAGAGGTGAATTCGGTTGGCGGAAAGGATCGCCTTCTTCGCGTCTCCATGGATTAATTCGACTATGAACCCATCAGATGAATTGAGGATGACTGATTGGTTGATTCATTTTGGTTATACTGCTTTCGGAGTTCGAATGGAAATCCATATCGGAATAGCTGTCGGAATAACTATCGAAATATCTATCAGAATCTGAGGAACTTAAACTGGTTGAGGGATTTCATCTCGTACGATCAGCTGAAGGATTTTCAATAAGAATCAGATTATAGGATGTAGATTAGTACCCTGCAATACATAAGTTACATATGCATATATAATACTAAAATCCCATAAGTTACGGAGGAATATACGGAGTATGTCAGACAGAGTTTACAGTAATAGATATGCTAAGATATGAATTAGCGGATACGCTAAGATATGAGTTTTGTCTATACACTATTTATGCAATCAATGCAATAAGATGTGTCTAGGCTAAGAATGATAAGTAGGTAATTTTCTAAGGATGATAAGCAAATGATTTCCGACAAAAAATGATAAGAAAAACTTTTGACATGCAGACACGGTCGAAGTCCAGACTCACTAATGCATCCTAACGACTATCAGTTAGACACACTAATGCAAGACCCGGTTAGCTAAGACCACCGCTCTGATACCAACTGAAAGGACCCGTCCTAATCCATCTGGATGAAGTCACCAACAACTGGTTCCATTGCGATGATCGACTCCAAATACTATCTTTAAAATGAGCAAATGCACAGCGGAATGTTTCTTTTATACCTAAGAATAAACATGCTTTCAAGTGTCAACCAAAAGGTTGGTGAGATCATTAATTTAACACAAATAATCATTTTATAATTTTAATAGACCACAAGATTTCATATTTCCATTTCTCATAAACATACGTCCCATGCATAGAGACAAAAATATCATTCATATGGATTGAACACCTGGTAACCGACATTCACAATATACATATAAGAATATCCCCATCATTCCGGGATCCTCCTTCGGACATGATTTAAATTTCGAAGTACTAAAGTATCCGGTACTTTGGATGGGGCTTGTTGGGCCCGATAGATCTATCTCTAGGATTCGCGTCAATTAGGGTGTCTGTTCCCTAATTCTTAGATTACCAGACTATAAAGGGGCATATTCGGTTTAATAATCCAGCCATAGAATGTAGTTTTGATTACTTGTGTCTATTTCGTAAAAACATTTATAAAAATTGTGCATGTATTCTCAGCCCAAAAATATAAAGGGTAAAAAGGCAAATGAAACTCACACAGATAAATATTGTAAAACAGTTAATAAAGCATTTGCATGTATTCTTAGCCCAAAAATGTAATGAGTAAAAAATGAGCAAATGAAACTCACCTATTGTATTTTGTAGTAAAAATACATATGACGAAACTGAATAATGTAGGGTTGGCCTTGGATTCACGAACCTATATCAATTGTATATATATTAACACATATATTTGTAATCGAACAAAGTTGTATATATATTTATTATAATATAATATTAAATTGTAACTTATTGTTATGTATATATAATGTTTTAAAAAAACTAATATTTATATTTTTATATGTGTTTATATTAATATTTATAATATCTTAAAATATTTTATATGCTATATGTAATTTAGTTATTATTATAATTAATAATATTTCATATAAAAATATAGTATATAGTATACTTTTGTATATAATTCTCTTTTATTTGAAAAATTAACAATTATAATACTGTTAAAATAAAGATAATAATACTAATACTTAGATATAAAAATGAAACGTGATAATTTTTCTAATAATGATTCTTTAGATAATAATATAGTTGTAAGAATAATAGTTTTTAATAATACAATACTAATAATGATAACATCAGTAGTTTTTAATATAATCAAGGATTTAATAATAATGATGATAAAAATAATAATTTTGATATTAATACTTAATATCTAATAATGATAATAATTATAACAATCTTGTTACAAATGGTAATCTTAATAATAATAATAGTAATGTTAACGATAACAATAATGGTAATAATACTTGTAACATTAATAATAATAATAATAACAATAATAATAATAATAATAATAATAACAAAGGATTACAACCTTTGAAGAAAAGCCCAAAAAAATGCCACTGCCAGGACTCGAACCCATGACCTCCCGCTCACTCGTCAACACCCCTCACCAATGCTCCATCTGCGTTTTTCTGTTATAATCTAACCTTATATATATACATACCGTATTTAACTGATCTTCTTCTTCTTCTTTATTTATTCGATCGTAAATCCATGTAATCATAATCAACATCTTTATTATTATCCTAACTCACCGGAATCATCATCAATATCGCTATCAATTCTCTTCGTTGTAATAACATTTCCTTTTGACCATCGTATTCGTTTATCACTATCATCATGATCATGATCATGATCACGATCATGTGGTATCATACTCATCATCTTTAACAAATCACGTTCTTCACCATACATCATGAACGTTATCAGTTTCACTCGTCATCATGTATCATCGAAAGAGAAAGGAAATATCAAAGCAACACCAGTAAGTCGTTGATGGTTAGTCCAAGTGGACTCTTGGGCCGTAATGAAATGAATTGAGATTAAATGGTCCGTTTTAGATAGCACAAGCCCATCGAAATATTGCAGTCCAATAAATAGGAACAGGGTCCAATTAATCAATGGGTGAGTAAAGTATTATCGACGTTCAAACGGAAGAAGAAGGAAAAAAAAAATGCAACAGACAAGGATTAAAAGGTCTAGTATTCTTTACACCTCAACAAACCTCATCAAGTGAGGTTATACATATAATGGATGTCGGCCAATATAAAAGAAAAGTGGCATCATACAAACGGCAATATCACTTATTAAGTTGCAATAATAATTAATAGAATAATCATGCAACGAATTGATCACTTATCATTATTCACGCGATCACCATCACTTTTCACGTAGTCGTTATTATTAGTTTCGACCTTGGCAGTAGCAGTACACACGTAACAGTTTTTGGGTTACTCGTGGTGGTCGTTTATGGTAGATAAAACAGGAAACGGTAGAGGGTTGATGGTTGTCGATATAGTGGTGATTTATGTACGACTATTGAGGTGGTTGTTTGAGTGGGTTTGTGGAGTTTATACGATTTACCTGAAACACACAAGCAGTAGTTGGTGATGGTTTGGGTTTCGTGGTTGTTTCTCAACCATAAAAGTAGAAATAACGGTTTTTGGAACAAGAATTTGAGAGAGAGAAAGAGGTGGTTTCAAGGTGGAGGTTGTAATAATTTGAGTTTGCGGTCGATCGAAACCCAGGAAGCATGCAGATATACAACAGTCGTGCAAATTGTGTTGTTGGTGAGTTTGTTGATCATTCGTTCTCGTTCATAAACATGTTGCAGGTTAATTTATTGATGATGATGTTCATGGGTTCGTTTTCAATTGTAGCTTGTGGTCGTAGATAGAAAATTTAATAAGTGTAGCAATAGATTGGTCATGGTATGGTTCGATTGTGGAGTTTGCTTTTTGATTTATTCGTGTAGAACATAAGCGTAGCAGCACTAGAACATCATTTAAGTAAACAAATATTAGCAGACAAGAATAGTAGCAGATGGAAGTGGTCGTGGTAGTTAGCTTCGGTTGTTCATGACAGAAATTCATCAGATCAGATGGTGCAGGAGATAGTGGTTGTCGTGAAATGATCATAGCAGTGGTAGTTGTTATGGGTGATGATTAAAGGTGGTGTACGATGGCGGTATAAAAGTGACCTGTGATTGTTGTGTTGTTCTCGGACAGAAACATAAACCGAAACAGTTTGATGGGGAATGGTGGTGTTCTTGAGTGAAGAAGGAAATAGAAAGAGAATGAATTAGAATAGAGAGATAGGTAGATTGATTAGGAAAAGGAGAAATAAGTTGATTTACATAATAAATCATGAACCGACACTTACTCACGAAAAATAAATAAAAAGAGTAAAAGTGATAGTGATGTATAATAATTTATGATAATGAATGTTATTGGTGATCGTGTAACGAAAGGAAAGAATACAAACTGGTGGGGTTTAATATGATTTCAAATATCTTTCTGTATGTATGATGTAAAATCTCCCAAACCCAAATATATAAGATCATATAGGTATATAGATTATAAATATAGATATATAATAATATAACATAGAATATAATAATAAATCACTGGTTAATGTGTATTGAAACGAACACTAAATCTAATCTGTAATATGGAAGAAAAATCTATCAGTCAAGCATAGTAACCAATTATTTATTTAAAATTATTAAATAAAAATTACATTAATTATTAGCGCTCATTCCCAGGTAAAATATGCGTAGTGTTAAAACTCGACTTAAGATAATTAAATATATTTTTAGGAGCTCTAAAATTTATATAACTCAATTACATACCAACACTTATTTGTAACATCTCACAAGTCCGAATTAAACTTATTTTAATATCAATCGAATGACAAATGAGTGTTACTGTTGTTTACAAAATAAATTCGAAATCACATATATATATATTTAATATATCTCAATTATATATATTGATATATTTTAAATAGTAATTATTATAATATCATATTTTATTTTATATTACATAATTAATAATAATAACATATAATAATTCAAATTATATTTCTAATTACCATTTATATATATATGTATACACATACATATCTA
Source organism: Rutidosis leptorrhynchoides (assembly GCF_046630445.1). Lineage (NCBI taxonomy): Eukaryota > Viridiplantae > Streptophyta > Magnoliopsida > Asterales > Asteraceae > Rutidosis > Rutidosis leptorrhynchoides. The sequence goes on from NC_092336.1 coordinate 531,637,824, forward strand.
TTTACAATGAGTTGTTCGTGAATCATCGAGAGCAGTCGAAAGTCAATTGAATATATGAACATTGTTTCAAAATTTTCTAGACTCAACATTACATACTTGCTTATCGTGTCGGAAACATATAAAGATTAAGTTTAAATTTAGTCAGAAATTCTCGGGTCGTCACAAAAATGGCCATAAATTTCGACATGGAAACCTACAATGCGCTGCCACCACCAGTAATAATCGCAGTCAGAACATGCTGGGTGAAAGACAACACATGTAAGTTTCATTTATATTAAATCCTTTTTGCAAACCTAACCCCTAACATATATGTTAAACAACATCACAGATAACGGAAATCTCCAACTGTCAAGAACATCAGGAACTCACTACTTCTTCAACCCCGACATAGACGAATTTCACCAATCAATAAACCTGTAAGTACATATAAATAAACAACAATACCTTACAAATAAATTATTTCAGCCTAAACATTTTGTTTCGGCTATTTTAAGTTTTTATTTTCATATTACTGGGTTAAAAATGAAAGCTTAGCGAGACGACTGATTATTTGAGATTTAATAAGGGTTTTTAGTATTCTACTAACATACACATATATCCACAGCTACAGAGAAAAATTCCAAAGAAAATCCCTGCTGATAGCCAACAGAATCCATCAAGGAGATGAAGAAGAGCACGAACCAAGCCTCGCCGAATTAATGGAATATGACCCTATAACGCAGCAGGTAAAACTACAAAAAAACTCAGGTTCTATATTCTAGAAACATTAACATACGAACATTTATACATATATATATATATATATATATATATATATATATATAATAATAATAATAATAATAATAATAATAATAACTTCACACATAAATTTTAGAGATGGTTATGTAATTTTTTTGTCGAGTATCATTTAAAAAGTTGGAAATGCCAACAACAATCAATTTTTGCATTCCTAATAAAACTAACAACTACAATAACAGGGGAGACTCTACACCCGCGAAGGAACAATCGGTTACATCTTGACAAACAAAGATTGGTTTTATTATGGCTGCCCGTTATGCCGTAAAGTACTCAGAGGAAACCTACCTGACCTCTATTGCAGAAAACACGACACAAAAGGAGAATACATCACCAGGTAAACAACTAACATACGAAACAAACTCTATCTAAATATATGCCCAATTACAAACTCAAACTAATTAACTTATAACTCAACAGCTACTGCTTCAAGGCAACGTTCGGTGACGAATCGGGAACAACCATATTTACCTTTTTCTCTGATGATGCAAACGATTTGGTCAGAACAGATTGCAAAACACTGGTAACAACAATGGGACATGATGACAAACGAGAAATACCACCCCAAATCAGGCAATTACAAGGCACTAAACATACCTTACAATTCAAATTTAGCGACAACGATTACGGAGTACTAGAATTTATCCTTCACCGAAAAATACCACGAGAAATACCAAACCCAAAAACAACCGAAGAAACAGACCAACATCCACCAAAGATCCACTAACTCAGAAAACACACAAGACATCACCACTCAAACACCTATTCCAGCAACTCCAATCAAACAAAACGAACACCAACCAAACACCTCAACCAACAGATCACTATTCCAGGACGTTGAAACAAACACCGCGAAGAAAAAGAAGGACTGACCACCAGCTATGAAGATCCTCAAATGTCAAGTTAACTGTTGTTTCTTTAGTATGTAAAGTTAACTATTGTTTCTTTTGTGTGTTCAACTATTTGTATTAGTAAGACAATAACTATGTATGAACATGTGCAGTGTATGTAACTACCTAAAAGTTTCGAGACAATAACTATATATGAGCATGTGCAATATATGTAACTACCTAAAAGTTTTGCATACCTATTAACTCTACGGCCGCAACGCGCGGTCAGATACCTTGCTAGTTTCAACTATATTTAAAATTCAATAAGTAATTAGAGTTTCACACAAAACATTATCTGTCTTCAATTTAATTATTTGTTAATGTCATAATTAATTAAATATTATTATTTATTATTAAATATAAATTAATTTTTAATTATTAATAAATTAATTATTAATTGTCAGTATTGATTCTCGATATCGCGCGTTATATACTACTAGTAATAAAAATAATACTAATATATTAAAAATAACAAAAACATTAATAAAACAATAATAGTACTAATAATGCTATAATAAAGTAGGTTATAAAGAAGAAGAATGGAGGAAAAGATTAAGAAAAATGAAAAATTAGGTTATTTAATGGACTAAATTTTGAGTTGTAAAATTAAAGTAGGTTAAAAAGATTTCTTTCTAAAAAAACCTTATTAACTGCTATAATAACATGTTTATCTAATTTAATAATAACGTGATTTATTATTTGGCTAATGATATTTTCAATTTTATTTTTGATATATACACTTTACTTGTACAATATGCAGCGATAGTTGTACATGATTAGTGAATCTATCAAAAATAAATGTGGATATATCATTGCCTTTATTATTTAATTTAACATGTTTAATTTATTGTTAATTATTGTTTTAATTTTAGTAATTGTTTTAATTTTATTATTTATTTATATTTTAATGATTTGTTTTGATATGTATCATTTTTATATCCAAAAAAAAAACAGGTGAATATATGAGTTATACGGAGTCACCCCTGGCACGATGAGTTGATCCTGGAGCCTTGTATCGAAATCTCCATGTCCGCGTCCTTCCAGGTTGAGAGTTTCGAGTTGGCGACGGTAAAAGTTGGATCTAGACTATCGTTGGAGGGGAGGCCCAGATGGACTTGGGTTTGAGGGGAGGTTTGTAATGGTGCAAACCAAAGTTTCACATCGGTCATGGGATAAAACAAATGTATGTATATAAGTTTAAGGGGAAGTCATTATATCATCAATTGACTTCCCCTTAAACTTATATACATACATTTGTTTTATCCCATGACCGATGTGAAACTTTGGTTTGCACCATTACAAACCTCCCCTCAAACCCAAGTCCATCTGGGCCTCCCCTCCAACGATAGTCTAGATCCAACCCAAGTCACACATATATTTGACCTTAGGATAATTCATGGTCAAATTATGACATTGTCATGTTGCAAGCGGAATTGCAGTTTTTAATATAAAAATGAAAAATCTGTCTCCACATCAAAGACATGGTTATTTATGGTTTAATAACGTAATGAAAATGAATATTTACGGTATTTTTTTTTTCGAATGACACAGATTTTATGAATAAGCAAGGATGAAACGCTAGAAAGAGATAAAAAAACAAAAAAAAAAATTAAATAAATAAAGGAGATTGCAACCAAATGTTCCATTACACTTCTTCTTATGATATCTAACAAAGATCCAATTAAAGCTAGTCGTGACAATGTTGTCGATCACATGACTTTTCTTGAAGCTTTTATCCTTAAAGGTTATACTATTCCGCAATCTCCATATACTCCATAGCGTGGAATAAGTCGTGATTGTGACAATGAGTCTATTATTTTGATGAATAGGCACACCATCGATCCACTCCACAAATCGCTCATGGACAGCCAAGTAGGGAAAACAATGTTCGACCACTGTCCAATCTTAGACCATGTTTGCCTACTTGTGTAAAATGAAGGAAAATATGGTTATAATCTTCAGTTTGGTTAGAACATACTGTTAGAGGATTATGTTAGGCTCAAGTCCAATATATGTTATGGGTTTAGGGTTTCATTATGTATCTCTATAAATACCGAACCAATAATGCAATATAGATTACGAGTTTACATTTTATAACATGGTATCAGAGCAGATTCTCTAACCCTCAGACCTACCGCTTCCGCCTACTATCACCAAATATCCTCCGGTCATCGACTACTTGTCGATGATTCGGAGGGATCCCAAGCCATCGATGTAACTAGTTTCTCTCCCCCAATTCTTTAAACTTTTATTGGTATTATTACTTTGTGTATGTGTATGCGATCGTCACATCACCCATTCATGTAACCTCACATGATGGCTGCCACCGACAAATCTTATGTAATTTCTTTTATCATTCACTTACTCTTTATTCCTATCCCTAATATCTTGAATTAATTTTGCTGTTTATTGATATATAAAATAATCCTCTAAAATAGTTGCTTATGTAATCAATAATCCTCTAAAATAGCTGCTTATGTAATCAATAATCCTTCTTCTTCGAGTTCAACACCACTAGTCAAAAGGTTATTTCGAGTAGCGAGTCGATCAAGTTTCAATCACCAAATGAAAATATTTATTTTAATGGGAACCTGTTTACACTATGATGTTGCATAAACGACTTGGGCTGAATCCTGTTTGTTAATTAAATTGCGGGCCTTAGATACAAGGAAATGTCAATTAAATTTATGGTAGTGGAAGACGGACACGAACGAAATCATATTTAATTTACAATAAATTTATATTTAATTTTACTTTTACTTTATATCACAAATCAAAAGCAGAAGCACAAAAAAATAATTGGCCAACTATCCTGGTCTCCGTATATACCTAGATTTTCAAAGAAAAATACGGACAAGGACGAAATCGTGGCATCGGTGGCATGATGTGAACGTTAAAGTCGTTTCTTAATGACAATGTGTTGATAGCGACCAAAAAAAGGTGTTCATCAATCACAAAATAAATTAAATTATAACATTAAGAAAGTTCTTAAATATATATACGAGTAGCTTATATATAGCTTTTATTTAAACAGTGAATAACATACCTTTTAATTCGGAGCTAACGATAACTAGATGTGGACAGACGTACCCATCAGATTAAATGAGTTGCTATACTTAGCGTATAGCACGATAAACATTTTTCTTACTTTTTCAAGAAAAAAACAACTCATTCAATCAATACGGTCTTAATTTCCAAACGAACGACCCATTTAAATTTAGATCACATTATAAAAATAAGAAAATTAATTTCAAGTTTGTGTTTGCATATGTATTCTATTTTGTTTAACTTACATATTTTACCTTTATTACTATTTCTCAGTTTACCATAATGAATTACCAAAATTTTAAGGATGATGGATGATTGAATTCTCATATTTTTGTTTAAAAAGTTACTAATATGTAAGAGAATGATAAAGGTAATGATCAAGCATAGCTTAGATTCAACGGGTTCGGCCACGCTTGACAATAAAAAGAGAGGAATTTAAAGGTCATTCTAATTTAACTCTCTGATCCGGTATACAGTGAATAACCTCATTGAGAGATGATCTCGACGGGGGTGGTTAAACGTTGACCTACCATCGTCGGGATAGCCGACATCGATAGCTCAAAGGAGATATTAGGGTTACCGTTCACAGAACGTTACATGTAACCGTTAAAGTAAACTTGAAATGCTTTGAGTCAGGTAGCGCGGATGAGCAATGTAAAATCTGCTCGCGCAAACTGCTAATAATAGTATAGATGTGGTATGATGTCGTCTTGGAAGTTGGAGAAATGGAGGTTTTTAGTCCCTTATTTATAGTCTGAATAAGTTTGCAAACAAGTATTGATTAATAGGACAAAAGGAACATATTTGATCCTGATCGTCTTGTTTTTTCTGCAAAGCTGGAAAAAGTAAAAGTAATATGTCGGGGTCTGTTTTCTTGTCGGCAAAAGTAATAGTAATAATAATCATAATATAATAATAACAAGAACAACAACGGGAAATGCCAACAATAATAACGATAAACATTCTGCGTTTTCGTGAACCGTTAGCCTTTTAATTTACATTGAGATAAATATGGGTGATCGTTTAGGCCATTTGTATTGCTAGATTTTCAACGTTGTCACAATCGACGTGGCATAAAAGCCACGCTCAAATTGCAAGTATTGGGGTGTGGGTTTGATTAATTTTGAAAGCGTGTGTTGCTTTTCCACGGGTAAAGTCACGGCTGTAGGCTTGATTTATTAATTTTATATTATTTTTAAAATATTACTTTAAAAGTTTTTTTATTACTTTGTCAATTATATTTTAAAAACATTATCACAACACACTCATTACCCACATCAAAACCCACACCACCATTAATACACACCAAAAACCAGGGGCGAATTTAGGGGGGGTAGGGTGAAATGTCCCGTTCTTATTGATTAAAAACGTTCCATATTAATTAATTTCGTTGCGAGGTTTTGACCTCTATATGAGACGTTTTTCAAAGACTGCATTCATTTTTAAAACAAACCATAACCTTTATTTCATAGATAAAGGTTTTAAAAAAAACTTTACGTAGATTATCAAATACTGATAATCTAAAATATCCTGTTTACACACGACCATTACATAATGGTTTACAATACAAATATGTTACAACAAAATAAGTTTCTTGAATGCAGTTTTTACACAATATCATACAAGCATGGACTCCAAATCTCGTCCTTATTTAAGTATGCGACAGCGGAAGCTCTTAATAATCACCTGAGAATAAACATGCTTAAAACGTCAACAAAAATGTTGGTGAGTTATAGGTTTAACCTATATATATCAAATCATAATAATAGAACACAAGATTTCATATTTCAATACACATCCCATACATAGAGATAAAAATCATTCATATGGTGAACACCTGGTAACCGACATTAACAAGATGCATATATAAGAATATCCCCATCATTCCGGGACACCCTTCGGATATGATATAAATTTCGAAGTACTAAAGCATCCGGTACTTTGGATGGGGTTTGTTAGGCCCAATAGATCTATCTTTAGGATTCGCGTCAATTAGGGTGTATGTTCCCTAATTCTTAGATTACCAGACTTAATAAAAAGGGGCATATTCGATTTCGATAATTCAACCATAGAATGTAGTTTCACGTACTTGTGTCTATTTTGTAAATCATTTATAAAACCTGCATGTATTCTCATCTCAAAAATATTAGATTTTAAAAGTGGGACTATAACTCACTTTCACAGATTTTTACTTCATCGGGAAGTAAGACTTGGCCACTGTATGATTCACGAACCTATAACAATATATACATATATATCAAAGTATGTTCAAAATATATTTACAACACTTTTAATATATTTTGATGTTTTAAGTTTATTAAGTCAGCTGTCCTCGTTAGTAACCTACAACTAGTTGTCCACAGTTAGATGTACAGAAATAAATCGATAAATATTATCTTGAATCAATCCACGACCCAGTGTATACGTATCTCAGTATTGATCACAACTCAAACTATATATATTTTGGAATCAACCTCAACCCTGTATAGCTAACTCCAACATTCACATATAGAGTGTCTATGGTTGTTCCGAAATATATATAGATGTGTCGACATGATAGGTCGAAACATTGTATACGTTTCTATGGTATCTCAAGATTACATAATATACAATACAACTTGATTAAGTTATGGTTGGAATAGATTTGTTACCAATTTTCACGTAGCTAAAATGAGAAAAATTATCCAATCTTGTTTTACCCATAACTTCTTCATTTTAAATCCATTTTGAGTGAATCAAATTGCTATGGTTTCATATTGAACTCTATTTTATGAATCTAAACATAAAAAGTATAGGTTTATATTCGGAAAAATAAGTTACAAGTCATTTTTGTAAAGGTAGTCATTTCAGTCGAAAGAACGACGTCTAGATGACCATTTTAGAAAACATACTTTCACTTTGAGTTTAACCATAATTTTTGGATATAGTTTCATGTTCATAATAAAAATCATTTTCTCAGAATAACAACTTTTAAATCAAAGTTTATCATAGTTTTTAATTAACTAACCCAAAACAGCCCGCGGTGTTACTACGACGGCGTAAATCCGGTTTTACGGTGTTTTTCGTGTTTCCAGGTTTTAAATCATTAAGTTAGCATATCATATAGATATAGAACATGTGTTTAGTTTATTTTAAAAGTCAAGTTAGAAGGATTAACTTTTGTTTGCGAACAAGTTTAGAATTAACTAAACTATGTTCTAGTGATTACAAGTTTAAACCTTCGAATAAGATAGCTTTATATGTATGAATCGAATGATGTTATGAACATCATTACTACCTTCAGTTCCTTGGATAAACCTACTGGAAAAGTGAAAAATGGATCTAGCTTCAACGGATCCTTGGATGGCTCGAAGTTCTTGAAGCAGAATCATGACACGAAAACAAGTTCAAGTAAGATCATCACTTGAAATAAGATTGTTATAGTTATAGAAATTGAACCAAAGTTTGAATATGATTATTACCTTGTATTAGAATGATAACCTACTGTAAGAAACAAAGATTTCTTGAGGTTGGATGATCACCTTACAAGATTGGAAGTGAGCTAGCAAACTTGAAAGTATTCTTGATTTTATGTAACTAGAACTTGTAAAATATATGAAGAACACTTAGAACTTGAAGATAGAACTTGAGAGAGATCAATTAGATAAAGAAAATTGAAGAATGAAAGTGTTTGTAGGTGTTTTTGGTCGTTGGTGTATGGATTAGATATAAAGGATATGTAATTTTGTTTTCATGTAAATAAGTCATGAATGATTACTCATATTTTTGTAATTTTATGAGATATTTCATGCTAGTTGCCAAATGATGGTTCCCACATGTGTTAGGTGACTCACATGGGCTGCTAAGAGCTGATCATTGGAGTGTATATACCAATAGTACATACATCTAAAAGCTGTGTATTGTACGAGTACGAATACGGGTGCATACAAGTAGAATTGTTGATGAAACTGAACGAGGATGTAATTGTAAGCATTTTTGTTAAGTAGAAGTATTTTGATAAGTGTCTTGAAGTCTTTCAAAAGTGTATGAATACATATTAAAACACTACATGTATATACATTTTAACTGAGTCGTTAAGTCATCGCTAGTCATTACATGTAAATGTTGTTTTGAAACCTTTAGGTTAACGATCTTGTTGAATGTTGTTAACCCATTATTTATTATAACAAATGAGATGTTAAATTATTATATTATCATGATATTATGATATATAATATATCTTAGTATGATTTATATACAGTTAAATGTCGTTACAACGATAATCGTTACATATATGTCTCGTTTCGAAATTATTAAGTTAGTAGTCTTATTTTTACATATGTATTTCATTGTTAATACACTTAATAATATATTTACTTATCATTTAACATAATTAACCAAGTGTATCAATATCTTAATATGATTCATATGTACCTAGTAAGAAGTTGTTATAACGATAATCGTTATATATATCGTTTTCGAGTTTCTTAAATTAATAGTCTCATTTTTATGTATATAACTCATTGTTAAAATACCTAATGAGATACATACTTATAATAAAAACATGTTAACTATATATATATAACCATATATATGTCATCGTATAGTTTTTACAAGTTTTAACGTTCGTGAATCACCGGTCAACTTGGGTGGTCAATTGTCTATATGAAACATATTTCAATTAATCAAGTCTTAACAAGTTTGATTGCTTAACATGTTGGAAACATTTAATCATGTAAATATCAATCTCAATTAATATATATAAACATGGAAAAGTTCGGGTCACTACAGTACCTACCCGTTAAATAAATTTCGTCCCGAAATTTTAAGCTGTTGAAGGTGTTGACGAATCTTCTGGAAATAGATGCGGGTATTTCTTCTTCATCTGATCTTCACGCTCCCAGGTGAACTCGGGTCCTCTACGAGCATTCCATCGAACCTTAACAATTGGTATCTTGTTTTGCTTAAGTCTTTTAACCTCACGATCCATTATTTCGACGGGTTCTTCGATGAATTAAAGTTTTTCGTTGATTTGGATTTCATCTAACGGAATAGTGAGATCTTCTTTAGCAAAACATTTCTTCAAATTCGAGACGTGGAAAGTGTTATGTACAGCCGCGAGTTGTTGAGGTAATTCACGTCGGTAAGCTACTGGTCCGACACGATCAATAATCTTGAATGGTCCAATATACCTTGGATTTAATTTCCCTCGTTTACCAAATCGAACAACGCCTTTCCAAGGTGCAACTTTAAGCATGACCATCTCTCCAATTTCAAATTCTATATCTTTTCTTTTAATGTCAGCGTAGCTCTTTTGTCGACTTTGGGCAGTTTTCAACCGTTGTTGAATTTGGATGATCTTCTCGGTAGTTTCTTGTATAATCTCCGGACCCGTAATCTGTCTATCCCCCACTTCACTCCAACAAATCGGAGACCTGCACTTTCTACCATAAAGTGCTTCAAACGGCGCCATCTCAATGCTTGAATGGTAGCTATTGTTGTAGGAAAATTCTGCTAACGGTAGATGTCGATCCCAACTGTTTCCGAAATCAATAACACATGCTCGTAGCATGTCTTCAAGCATTTGTATCGTCCTTTCGCTCTGCCCATCAGTTTGTGGATGATAGGCAGTACTCATGTCTAGACGAGTTCCTAATGCTTGCTGTAATGTCTGCCAGAATCTTGAAATAAATCTGCCATCCCTATCAGAGATAATAGAGATTGGTATTCCATGTCTGGAGACGACTTCCTTCAAATACAGTCATGCTAACTTCTCCATCTTGTCATCTTCTCTTATTGGCAGGAAGTGTGCTGATTTGGTGAGACGATCAACTATTACCCAAATAGTATCAAAACCACTTGCAGTCCTTGGCAATTTATTGATCCATGGTAATGTTTTCCCATTTCCATTCCGGGATTTCGGGTTGTTGAAGTAGACCTGATGGTTTCTGATGCTCAGCTTTGACCTTAGAACACGTCAAACATTCTCCTACGTATTTAGCAACATCGGCTTTCATACCCGGCCACCAAAAATGTTTCTTGAGATCCTTGTACATCTTCCCCGTTCCAGGATGTATTGAGTATCTGGTTTTATGAGCTTCTCTAAGTACCATTTCTCTCATATCTCCAAATTTTGGTACCCAAATCCTTTCAGCCCTATACCGGGTTCCGTCTTCCCGAATATTAAGATGTTTCTCCGATCCTTTGGGTATTTCATCCTTTAAATTTCCCTCTTTTAAAACTCCTTGTTGCGCCTCCTTTATTTGAGTAGTAAGGTTATTATGAATCATTATATTCATAGATTTTACTCGAATGGGTTCTCTGTCCTTCCTGCTCAAGGCACCGGCTACCACATTTGCCTTCCCCGGGTGGTAACGAATCTCAAAGTCGTAATCATTCAATAATTCAATCCACCTACGCTGCCTCATATTCAGTTGTTTCTGATTAAATATGTGTTGAAGAGTTTTGTGGTCGGTATATATAATACTTTTGACCCCATATAAGTAGTGTCTCCAAGTCTTTAATGCAAAAACAACCGCGCCTAATTCCAAATCATGCGTCGTATAATTTTGTTCGTGAATCTTCAATTGTCTAGACACATAAGCAATCACCTTCGTTCGTTGCATTAATACACAACCAAGACCTTGCTTTGATGCGTCACAATAAATCACAAAATCATCATTCCCTTCAGGCAATGACAATATAGGTGCCGTAGTTAGCTTTTTCTTCAATAACTGAAACGCTTTCTCTTGTTCATCATTCCATTCAAATTTCTTCCCTTTAAGCGTTAATGCAGTCAAGGGTTTTGCTATTCTGGAAAAGTCTTGGATGAACCTTCTGTAGTAACCAGCTAGTCCTAAAAACTGGCGTATGTGTTTCAGAGTTTTCGGGGTTTCCCACTTTTCAACAGTTTCTATCTTTGCCGAATCCACCTTAATACCTTCTTTGTTCACTATGTGACCGAGGAATTGAACTTCTTCCAACCAAAATGCACACTTTGAAAACTTAGCGTACAATGTACAATTCTTCCTTCCTCAATACTTCTAACACCTTTCTCAAATGTTCACCGTGTTCTTGGTCATTCTTTGAGTAAATAAGTATGTCATCAATGAAAACAATGACAAACTTGTCAAGGTATGGTCCACACACTCGGTTCATAAGGTCCATGAACACAGCTGGTGCATTAGTTAAACCAAACGGCATGACCATAAACTCGTAATGACCGTAACGTGTTCTGAAAGCAGTCTTTGGAATATCATCTTCTTTCACCCGCATTTGATGATACCCGGAACGTAAGTCAATCTTTGAATAAACAGACGAGCCTTGTAGTTGATCAAATAAGTCGTCGATTCTCGGTAGTGGGTAGCGGTTCTTGATGGTAAGTTTGTTCAACTCTCGGTAGTCGATACACAACCTGAATGTACCATCTTTATTCTTGACAAACAAAACAGGAGCTCCCCACGGTGATGTGCTTGGTCGAATGAAACCACGCTCTAAAAGTTCTTGTAATTGGCTTTGCAGTTCTTTCATCTCGCTGGGTGCGAGTCTGTAAGGAGCACGAGCTATTGGTGCAGCTCCTGGTACAAGATCTATTTGAAATTCAACGGATCGATGTGGGGGTAATCCCGGTAATTCTTTCGGAAATACATCGGGAAATTCTTTTGCAATGGGAACATCATTGATGCTCTTTTCTTCAGTTTGTACTTTCTCGACGCGTGCTAGAATAGCATAGCAACCTTTTCTTATTAGTTTTTGTGCCTTCAAATTACTAATAAGATGTAGCTTCGTGTTGCCCTTTTCTCCGTACACCATTAAGGGTTTTCCTTTTTCTCGTATAATGCGAATTGCATTTTTGTAACAGACGATCTCTGCTTTCACTTCTTTCAACCAGTCCATACCGATTATCACATCAAAACTCCCTAACTCTACTGGTATCAAATCAATCTTAAATGTTTCGCTAACCAGTTTAATTTCTCGATTCCGACATATATTATCTGCTGAAATTAATTTACCATTTGCTAATTCGAGTAAAAATTTACTATCCAAAGGCGTCAATGGACAACTTAATTTAGCACAAAAATCTCTACTCATATAGCTTCTATCCGCACCCGAATTAAATAAAACGTAAGCAGATTTATTGTCAATAAGAAACGTACCCGTAACAAGCTCCGGGTCTTCCTGTGCCTCTGCCGCATTAATATTGAAAACTCTTCCGCGGCCTTGTCCATTCGTGTTCTCCTGGTTCGGGCAATTTCTAATAATGTGGCCCGGTTTTCCACATTTATAACAAACTACATTGGCATAACTTGCTCCGACACTACTTGCTCCGCCATTACTCGTTCCGACACCATTTGTTCCTTTCGTTCTATTAACCCCTGGTCCGTAGACCTCACACTTCGCTGCGCTATGACCATTTCTTTTACACTTGTTGCAAAATTTGGTGCAGAACCCCGAGTGATACTTTTCACACCTTTGGCATAGCTGCTTCTGATTGTTGTTGTTGTTGCGGTTATTATTGTTGTTGGGATGATTGTTGTAGTTGTTGTTGTTGTTGTTGTTGTTGGGCCGTTTGTTGTAGTTCCGATTGATGTTGCGATTGTTGGGATAATTGTTACGATTATTGTTGTAATTGCTGTTGTTGTTGTATTGGTGATTCTTATCACCGTTTTCCTCCCACTTTCTTTTGACTTGCTTCACATTGGCCTCTTCAGCCGTCTGTTCTTTAATTCTTTCCTCAATCTGGTTCACTAGTTTGTGAGCCATTCTACATGCCTGTTGTATGGAGGCGGGCTCGTGTGAACTTATATCTTCTTGGATTCTTTCCGGTAATCCTTTCACAAACGCGTCGATCTTCTCTTCCTCATCTTCGAACGCTCCCGGACACAATAGGCACAATTCTGTGAATCGTCTTTCGTATTTGGTAATATCAAATCCTTGGGTTCGTAACCCTCTAAGTTCTGTCTTGAGCTTATTGACCTCGGTTCTGGGACGGTACTTCTCGTTCATCAAGTGCTTGAATGCTGACCACGGTAGTGCGTACGCATCGTATTGTCCCACTTGCTCTAGATAGGTATTCCACCATGTTAACGCAGAACCTGTGAAGGTATGCGTAGCGTACTTCACTTTGTCCTCTTCAGTACACTTACTTATGGCAAACACCGATTCGACCTTCTCGGTCCACCGTTTCAATTCCGATCGGTCCTTCGGTTCCATCAAATTCCAAAGGTTTGCAGGCAGTGAATTCTTTGTAGGTGCATCCTACACGATTTCCTGTACTGCTAGATCCAAGGTTATTGTTGGTATGTAGCGCAGCCTGTACTGCGGCTATGTTTGAAGCTAGAAAAGTACGGAATTCCTCTTCATTCATATTCACGGTGTGTCGAGTAGTCGGTGCCATTTCCTTCAAAATAGTCAAATGGAACAAGTTAATCATACAGAATATTAAGAGTAGTTAATAGTATTTCGTAGCATAATATGAACTCATTTATAAAAGCTTTTTCTTCATATTAGCGTTTTATAAGTTTAAATTAGGGTAGTACCTACCCGTTAAGTTCATACTTAGTAACTAATATACAATTCAACTACTACAATTCTATATGAAAAACTGATTATAATAATATTTCGCGTTCAAACTTTTATACAATATTTTACAAACTTACAATACCGCTTATTTTACATAAAGCATGAAATATAGCACACAATAACTTTGATACAAGATAGTTGTGAAGATAATTCTAGCTAGTACACAAGTCGTTCAGCAAAGGCAAAAAAGACACGTAATTCATACGTCCAGAAACAAGTCATGCATTCTGGTTTTACTAGGACTACTTCCCATCCTTGGTCTTGTGGAACATAACCGTTATGGCCGTTGATAAGACAACGTGTTGTAACGTCGTCAAAGGGACGAGGGTTACGTAATGTCCAACAGTCCCGTAACAATCTAAAAACCTCATTTCTTACCCCAATTACCGACTCCGTCACTTGTGGAAACGTTTTGTTTAATAGTTGTAGCCCGATGTTCTTGTTCTCACTTTGGTGAGAAGCGAACATTACTAATCCGTAAGCATAACATGCTACTTTATGTTGCATGTTAGCCGCTTTTTCTAAATCACGAAGTCCAATATTCGGATATATTGAGTCAAAATAATTTCTTAACCCGTTGCGTAAAATAGCATTTGGGTTCCCCGCAATATATGCGTCAAAGTAAACACATCGTAACTTATGGGTTTTCCAATGTGATATCCCCCATCTTTCAAACGAAAGTCTCTTATAAACCAAGACATTCTTGGAACGTTCTTCGAATGTCTTACAAACTGATCTCGCCTTAAATAGTTGTGCCGAGGAATTCTGACCGACTCTAGACAAGATTTCATCAATCATGTCTCCGGGTAGGTCTCTTAAAATATTGGGTTGTCTATCCATTTTGTGTTTTTATACTGTAAAATAGACAAGAGTTAGATTCATAAAAAAAATACTTATTAATACAAGCAATTTTTACATATATCATAAAGCATAAGCACACTATATTACATATATTACACCACACGAATACAACTATCTTATTCCGACTCGCTCGTTTCTTCTTGTTCGGTTTTGGTTCGTTTTGCCAAGTTTCTAGGGATATATGATGTTCCCCTAATACAAGCCGTCGTTGTCCACATTGGTTTAGAAAAACCTGGTGGTTTAGAGGTTCCCGGGTCATTGTTACAACTTAAGGACTTCGGGGGTTGACGATACATATAAAGTTCATCGGGGTTGGAATTAGATTTCTCTATTTTTATGCTCTTTCCCTTATTATTTTCTTCTGCCTTTTTAAATTCAGTTGGGGTAATTTCTATAACATCATCGGAATTCTCGTCGGAATCTGATTCATCGGAGAATTGGTAATCCTCCCAATATTTTGCTTCCTTGGCGGAAACACCATTGACCATAATTAACCTTGGTCGGTTGGTTGAGGATTCTCTTTTACTTAACCGTTTTATTATTTCCCCCACCGGTTCTATTTCTTCTTCCGGTTCCGATTCTTCTTCCGGTTCCGATTCTTCTTCCGGTTCCGACTCCTCTTCCGGTTCCTCTTCGGGAACTTGTGAATCAGTCCACGAATCATTCCAATTTACATTTGACTCTTCATTATTATTAGGTGAGTCAATGGGACTTGTTCTAGAGGTAGACATCTATCACATAATATCAAACACGTTAAGAGATTAATATATCACATAATATTCATATGTTAAAAATATATAGTTTCCAACAAAAATGTTAAGCAATCATTTTTAAAGAAAACACGGTCGAAGTCCAGACTCACTAATGCATCCTAACAAACTCGATAAGACACACTAATGCAAATTTTCTGGTTCTCTAAGACCAACGCTCGGATACCAACAGAAACGTCCCGTTCTTATTGATTAAAAACGTTCCATATTAATTGATTTCGTTGCGAGGTTTTGACCTCTATATGAGACGTTTTTCAAAGACTGCATTCATTTTTAAAACAAACCATAACCTTTATTTCATAGATAAAGGTTTTAAAAAAAACTTTACGTAGATTATCAAATACTGATAATCTAAAATATCCTGTTTACACACGACCATTACATAATGGTTTACAATACAAATATGTTACAACAAAATAAGTTTCTTGAATGCAGTTTTTACACAATATCATACAAGCATGGACTCCAAATCTCGTCCTTATTTAAGTATGCGACAGCGGAAGCTCTTAATAATCACCTGAGAATAAACATGCTTAAAACGTCAACAAAAATGTTGGTGAGTTATAGGTTTAACCTATATATATCAAATCATAATAATAGACCACAAGATTTCATATTTCAATACACATCCCATACATAGAGATAAAAATCATTCATATGGTGAACACCTGGTAACCGACATTAACAAGATGCATATATAAGAATATCCCCATCATTCCGGGACACCCTTCGGATATGATATAAATTTCGAAGTACTAAAGCATCCGGTACTTTGGATGGGGTTTGTTAGGCCCAATAGATCTATCTTTAGGATTCGCGTCAATTAGGGTGTATGTTCCCTAATTCTTAGATTACCAGACTTAATAAAAAGGGGCATATTCGATTTCGATAATTCAACCATAGAATGTAGTTTCACGTACTTGTGTCTATTTTGTAAATCATTTATAAAACCTGCATGTATTCTCATCCCAAAAATATTAGATTTTAAAAGTGGGACTATAACTCACTTTCACAGATTTTTACTTCGTCGGGAAGTAAGACTTGGCCACTGGTTGATTCACGAACCTATAACAATATATACATATATATCAAAGTATGTTCAAAATATATTTACAACACTTTTAATATATTTTGATGTTTTAAGTTTATTAAGTCAGCTGTCCTCGTTAGTAACCTACAACTAGTTGTCCACAGTTAGATGTACAGAAATAAATCGATAAATATTATCTTGAATCAATCCACGACCCAGTGTATACGTATCTCAGTATTGATCACAACTCAAACTATATATATTTTGGAATCAACCTCAACCCTGTATAGCTAACTCCAACATTCACATATAGAGTGTCTATGGTTGTTCCGAAATATATATAGATGTGTCGACATGATAGGTCGAAACATTGTATACGTGTCTATGGTATCTCAAGATTACATAATATACAATACACGTTGATTAAGTTATGGTTGGAATAGATTTGTTACCAATTTTCACGTAGCTAAAATGAGAAAAATTATCCAATCTTGTTTTACCCATAACTTCTTCATTTTAAATCCGTTTTAGGTGAATCAAATTGCTATGATTTCATATTGAACTCTATTTTATGAATCTAAACAGAAAAAGTATAGGTTTATAGTCAGAAAAATAAGTTACAAGTCGTTTTTGTAAAGGTAGTCATTTCAGTCGAAAGAACGACGTCTAGATGACCATTTTAGAAAACATACTTCCACTTTGAGTTTAACCATAATTTTTGGATATAGTTTCATGTTCATAATAAAAATCATTTTCTCAGAATAACAACTTTTAAATCAAAGTTTATCATAGTTTTTAATTAACTAACCCAAAACAGCCCGCGGTGTTACTACGACGGCGTAAATCCGATTTTACGGTGTTTTTCGTTTTTCCAGGTTTTAAATCATTAAGTTAGCATATCATATAGATATAGAACATGTGTTTAGTTTATTTTAAAAGTCAAGTTAGAAGGATTAACTTTTGTTTGCGAACAAGTTTAGAATTAACTAAACTATGTTCTAGTGATTACAAGTTTAAACCTTCGAATAAGATAGCTTTATATGTATGAATCGAATGATGTTATGAACATCATTACTACCTTCAGTTCCTTGGATAAACCTACTGGAAAAGAGAAAAATGGATCTAGCTTCAACGGATCCTTGGATGGCTCGAAGTTCTTGAAGCAGAATCATGACACGAAAACAAGTTCAAGTAAGATCATCACTTGAAATAAGATTGTTATAGTTATAGAAATTGAACCAAAGTTTGAATATGATTATTACCTTGTATTAGAATGATAACCTACTGTAAGAAACAAAGATTTCTTGAGGTTGGATGATCACCTTACAAGATTTGAAGTGAGCTAGCAAACTTGAAAGTATTCTTGATTTTATGTAACTAGAACTTGTAAAATATATGAAGAACACTTAGAACTTGAAGATAGAACTTGAGAGAGATCAATTAGATGAAGAAAATTGAAGAATGAAAGTGTTTGTAGGTGTTTTTGGTCGTTGGTGTATGGATTAGATATAAAGGATATGTAATTTTGTTTTCATGTAAATAAGTCATGAATGATTACTCATATTTTTGTAATTTTATGAGATATTTCATGCTAGTTGCCAAATGATGGTTCCCACATGTGTTAGGTGACTCACATGGGCTGCTAAGAGCTGATCATTGGAGTGTATTTACCAATAGTACATACATCTAAAAGCTGTGTATTGTACGAGTACGAATACGGGTGCATACGAGTAGAATTGTTGATGAAACTGAACGAGGATGTAATTGTAAGCATTTTTGTTAAGTAGAAGTATTTTGATAAGTGTCTTGAAGTCTTTCAAAAGTGTATGAATACATATTAAAACACTACATGTATATACATTTTAACTGAGTCGTTAAGTCATCGTTAGTCATTACATGTAAATGTTGTTTTGAAACCTTTAGGTTAACGATCTTGTTGAATGTTGTTAACCCATTGTTTATTATAACAAATGAGATGTTAAATTATTATATTATCATGATATTATGATATATAATATATCTTAGTATGATGTATATACAGTTAAATGTCGTTACAACGATAATCGTTACATATATGTCTCGTTTCGAAATCATTAAGTTAGTAGTCTTATTTTTACATATGTATTTCATTGTTAATACACTTAATAATATATTTACTTATCATTTAACATAATTAACCAAGTGTATCAATATCTTAATATGATTCATATGTACCTAGTAAGACGTTGTTATAACGATAATCGTTATATATATCGTTTTCGAGTTTCTTAAATTAATAGTCTCATTTTTATGTATATAACTCATTGTTAAAATACCTAATGAGATACATACTTATAATAAAAACGTGTTAACTATATATATATAACCATATATATGTCATCGTATAGTTTTTACAAGTTTTAACGTTCGTGAATCACCGGTCAACTTGGGTGGTCAATTGTCTATATGAAACATATTTCAATTAATCAAGTCTTAACAAGTTTGATTGCTTAACATGTTGGAAACATTTAATCATGTAAATATCAATCTCAATTAATATATATAAACATGGAAAAGTTCGGGTCACTACATGGGGGGCAGGGGGCGCCCGCCCCCAGTCGATTTCGAAATTTTAGTGTAAAAAATTGGATTTTTTTTTTATTTTGCTCCCAACTAAAAAGTCATTTGCCCCAAACCCAAATGTCATTTGCCCCAAAACCTACATATTTTGCCTCAAAACCTTCAAACTTTGTCCACAATTCTCTAAATATTGCCCCAAAATCTTCAAATTTTGACTACAAACCTTCAAATTTTATCCAAAAACCTCAATATTTTGCCTAAAAACCTCCAATTTTTGTCCCAAAAACTCTGTATTTTGCCAAAAAAGTTGCTACGGTTTTAAAAAAAATTTCGCCCCCGGTGAAGAAAAATCCTGCTTCCGCCACTGCCAAAAACTCACACTGTCTAGTCATCTAAAAAATGTCAAAAATTATAATAAAAAATAAAAAAAATAACCCACACCACCAATGGTCTTAGCTAATGAACATTTAAAATAAATTTATAGTACACAAATGTTAAATGTAAATAGTAATAATAAAAACAGGAAGATATGAAGTAAAATTTGTTTTTATAAACAAAAATAAAGAACCCAACGGTAACTGTAACGGAGGTGATCCTTACACACCACTTTTTGATCCATGTACACTTTTATTTTATAAAAATACAATTATACCTTTAGATTAATTTAGAGAGTTAAACTTATATTATTATTATAAATATAATAATTAAGGGTATAATAGATAATTAGGTGTACATGAATTATAATGTAATGTGTGAAGATCACCCTCCTAATCATAACTATGCACAAAACTAAACTAATAATTCTTTTAAAGTGCAAATGTATTTATATACATAGATTATATTCTTTGGAAGAATCGTACTCCAGGGGCGAATCTAGTTGTAACCTCGAGGGGTCACGTGACACCACTAGTTCGAAAACTTTTAGTAAAAAATACTTGTTAAATTGTATAGGACACCACTAAATTTAATTGGAGGACCCCATATATTTTTCAAATTTATAGCTTTTGTTTTAAATTGTATATGACACTACTAAATTTAACTACTCGGACCCCATATATTTTTCGAATTTGTAGTTTTTTTTAAGGTAAACTACCATTAAAATAGCATCTAAATATAATTAGTATTGAAAAATTTTCGGGACCTCATTGAATTATAATTCTAGAATTGCCATTGTCGTACTCCCTCCATTCCAAATATGGTTGAATAAAAAATATGGTTGGTGAAGACAATTTAAGCGCATTTAGCGCAATCCCATGGTGAATCGTGATCACATTAGAACGTCACCAACTTTAAATCATTGAGTTAAAGCTAGTAAATCAATTTATAACCATTCGTTTTGTAAAGGGCATTTGAGCTAGTTTTTAAACATATCATCCACAATTTTACACATATGTAAGAATCGTCTCGTTAATCAAACTCGGTCAAAACTCAAAACCTCTAAATTGATTCGTTCCTTTCATTAATAGGCCAAGAACCTATTGATAAAATAACTAAGGACGTAATTTTCGTCATTGAATTTCATCTAACAAGACACATGATAAGACTAACTAATCAAGATACATGACACATGTCAAGAATGTAAGAGGATTACTGGATTAGTACGAAAATTAAGTAGAAAGAAAAATCAATTCCATAACAATATTAGTCGCATTTTTTTACTATCAGCTATCAATATGCAAGTATTTTAATTGTAATATATGAAGTATAAGTTTTTGGATTAAATAACAATTAACAACTGTTAAGTACAACTTAATACAGTAATAGTTTTGGGGGGTAATATGTGAATGTTGGTTACCTGCAGCGCCGGCCCGATGATTTTAGTGGCACTGTGCCAAATTAAACTATGGGCCCCAAACAGAAGATATATTTTTTTATAAAAGCAACATACGAAACACAAAATTTTTGCCATTAGATATCCGATATTCATAGAGTCCGGGATAGATAAATATTAACACTTTTAAAAGAAATTGGGCCCATACTCCTTTATAAGGATCCATTCGGTAACCTTTGCCTTAAACTACAAATCAGTATATATTGATTTCATATAACAAACTTAGATATTTTGGGCCACCAAAAAAGTTGGGCCCTGTGCTGTTGCACAGGTTGCACACCCAATGGGCCGGCCATGGTTACCAGTTACATGTTACCGAGTAAAAATTAGCGTATATGTTGAAGATAAATCACATTTTAGTGTACACATATTCCATAAAAATTCTTTAATTACACCAAATTTAGTACGTGGAGATACCCTTAGTGTTAGCATTTTGTTTATACTGGTAAAACGTGTGATACAACTTTTTTTTATAAATTGCAGATTTATCAAAAAGTTTTGTTAGTATCCAACGGATGATTCGAATACGAATGACTATGCAAATATGACTCAACACGATCTATACTTTATTTTTAGGTGTTCGCCCGAGTTGTTTTACAGTTTATATATTATCAAGACACATTTTAGCTAAGATAATACTGAATACGTAATTTGTGAGTTCGGTTTGATCATATCGGTTTTATAAAGCACACAATCACCCAAAACTTTGGGTATGCATAATTGTAGTCACGTTGAAATTGGATTTGATCCAAGATTCAAGGACGTAGTTGTGTCTAATCTGGAAGAATGATTAGTTGGCATTCCTAATTAAGCTAAGGAGGTGACTACTTGTGTTCTTGTATCTAAAATCATGTGCAGAACAGCAACGCTAGTAGAATACAAAATTTTCATTTTAATCTTAATTATTATAAATAAATAAAAAATTACAATTTCTAATAATAATATTAATACGTTGTAATAAAATAATAATAATAATAATTAATTATTATAATCATAGGGTGTGTTTGGCGCAAGTGTTTATGGGAGCTTATGAGAGCTTATGGAAGCTTGAACTTATGACTTTAATAAACTACGAGTAATAAGCTTTGTTTGGTAGACATAAAAAGTAGAGCTTATGAAAATCATAAGCTCTAGAAAAATAAACTACTTCTAGTAGCTTATTAAAAAAAGTAGAGCTTATGAACTCAAAAATAAACTCCAGTTAGTTTACCAAACACTTATAAAAAATAATAAGCCCCAGCTACCAGCTTCAAAAATAAGATCCAGCTCCAGCTCCAGCTCCAGCTCTAGTCCATAAGCTCTAGCTCCAGCTACAAGCTCTAGCTAGCTAGTTTCATCCAAACACACCCATAATCATCATGGTCATCATCATCATCATTAACGTTTGACAGGTTGTAAAAACTACATAAAATGTGCACAAGTCTTCGATAACACTAAAACTTGCGGGAGATAAATATTAACAGTAGACATGTGTTTATTTACACATCTGACCAAAAATAGAACTACCAATTAAATGAGTGAAAAATGGCATTACTATCAATAATCTATTGTAAGGTTGTTGGTGGGGTGGCAATCTATAATTCCTTTTATTCTTGGTATTTTTTAACAAATGAGTGTATAATTAATTGATGGAGAGGATGCTAAACATATACTACTATAACTTAATTCCTTATTTATAATTTGAAATAAACTGTAGTAAATTTAAAAGTACCACTCAAGGCAACATTTAGCATTGTCCTCAACTGATTACTCTTTCCTTTATTCTTTTGATATAATAATCTTGTAATGGTACTAATATTTAATGAGCCGGAATGGCGCACAGACCACCCCAACACCGACACCAGTATGGTGATAGTTGAGTGGTCGGTGTACCACGTCGGAAAATGCGCACCATACTTTGATAAACAAAACTATTAATCGCGACTGGAATTTACATGGCATCCAAATACTTTTAAATTAACTGCTTCCTGGAAGGATTTTCAGTTTTAGAAATCGAGAATCTCTACTGTCCAAAGACTCACTACAGTAGAGTTTATAGCATGTTATTGATGATTCCACAAGATACCAGTTTTATCTAATCCATATCTGGACAACTGACTACTCTGTCATAGTTAATTTATCTAAATGTATGTAGTATAACATCCAAAGTAAGAACACAGTATTCTTTTCAATACTTTATAATAACATAGATCATTTAAAAAAAACAAAACTATAATGTTTTGGCAAGTAGATTACCTTAGTCACTAAAAATTATGGTTCCTGATAATCCATCCTCGGTCTTGATTAGCTGAAGAGTCATCCTGGGTCCAAGTTCTCGAAATTACTTCACAGCACTATTAGAAGAAGCCTTGTTAATTCTGCCAATATCGGATGCTAAGCTTACGGTAGCTGCTTCATCGTCTCATTTTGATTACAGAACAAAAAAATCCAAACTTGTATCAGAAAACAATCATGATGATGAACCCATCAATTGAATTTTAATTTCTTATTCTCACTCAAGTTGATATGCACAAACACACTGAGATAACTTTATGGTCCCAAGAATGTCATGGTAAGTAACTTACATACTATGCCTATAGCTAGAATACAGACTACTTTTAAAAGTATAAAAGACCGAATCTCTTTAATATTAGCATTTAGCATAAGCATAAAAATCAAAATGGTTATATGTGTTTCCATCAAATTGTTGCTAACTAAAAATTATGTAATCCACAGTCACATTGAACACATCCGGTACAGCAACGTGTTTTGCAAGGTCACTAAAATTTGGTACGGATGGGGTTATTTCAAATCGCTGGGGCACCTTATACCATATAATATGGCATCACTTTACCCATTAACTAATGATTTACATTTCATATAAGGCACATTTTTGACTTTTAGAGTATTTTATGGAGTAATTACTTAACAAATACTCAACAGATAGTCCAGTACAGAATTAAAGTTGTAAGTTTTATAGATCGTGTGTTCGAACGAATTTGGAACGCCAATTTCTGTTCCAGGAACGAAACTGTACCTTGATTCGGTGTGGAGGTTTTTGCATACCATGTGACTATGATGTAACCGATCGACCTGAATAAATTATATCTCCCCACTCTTTATAATTTATTTTCCATTTACATCAAATGTATTTTCAAAGCCGCTAAATGATATACTAACGGATGTAAACTTCTCTGTGCCTTTTACAGTTTAAAATTTGCTATTTTCCTCTGTAGCTTATCACCAGTTACATGAACAACATTCTGTTGCTTCACAAATCCCATCTTCTTTTTCTGATTTAAATATATAATAATTGAATTCATACAAGATTGTTGCATCACAATAAGCAACTAGTGCCCTTACAATTAACTGTTAACTTTAGATATATTTGAAAAGCTATAAACTTGGAAACAAAAGCTTACGTTACGGTAACGACTAACGAGCCATTTATTGATCGATAAATAGAAGAATAGGTTGGTGCCCTAAATAATCCGTACAGACGAAACTGCATATAAGCATATTCAACAAAACTGATTATTAAGTACAGAAATTGATATATGAATAAGAACGAATCAAAAATAAATTTACATACCTGAATTCGATGTGTTTAAAGATTCGGCGGTGAGGGGTACGTTTTGAAGGAGATTTTTTTTTTTTTTCCAAAGGCAAAATTTTATTAAATAATAGACAAACTAGCAAGTAGCTAGCAAAACAACAACACAACACTTATCAACGACCTACAACACGATCTTCATCACGACATCACAAAACTACAACCCAAAATCTTTAGCCCTAAATTTTCAACTGAACCATATCTAAACAATAACAAACACTCAACTGAAAATGAGAAACAAGAACAAAACACAAGAGGAACACGCGAACACTATAACCTAACTTCACAACCTATATTTTCCAACTAACCGACAAGGAGAAACACGAACAAAACACGAGTGGAACACGCGAAGACTATGACCAAACTTCACAACCTATATTTTCCAACAAACCGTTACCATCCAAACCCATATACCCAAGTTGTAGCTTTTTAGGAGTCCGAACTTGATGATGAATATCCATCAATTTCATCTTCATCATCGTCATCATCATCGTCGTCATCATTCAATTTTTTCATCATATCAACAAGATAAGCTCGTTCATACCACCTTAGTTCATCACGAGTTCTGCTACGTTTCAGTTGTTTTTTCCTCTGAATAAAATTAAAAAAGTGATGCCCATCTAACGATTTGCTTATCTTCTTTTTCTTTTTTATGTCAAAAGCGAGCCACCGATCGATTTGTCAAACTAACAACATTTGGTTCACAATTATCTATAGCAGTTGACCCAACACTATCATTTTTATCCAACTCATAAACATCCTCCATAGGCCCATCATTTGAATTCTTAAATGAAAATTCAAAACCATTTTCACCTCCCACGTGGGCCGACACCCTCTGAAAACTTGTGACTTTTTCATGCGCATGGATATTGGGAAAAGAGGAGCCACCTTCATTTAATACATTAGCATGGGAAGTCAGCGAATCAATTTCCAACAACGGCAGCTTTTCCGGCAAGCTCATATCGGGCAAGCTCTTTTCCGGCGTTAATGTCCCTGAAGAATCAAAACACCATTTTCCGGCAACATTCCGAACGTCATCTCATATTTTCGATTCCGCATCGTCAACATCCACCACATCTCCATCAACGTACACTTCTTCCTCAGATTTGTTGAACAACGATGTCTCTTCATTAACCTCTCCCACATTGCAGCCGTGTTCTTTCCCAGCGTCAACATCCCTATCAGTTTTTTCCATATCATAATTAATAACATGACCAACAATCTCGTCCTCGTCTTCAGCGTTATTTTCTACTTCTCTTCTTGATTTGTTTAAGTGACCATCAACCGATTTCGTAGGCAATCCACCAACATCAGTCGCCGTCTTCGATTCCTTACTGACCCTTCTAAAAGTAATATTGATTTCATGATTACTTAATGATGATGGAACTTTAAACCCGAAAACCTTTCCATTGATTTTAATTTCAATGAAATTAATACTTTGAGAAACCTCATTCATGATGAAGCATTCATTTTCATTCGATGACCACTTGATGCCCGAACTTAGAGATACTCGTTCATCTTTTGAGTTAGTGAAAGGTTTCTCGTATTTAGCAATGTTCACCCTGAGACGAAATTTCTTAATCCATATCATGTTTAACCGATTATCAAATTCGAACTTGTCTTCAACGTTAATAAATCGAGCGAACCCGAATCTTCTACCCTCCTTGTTCTTCTTTCTGGCCACATACACCTCAACAACCGCCCCAAACTTAGCAAATAGATCTCGGAGATTGGATTCATTCCAGTCGTACGGGAAGTTGGTGAAATAATAATTTATTATTGCGTTACCTATAGGATTGGTTCTTCTATTACAGCTATCATCCAGGCCCGGATATTGGGCTGTGCAGCCTGTGACATTGCACAGGGCCCATATCCGGTTGGGGCCCAAAATTTTAGTCCACTAAGCTATATCTTTTATCCATTTATTTATTAATGTTTTATAAATTAAATTAAAATTAAAAACGAGAAAGGGTATCCGCCGTGCCTTCCAAAGAGATCTGTCATTTTGTGTGCCTCGAAAAGTGAGTCCACTCATCCATGTCCATTCATTCACTGCATTCATATTAGGTATTTTTCTTATTATATTTTATATTTATATTTATTATATTTATATTTATATTTAGTTATTATTGTTATTGTTATTTAAATTTATTTTAGAAATTAGAATAACTGATTCTTGCAACAGTAATACGTTGATGAATAGTGCATCCGCTTCAATTTCTTCGAATCATCACCATCCA